>NC_134217.1:30428002-30733180 GCF_965140235.1 Caretta caretta | reverse complement strand
TAAGAATTCAGCCGTGGAGGGGGAGGTTTTGGCAAATTCCCTGTCTCCCTCCCTCCCCACTGGACCTCATCTGTCCTCTCTGATGTCTCCTTGCTTCTTCTCTCTCACTCCCGAGGCCAATCTGATAAGTGACCTTTGGAACCTGAGCGTTCGTCCCTCTGACAGGGTCTTATGAACCCGTGAGACCCCACTGGAGCAGGATTTACAGCCAGGGAGGTGGGAGGCACGGCTCTGCATCTGCCAGTGGGATGGTGCCAGCAGAGGAGGGAGCACACATTGCTCCTTTCTAAAGGAGCTGCTCTAGTCCACACTACAAGACAGACTTGTCAAATTCAGAGGGGTATCAAGGAAAAGCAAAGAGGAGCCTATGTTACTAAGAGGAGTCTATTTTCTTCCAGCCCCATCAATGCGAATGTTAAACCAGCTCAGACTCCTCGTCTTATTGACTCATGGGCCAAATTCAGATGTCAAGTTAAACTTAGATTCTTTTACGCTAATTTGGATCTCACCCCGATCCCTCACACTACGTTACATTTCTGTTGCCCTACTTATATCCACTTTGCTGATGGCTACAGGAGTTTAATTTGGTGTAATTTACCTGCTGAGGCACCAGAAGAAAGTATGAGAACATGTACATTAAAGTTGTTCCCCACTCTCATTTACATTACCCTTCTGGCATTTTGGCATGTAACGGACACCCTGGGAGAATACAGTTGTCATGTTGGGTTGACTGCTTTTCCTATCAAAGTTAATGGGTGAAGGATCAGCCCTTTAATGAAGGAAAAGTTGGCCCAAGAAATTCTTTATAAGAAGAAGACATTCCAACAGCAGGGAAGCAATTTCCCCTCACAGGGATAAGTTAAGTTAAAAGATGTTGTTAGGGTGTCTGTCACATGTTATAATGGCTACGTCAGACACATGACATTACTTATTATTACACTGCATGAGGCTTGTCTTTAATTTAAAGTGTTTGATGACTCGTATTTTTGTTTTGTTTTGCTTGACAAATAGCAGATGACATTTGGGCAAATACATTTCCAAATGGAACCATTAAATACAATGGGAGGCACAATACCTAACACAATAGATGTTTGGATTGTGTTTACAGGCAATGTCTTCCACTATGGGGAGAGAAAGGGGCTGAGCTGTAGTTGTTTGCCTTCTACCCCAATGCTCTCAATCTCCCTCATTCTTAATGAGTTCGGGGAGCTAGCACAACTGTGGCTGATGCTAATTTGAAGCAATGGCTGCTCTCTCTGGCCCGACCACTGGAACATGAAGAAAGGCTAGTCCCTTCATCATCTACATTTGCATAGGGCCAACCACAATCTTTGAATGGAATCTTTCCTGTTCTGTTGGCATGTGCCAGAAAGCTGAAGTGATTAATAAACATGAGCCTAATCTTCTCATGTAACAACAGCAATAATATGCAGAATAAATGTTTCAAATAGAAACTGATAGAGCTGAAGATTGGAATGTCAACAGAGTACAGCGTGTTAGCCTTCCTGTTAGCCATGCTGCAATGGACTAAATGAAATCACGAAGCTCTGACAGGTAGAGATTCTTGAAGGAGAAGTACAGGCAAAGAGCTTGCCAGACAATAACAGAGGAATTAGATGCTTCTTTTGAATATGTTATGCTGTTCTAACAGCATCAGGACAATAGTTGGGGGGATGAAGAAGCCCTGCACAGCTGATGCTAAAAGAAAAGAAATGTTAGTGTTTAAAACACTGACGAAATCATTCAAAAGCATTTTGAGACTAGCTTTTCCCATGCAACCCTGTTGATCTCAGTGGAGTTCATGGACATTACTGAAAGGATAATTACCCCCTTCTTCTTTTTGAAATTATTTCTCCTGCAACCATCCCCAAAATAGTAAAGGTTTTGTTCATTAATCTACTCTCTTTGATTGATCAGACCAGTTTTCCCTTTCTTTTCTCTGTCCCTCTTTTCATCCTTATACACATTCCCTCAGGCATTTGCATGTTCACTAATCTCTCCAATTTACATGTAGTGCAAAGCCATCCATAAGTAACCCAAGGAGAAGCATAAACTCATTCATAAATATTCCAGGGTGGAGTGTAAACCCATTCACAAATAAGGCCTGCAATGTTTGTCCTCCACTAATAACCATCAGACATAGTATACAGACAACTAATTTTACTCACAGTTAGAACAATCAAGTATGCTCCCAGCCTTTAGTGAGTCAGAGTTCCAAAGTTTTCTTGAAAGAGGAGAAAGGATAATCTCAGAGGGTCTCTAAATTATTCTTAAAGATGGGAAAGGGAGTGAAAGAACAAAAAAAAAAAAGGGGGGGGGGAGAAACAAAGACAGAGAAAAGTGAGGGCAAGTAACTAATAGAAGGGAAAAGACACTAGAAGAAGAATAGTGGTGTAATGTTTAATCAGTTTACCTACATTTTCTTTTTCAAAACTGATGCATTAATTTTCCAGAGGATATGGGTACAGTCCTGTATGCTGTACTCACATATTGTACAATAAACTTTAACCCCCCTAAACAATTATTTGTTAAAGCCTGTTCAGAAGCCTACAAACAAGAATACTTTTAACATTGCAACACTCAAAGTGACTTTATATGTCTTGTGGCTAGAATCTCATGCTTGGTTGGGGTGGCTCTTTATTTCTTATTCAGAATGTTTACATCTTTGTGGTGTCGGCAATACATACCCATCTTTATAAGACCAGCAAGAAAGAAACAGCAGTAAATCTTTGAAATGTGTTTCCAGTATGTCTATACATCTAAAATATTTAAATACAAAACAGCCTGTCTGATTGAAACTGATGGACTGGGTCTCAGGATAAATCAAGTTTGTATAAATAAAGATGAATCTATCATTTTTTCCCTCCTAGTAGGTAACCTTGAAATTTAAGAGCACTATGAAACAAAAGAGCATTTTATTAAGAGACTCTGATGGTGGGTGACCGGAGATGTACACATTCACAGTACTAGAGGATTGGAGCCAAAACAATTCAGAGGGAGCAAAATGCAGTTAACCCATAAAATGATGTAATGTATATAAAACAACCACAGTAGAAAAGGGTCAGCTATTTAAATGGTAAAGTTAAAAAAGGTACAAATGGGATCCCTTTCTAGGATTCATGAGCCTCAAACCTGACCTGGGATGAAGGAAACCAAGTTAGCCATAACTGTCTGGCTTCCCTTCACCCATTTAAATGAGTAACCCTTATCTAATATAGCTGTTTGTTTTTTTAATCACTTCTTTGTGGGCCTGATCCAAAAGCCACTGCAGCCAATTAAAACAGTCCCACTGACATCATTATGTTTTGGAACAGGACCAAAAAGGTAGATGCTCTACTTTATTTCTACCTTTGCTTGGGTTTCAGGTGTTAAATCTTTTGGATCACATCCCATGTCTCCCTTTTGTTTGAAGGCAAATGGTAACAAAGAATGAGTTGATCCTTCCCACTGTCTGCTTGCTTGGTGGTATCTATTTATCTCCTAGTGGGTGGGCAGGTGTCCGTGTTATAAATGGCACTAATTGGCACCCATCTTGGCAGTCTCAGCAGGGGAGTGAAGGACTGTATGATCACAGTTTTTATTCTGCCAGGTGAAGGTGGGTCAACAGATCACTGGTGAGTAGCTTGGGCGATCTCATGTGACGGTTGCTCATGCCATGTCTTATTGGTAGACAGAAGACTTCAGTCTTCTTCTTTATTACTGATACTACTGCTACTATTTTAGTGGTGCCTTGAGGCCCCAATCAGAGATCAGGGCCCCATTGTGCTAGGCACAGCACCAACAAGTAAAACAAAGACAGTGCCTACCCCAGAGCACTCAAATTGTAGATTTATGACACGTTAACAGACAAATAGGGGTGGGTAAAGACAAGCATGTCTGAAGACAGGTACCAGCAATGACAGGTACCTTTGCATAAATTAATAGCTTCAGTGGTCAAAGTAACCACTGTGGACGACCCGCGTATCCCATACCAGATGGTGGCAGCCTACAGCGATTGCAGCAGAAGTGGAGCCTCTTGTGTGTCAATCCGCTCCTGTCATAAACTAATTAATGCGTAATAACAGCTAATTAATGAGTAATTGGATTAATGTGGATATTGAAGGGATAAATAAACATTTTTATATAAACATTCTTGATGAGATTCAAATTCAAAAATGTTGTTGTTCAAGGCAGATAGCAGCCTCCCATCTATCCTTCCCCGGTGAGACCCAAGCCCCATGCATTCCCCCCTGCCCCCGTATCAATAGCCACCCACCACCCCATGCCAGGTAATCAACCCCTACTGTGTATTTGTTTCTCTGCGGGAAGCTTATCCCCCACATATGACCCTTACTTCTCTGCTCCATATTCTCCTCCCAGCAAGAAACACCCACACAGTCTGCTTTGTGAGATATGTGCCACAACCATATATATTCCAACTCCATGAGATACCTGTTGTCCATCCATGTAGTTCCTCATGTAGGGTCCACTCCATCTCCCTTTGAATAAGAATTGAAATAGGGGAGTGCTATGACCTTATCCAAAGCCACTGAAGTCAATGGAAAGACTCTTATGTACTTATTATTTGGGCTTTGGATAAGGGTCCTATGGGTATCCATGCCCCACATTCTATAAGGGTCCAAGGTCCACCTTTGTCTCCCCCAGACTGAGACATGCATCACCCCAATACACTTCCCTTCGATTCTTTCCACTGCAAGACAGCTTTGTTTCCCCATTGGGAGATGGAGCCACAGTTTAATTCAACTAATGATGCATTGCACTGTGCTAAAGAAAACTAGTAGTTGATGTAGATACCAAATACTGGACGCTGTTTCCTGCTGGGTCTTTTAGAATGTGAAGAATGTAAAGAAATGCTGTTTAATTCTATTGTTTTTTTAAATTAGGTGTTTTCTGGACTATTTTGCTGTGTCACCATGTACATAAACAACTCACAGTGAGACAAGGACATAGTGCTACAGAAAGCAGAGCCTTAATGGATAAGCCTGGCAGAGCATCTGAAGCCAATTGCACAGTCTGATCAGAAGGGCATAAATACAAGCATGACAGCCACAAGTACATGACACACTTTTCCACGTGACATAGGATACAAAGGATGCAGCTCATGTTATCCCTGCACAAGAAATACTCCTGGGATGGGATGAGAGTAGGGATGAATTATGGCATAGCCATTATAGACCCAAGCCATAAACTCCAGCTCCTGGAGTCAGAATCTCATCTTTCATTTAAAAAAGAAAAGTAAGTTTCTCATGTTTGTGAAGAAGAGCTTGCAAATGTGAGTGAACCCAGAGTAGATGGGCTCGTTCTAGCTATTAAGTTCTTGGGAGCCACTGAGGCTCCATGCTGCTATCTCTGTCTCTCTGGGACTGGGATTAAAAGACCAAGCTCCTCTCAAAGGGAAATGCCCCTGCTGCGCCTTCTGGGGAGAGAAGAACATAGGCCCCTATACCACTCTGCTTTTCTGAGTGGTGGGTCCATGATAGAGGTCTGGAGGTGGAGGTACTGAGATCCTTGTGTCATGGTGTGCAGTTGCCTTAATCTGACTTGGGGTGGGAAAGGAAAGAAAATGTGGGAGGTGAGAAGGTATAATGAGTACTGTACCTCAACTGTTGAATATACAGTCAATGAGATGGCACTTAAATTAATTCATCCTAACGAGAGAAATGAATCAAATAAACAATTTTTATGAGTCATAAACCAAAGTCTGGAAAAGCACATTTGCAGATTGCATGCCAGCATAAACTTTTAAGTAAATCACTACATGTTATTACAGTAACACCACATTTGAACTAAGGTTGTTAGAAATCCTCTTCAGAAATTAACTCAGCCATTCTTAATGGAATTTGTGGCTTTTTGCAACCACATTCACATTAGTCCTCTTACAAATACAAACAGTTCTAAACAGCAAGATGGCAATATAAGTGAGATGGTTTGAGACTCTGGCTTAGTGTCTGGAAATGTGTTGTTCTCCCTGCACTGAGAAAACTTTCTGGTGCTGCATCAGCATTCAACCTATTTGTACATAGCAGCTTGTTGGGAGGAGGTGAAGGGGGTTGCTTTATGCACTACAGTACCTGTGCTTCTGCAGTTTAGAAAAGAAGAAATGACAGGAATAAATTGTAAAAATGTATCCTCTCTGTTGGGAGGTTTTTTATTACACATCCATTTAGTCCAGATAATTTTAAACTTACATTTCCATCTTTGCTTTAACAAGTGTTTTTTATTAGCTGAAATGATGGGTTTTTCATTGTGAACTGAAATCTCCTCTTCTTGTTTTGAAAAGGGCATTTATCTAACGGATTATTTTAAACAGCTGAAACTCAATATGTTGAAAAGGCAGTTGTGAATTCTTTGTCCGTAATTGAAAAAATATATTAGTTTTGCTTTAAAGTGTGAATAACGATACGGCTACTATCTGTGCTGACTCAGATTGACTTACTTCCATGCTGGCATGACCTCCAAAGGGAGTTAAGAAAAAATTACTTGTGGAGAGGAGAATTCTGTCTAGAACGGCGAAGCAAAACTATTCAAGGCTGCATGCAAAATACGTACTGTACTGCATCTTACCAATTCCTTTTTGTGCTTAGTGCAGGGTTTTCCAACATTACTATTTCTGAAAACTGGTATCTTTTAAAAAAGTGTTCAATTTTAAAGTTGCAAGGCATACATTTGAAAATGCAAGTAAAAATGCTGCATAAAATAAAGTAATGAAGCAGTAACTATCATCATAACTATCTATACTAATATTGCCCACTTTCAACTACCTCCAGCTATATGTTAATGTCCAGTTATAAGTGTCTCAAAACATTTAGTAGCCACTCAGGAAACAGAACGGCCCATATGTTCAAAATAGTCATAAGAGAAGGCAAAGCACACTTTATTAATTCATCAGCACTCAGCTTAATCTGTTCAGCACAGGCTTCTGTAGCCATCTAGTCCACACTGGGCATGCTCAGAAGATTAACTTTGCTTTGAAGACTACAACTCAGCCAACAATGTCTAGCAATACTTTCCAGTCTGAAGTGGTTTTAAATGAGCTCCAAATGAGCGTTAATAGTGAATGTAAATAAAACAGATGCCTTGCTTTTGAACAGCACTTTAGTCAGTGGATCACAGTTATGTTTGTTAAAATGTACAGTTACCTGGGTTGGGCAGTGCTCTTTCCACAAAACTTTTAGTGAGAGTCAGGGTCAATATTCTAACGTCATGTAATAATATGGTACATTCATATTCAACCCAAAATCTAAGTATCTCGAAAAGGATAGTGCCTGATTGACACTCGTCAGCATATTATGCCAGCTGTACTGGTGAGGAAAGACAGCATTGTAGCATGATCCACTGATTCACACATATATGTTATGCAGCAATTTGTATTGCCAAGTTAAGCCTTAAGTTGGCCACCCAGCTTTCCCTTTTCTCTCTTTTCACACTGCTCTCAGGCCTCTTTTATTTTCCACACACAACAATAAACCACAGTGCTAGCTTTACAGTTGTGTCCCTCCCTTTCGCATGCTCTTAGTTTTTATGAGTCTTTGCCAATCTTTCCCAGATGTTTTGGTACAGTCCTTATCTTCATATGCTGTGAAGCCTAGGTAGCAAAATTCCTTCTCTTGCACAGCTTCTTCATTACCAGTTTCTATTGTTGTTGGACTCTGCTGCTTCCCTAGAAGAAGAAGAAAAAGTTCACATTCGTACGTCGTCCAGAAAAAACACTAACTTCAGCCACCCTTGTGAGTAGGACCTTAACTGATTCCTCAGACCTAGCAATTAGGAAGGATATCATCATCATCATGATGCCGTTCCCTAGACTGCAGCATCTGTTTCCTCAAATTCATATTCCACAATCTAACTATCAAGAGCAATGTATGTTACCATTTCATGATACAGACTGAACAGCTGAAGAGAGGGACACAATACAGCCTTGCCAAACTCCTTTCCTGATGTTAAACCCTTCTGTTTTATGGTATCTTTTTTTATTCTGACTGTGCCTTTCTGCTTATAAAAGGGAGGTGACAAAGCCATTTCACTAATAAATGCTAAGAAAGTCCATTTCCAAGGGACTGACAAGCTACATTAAAGCTATACGAAGTGCTGTTTTGTAAAGTAGTTGAAGAATAGCCTCAGGGTATGTCTACACAGCAACTGGACACCCGTGGCTGGCCTGTGCCAGCCAAGTCAGGCTTGTGGGGCTTGGGCTGCGGGGCTCTTTCATTGCTGTGTAGACTTCCAGGCTATCGCCCAGGATCTAGGACCCTACAAGGTGGTTGCTAGAAGAGTCTTGGGCTTTCCCACTGATTGCTAGGGGAGTGAACATTGGAACTTGTATTTCACAACCAGAGCTCTGTAAATATTTAAATGTCTGTTCTGTGGAAATCTGCACAATAATCTTGGTCATTTCAGTCAGTGGCACTGCTAGCCCATCGGGAGCCCTAAGCACGAAATTTCTGGGAGTCCCCACCACATACAACTCAAATAAAAAGTGAATAGGGGGCCCTTTGAGTTGCTTGGGGCCCATAGCATTTGCTTAGTATGCTTATGCCTAGCATCGGCTCTGATTTCAGTTTTATGGGCTTGTCACCCTCTCTGCCAATCCCCAAATTGTGCTTTATATGAAATTTTAACAAAATGCCCATATAATATAAATACACATCCAAAATGTGGATTTCTGCCCGTGTTTATCTGTCAGCCCATGCTTAACATGGCTAAAACAGAGCTTCGAATCTTTCCTCCAACCTCTTTCAAACACCTCCTTTCTCAATCACTGGACAACACCACCATCCTGCCCGTCACTCAAGTCCATAACCTGATCATCATCTTCAACTTGGACCTCTTTCTAGGTCCTCACATCCAGGCTGTTTCTAAATCATGCTGATTCTTTTGCATAGTGTCTCTAAGATAGGGCTATTTTTCCCCATCCACACACAGTAACACGTTCATGCAGGCTCTCATTATCTCACATTTGGATTATCACAACATCCTTTTCTCTGGTCTTGGCAAATGCAACCTTGACCTGCTCATACCCATTCAAAATTCTGCTGCAAAGAACCTTTTTCCTAACCTGTTGCCTTGACCATGTCACCCTTCTCTTTGCATCCGTCCCTTGGTTGCCTCTTTATTGTATGAGACATAAGCGGCTTGTTTTTCATTTTCAAGGCCCTTCATTATCTATCTCCCTCCTTTCCCATCATTTCTCATTCACTAACGAAAGGTCAAGCTCCACCTCTGACTGGCCCATGACAGCCTCCATTGCTGACTTGTAAAATTTTCAAACTGGCATCTTCATGATTTTTCCCATGCTGCCCCTCACGTGTGGGAGGAGCTTCCTGCAAACCTCTACAAAGCTACCTCATTATCCTCCTTCAAATTCCTCCTTAAAACTCACCTTGACTAGAAAACACTTGACAATGGTTAGGCTGCTGGTGTGCTAAGATCACAGCCTGTTATGCTGACCAGTATTGTCTCATTGTTCCCTTGTGCTCCCCCGTCTGTATGTCTGGATTAATCCGTTGGTACTTGTCTTATACTTAGTCCCTGCTCCAAAGAATTTACAATCTGTCTTATTGTTCTCTTTACAGCATTCTCTGTACAGAACGTAGTGGGATCCTGGCCCATCATTCCAGAGTTCCTATGTACTATAGTGGTCATAATAATAATTAATTAATTGCTGAGGCATTAAAACAATTTACACTGGTAACTATTCGCTCTCATCTGCAGGTGTTTGTGCTCAAAATTTAAATATAAACTTGGATGATCCATGTATTAAAGCAACTTCCCCTAAAGATTATTACTACTTTTAATGAGATGACCATCAAGGGGGACCCCTGACAGAGTGTCTGTGGGGGCCATTAGAAACTCAACTAATGCCATTCTTAATGGACAGGCAAGTATAAAAGGATACCATGCTTACCACTAGAGTGTGTGATGGTGCATGTTGAGTTCTGTAATGGAGAAGGAGATGCTGCTAACACAGACAAAAACGGTCTCCTTTGCAGTCATTGGAACATACCTGCAACTCCAGCCAGGATATCCGGGCCTTGCTAGTTGGCTATAACTACTTGGAATTTGTACTTTTAAAGACAAGTAAGGGAAAGATGTAAACTCTCATTTCAAATATAAGCTATGTATAAACACCTATACACTTGTATGCAGGCATTATGTTGCCACACACGTGTGTTAGTTATATGGCCTCTTAATTGACTGAGACCCTGTTCAGAAGCAAACAGTTGGGAGGAAGTAAGTGAAGTCTAGTTTATGAAGCCCTTACTCACATAAATAGGCCCATTAGCCTTCCTATATAGTGGATTGAATAGCTTTAAGGTATCCTCAGGAAACTGCTTGGGGAAAAACAGTCTTCCTCAGAAGTGCCAGGTGGGCAACAGAGGCCTCAGCATAGTCTTATAATAGGAAAGAAAGTATGCCACTACTGGACACCATTAAATTAGGCTTGAATAAAGACTGGGAGTGGATGTGTCATTACACAAAGTAAAACTATTTCCCCATGTTTATTTTTCCGCCATACTGTTCCTCACAGGTTCTTGTCAACTGCTGGAAATGGCCCACCTTGATTATCACTACAAGGGTTTTTTTTTTCTTTCCTGCTAGTAATAGCTCACCTTACCTGATCACTCTTGTTACAGTTTGTATGGTAACACCCATTGTTTCATGTTCTCTGTGGAAAAAAATTCCCCTACTGTATTTTTTCACTGCATGCATCCGATGAAGTGAGCTGTAGCTCACGAAGGCTTATCCTCAAATAAATTTGTTAGTCTCTAAGGTGCCACAAGTACTCCTTTTCTTTATGCCACTACTGAAAATATGCTTGATTAGCCAGAGTATAATTCTTACTCCCTGCCCCTTCTGTTTGAGTATCCTTGTTCCCAGCTGAGCATGGGAAGCACTAGCTGGCAGTAAACTGTTCACATTTCCTTTCTCATCTCAGGCTAAAGAAGCAGGAATTGCTCATAGCCCATTACGTAGAAGGTTCCCTGTAAACTCTCATGTTGAAAGCTTCATGCAAAGGAGTCCTATTGTTGCTTTAACACAAACAAAGAGAAATAGCTCTAAGATTTGAGTTGATATCAGATCAGAACAGCATATATTAATTACTGGATTGCCAGACCAAAGATTTGATTTGCTCTGATGGCTGAGAGAGGGACAGGTCTCCTGTAATGAATTCATTATTAACAGAGTGAGAAAGAGAGAGAGAACCAAGCAGTCAGACATTCACAAATCATCTGTCTTTTTACTAATATCTGTAGGTTTTGGCACCTCTCGAGCAGGCCCCATTTCCCTGGAGAGGTGCTTTCCTAATGTTCAATAATGCATCTGTTATTATGAGAAGGATGTTAAGAGTTTTGAACGCAGCAGCTCAGTTCAAGCAGCTGTTGCATTGGAGTCTGCTGAGGCAGAAAAAAAAAGACACTTAAAATTTTTAAATATATGCTCCCATGTGGTCTATTTCTCAGCCGAGAGAAGGGCCTTTGCGTTGCAGCTGCCACCTGTCTGCCACTGGGGAGGTTTTATAAAGGGCTTTCTTGGAGTTGCACTTGGCTGCCCATTTAAGCCCACAGCCAACACCAACTGTTCAACAATATTGTAGAAACTGAATTCAGCTCTTCATCCCTGCTTAGAATTCTCATGACCCTGATATTCTGGAGAGGTCGCCAGTTACAGTGAGCGACATGATAAATCTCAGCCAATGTAATGTCTTAGCACAGAGGTTCCCAAACTCTTTTTGCTGTTTTCCCCCTTTGGAGATTCATGTCCCATGCATACTTCCCTTTTCTAAGAAACAATATTTTCATGAATGTCTGGGGTCCCACTGCTCCCCAGGTGGCAAGTATCCCCTGCCCCAGACACGCTCTGGGCAGGTGGCCCTAGCAGGACACAGACAGCCAGGCTGTGCCTCTCTCTTCATGTCCTCAACTCTGGGACCCCCTGAAAAATCACTCACAGGCTGCAGTTTCCTCTGGCCTTGGTGCAATCCCCAGCATGCATGGGTACATGCCCATCAGCTCCTGGAGAGGATCATGAGCTGGAATGGGACCCCCACTACACCCTGGGCGGTGATAGGCCACACTCCTTGCTCCTCAGCCCTCCCTCCTTCTTGTTCTTCCAGCCATGACAGGAGCCGGAGCAAGAGATTCAGCTAGTGAAGGGATTTCTCATTTTATCAATAATATTTTGAAGAAACAAAAACAAAATTCTTAATCAGTCCTAACTCTGCAATGGGATCTGCACAAGCAGACCTCTGCACGTGTGCGGATCATCATCCCACAGACATCCAGAGGACTTCGAGTGCATGTGAGGGTCCACCAGCATAGATCCAGTAGCAGGACTTGGCCTATGCCCTGTACACCGCCTTTCTGAGGATGGAGTGGGGGATGACAGTTATTTAAAAGCTAATAGAAAAGGTGTCAAGAGATGATACCTTTAGCAGCATCCAGATTAAAAGACCATGGTATTTCCTTTTACTCTCTTCTCTGCTGAGTGTCCTTCACATGCACTATATTTACCTTTCAGAAGGTACCCATACAAATGCAACATAGGAGCCATGTTACATGCATACCTGCACATTTGTATAGGATCGATATTTGCATTGCGGCCAGATTCTGCAACCCTTTCTCTTGTTAGGCAACACCTCTCTCCTCAAGTTGTCCCATTAATTTCAGTGGGACTTTTTATGGAGGGTGAAATTTGCTCCTATTGAAAGGCCTTTGCACCACTTACAGGCTATTCTGTATGGAGGTGAGCTTCAATCTAATTCAAAGTAAGTAAGTGTTGAAGAATTGGGCCCATAATTTACAAGACTGTTTCTGTTTCTTTGTTTTAAGAGCATGAAATCAAAAATCAGATTTATCTGAAGAAAAAAAAAAGTCCCCATTAACATGGTGAGTGTTGGAATTCTAGTGCAGAGAGCAGTGGGAACCACACATCCTTCGTACAATTCTACTTGTCTCAGGAATACAAGAGCAAGTGGTCATGTCTCTGTTGCATATTACTGTATTTCTCTTTCCTGGTCTCCACCAATTAGCACATAAAACCATGTTTAAAGTTATGGCTTCAACAGAGCCATATGACTTCTATACTGCCACAAACTGAAGAAAAAGAGAGAGAGGAAAATTTACAGTTCAGTTTGACATTGTGCACCAAATTCTAAAAAAATGGCTCCAGTCCAGTTTTTTAAATGATAATAATGCAAACTGCACGCTCAAGTCCTTAAGTCATAAATGTTGGGTGCTCAAGTTTTCTTTATTCCAAAACTCTGTGGAAAAAATTAGTTTAAAAATTCAGATGAATATTTGTGGGGTTTTTTTTTTTTTTGCAATTTTGCTGCCAACGCTTGTGGTATTTGGTGGTTTTCTTAAAGCCCCAGCTCCTAGAGTCATGTGATTACATCAGACTTTCAGGATATGTCTACACTGCAGCTGGAAGCATTCCTCCCAGCACGGGTAGAGAGACATGTGTTATCTTAAGAAGAGCGAGTGTGGTAAAATAGCAGTGTAGCTGGCAAAAGCAGCAGCCCTACTCAGGACATTAGACACTGATCTGGGACCTGGCACTATAAGGCAGTTAAGAACTAGGGCTAGATTCTCCAGTTACTTATACTGGTTTTACCCCACTGTAACACCATTGATTTCAGTGGAGTTACTCCAGATTACAAGGAGAGGAGGAGAACACCATAGTATGATCACTAACTGAATTTTCTTTTTTTTTTTTGGGGGGGGGGGGGGGGAAGGGAACGGGATTTGCCCCAGATGAAATGCCACTGCAGTACAGTTTCTGAATGTGATAGTTTCTTCAGAATCTTTAAAACTGTAGCTAAAAAGAAAGACCATTATACAAGTGCAATAACTGTTGTGACAGACTATAACAGAAGGATGGTCCTGCTCCACCGCAAACATCCTGTGTAACTAGCAAGTAGCTTAGGCCTGGATCCCCAAAGGTATTTAGGCACTTAACTTCCATTGATTTCAGTGGAAATTAGGACCCTAATGATCTTTGGGCATCACTTTCTGTTTCTTATCTGTAAAATGGGAATAATAGCACTTCTGTATCTCATAGGGGTGTTGTGAGGAAAAATACATTGAAGATTGAGGGGGGCCGTATAAGTACCTAAAATAGACAGAGATTATTCTCCCCAACTCAGTGGTTTATGAGATCAGCTTTTTATATGATGAGACAACCTTGGAGCCATTATTGTCTAGGAAGTAAAACTGTGTTTGTGTATTTGCGAATTCTCTGCCTTTTATATCATTGGGTGGCTGTACCACAGACTAAGCAGATTGGTCACAAATAGCCATGAAGACAAGTGATGCTGGAAATATCAAGCAGATAATTCATACTGGACAGATCAGAATAAGTAGTTTGATAGCAGAAATAGTACTGGGGAGGACAATACCTCACTCTGGCACTTTAATGCTCTAACATGTCACTGAAATAAAAAAATCTACCACAGTCAAACAAGAAGCAGACTGTATTGGTGATACCACGAAGAGACGAGTGTTGAACATAAGGTGGAATTCAAATCCATGCATGGGAGAAACAGCTTCTTCTGGGGAGTTGGAACGCTGACTGAATGATACTTTAACATTTTGAAAGGAATTTCTGGAGTTAACAGAGCAAACATTTCATACGGGGGCGGGGGGGAGAAAGGCTATCACATAATCACATGCGGAGTGCTGTAGATTTCAAATGTATACTCTGTATCTCACCTCCTTCATGCTACTCTGATTTTTCCTCTCTGTCCCTTCTGAGATTCAGTTTTGTTAATTTCATATATTATGATTTGAAAAATATGGATTCCAAGGGGTCCTGTAGCTTTGTGTATTTTTCCATTTTGTTTTTGCTGTTTCCTATTGTTTTTCTTGTTTTGTATATTTGAGTGTATATATAACATGTATGTATATAAATAGTATTTGCACTGTGTACAAGTATCAGTGCATCCTGTATAAGAATATATCTATATTTAAAATGCAATAAATAAAATATTACAATGCAACTTTAAAATGCTATGTGAACAAAGGCATGAAAAAAAAATTCAGTACACTTTCTTGTAAAACATTTGGGTCATACATAAATTTGTTTAGTCAGAAAATTAGGGCCCTGTTTTTTGAATAAACCCTGTGTATGGTCTTAATTTTTTTCACCATGAGTAATCCCATCACAGCCAATGGGACTAACTAACTCCTTGCATAGAGTTAAACAGGTGAATAAACCTTTCTAGAATCAGGGCTCAGGAGTGTATATTAATTAACTGATACAGAGTAAAATGCTTAATTGTGTAGATACACATTGTATTTAAAAATTCAAATTCAGTAGGCCAAACTTTAGCCCAGAGTTCTGTTTTATGGCATTAGAATCCACTGGGGAAAGGCCTCATAATGGAAACACTGACATAATTCTAATATATTCTATCATTGTTCTTCCTCTAAGAATTGTCTAGGGCTTAATCAGACTTGTTGGTATATTTCCATATCAAAGTTAAGTATTAAATATGTGATTAACAGATGGCTGCATGAAAAAAAAACCCATTTGCATGCCAGTGCTTACTTAGTAATAAGAACACTCCTGTACTCCAATTATGATTAGCATTGTTCTTTGCCAGGAACCCACTAATGCCCTGATTATAAATGTTCTCCATATTTTCTCTCAGGGATAATTGTGAAACAATCAGAGCACATCTAAATGGGACTCAAGGTTGAAAACTTATAAATCACACTTGTCAGCATTTTCCATCACCATGGTTGATTTATGACATGACCCAGTGCTTATAACCACACACAACTCCTACTTTGTAATCAGCCATGTAATAGAACTCAGACTGAACAGTGTAGGAGAGCAAAATCCCAGGGTGAAAAAATACTTTTAGATGAGTGGAAGTATATGAATGTGTTGAAGGAAAATAGATAACACACAACCATTCTAATGTTGCAGATTGGGGTTTTATATCTCAACACGAAGAAGAATTGCTTATGTTCTATTAAAAAGTGAAGTTTGAGTTAAACAAATCAGATATAAGCCATTCATGTTTAGAGTTTTCAATTCATGGTGAAAATCCCGGAAAGAACAGCACTTTTAGAGTCGTCTATAAAATTAGTCTCTCGATGCCCTAGCATAGCTTAGTTATAAGTGTCTCAGTGCTAACACATTTTTGCATCCACTCATTCACAATGTTTGATCAGTGAAGTGATTTTCGATGGTGTCTCTAAACAAGTACATAGTTAATATTCATAATTTCAGATACAAATATGATACATGCATATAAACAGCATAATAATACTTTATAGATTGTAACTTTTCCATTGGCACCTTACATGATACACTTTGTACTAGATTTATGGTAATAGCATAACTATGGTAGTAGTAATGATATAAATGGTCATCTTTAACCATACAGCATCACAGATGGCAATCTAAGGTATGCTTTTAGCTCAGTTCATTATTACAAAACTTTTTCCCTTCTGAGAAGGATTTATGGGATAATGCAACATATATACTAAATCAAGTAACACAGTGTTATGGAATTAACTCAGTTAGAGATGGAAAAGACTTATTGAGTCATTTATTATGTATCCATGTCAATACAGGTTGGTTTGCTATAATTATATTTGCCATGCTTTGGTTAATCCAATTTTAAATGATTCAAGTGAAGTGGCTTCTATCAATTCCTTTGAACAGTATTTTATTGTCCAATAGATTTTGCTGTTAAAACTTTCCCCCCTGATATTTGGCATAAATTTCTTGACCACAGCCCATTAGCTCTTATTTTACTTAGTTTAAACTCCGCCTAATAAGGCCTGCCAATTTATAATGCAGGAAGCTGGTAGTTGCTCATCTACTTAAGAGGAGACCATATAGTCCAATTCTCTCAAAGAACGCATTTTGACATCCATATTGCAAGGCTTCTCGTTCTTCGCTTGCACTTGGCATCAGAAGGATCTCTGAAGAAATGTCTGCATGGATTCTAGCTTCAGTTCATTTCCCAGGTCCCTAAAGTTATCCATGATTCAATTAAGATGCACTAGTCCTTATAACTGGTGTACAGCTGAAGTGTGGGGATCTGGGGGTAAGGAAGATGCCCCCTAGTAGCACTCTGACATCTGGTGGTCAGGAGGAGAACTCTCCCTCCTACTGAACAATTCCAGGCACTTGTAACAAAATCCAGTGATTGGTCCACTGGCATGGCATATTATGAACGGAACTAGGCAGCAGCAGGTCTCTTCCTGCTCTGGCCTTCATCAAGACATATACCACTCCAACTCTGCTGATTGGCTCTTTGGTAAGAGCCTCCTAACCCTGTCCACTGGGTTTTAGGCATCAATCTACTGAAGAAGGGGGCTGGACTGGCAGAGACGCCTGACGTTCTATAGGAGACTTGGTGATATTTCATAGGGAGTAGCACACTCAGAGACTTCAGAGTAAGGCAGGATCCAATGGGCCTTGGCTAAAATAGGCAGGTTAAACTCAGGGGATTTTAGGAGGTTTAGGATGTGAATTTCCAGGAGAAAGGGCTGATGACAGCCCAGGGCAGGTGTTGCATGCCTGCTTCTTGCCTCGAGGACAGGTCGCTTTTAGGAGTTATCCTGTGTAAGTTTGCTTATTAAATAAACTTGTGACCACTAGGCCAAAAATCCAGAGGTGTGTATCTATCCTTATTGGCCTGCCATTCACAAATATCATAAAATCATAGAATCATAAAACTGGAAGGGACCTCGAGAGGTCATCTAGTCCAGTCCCCTGCACTCAAGGTAGGACTAAGTATTATCTAGACCATCCCTTACAGGTGTTTGTCCAACCTGCTCTTAAAAATCCCCAATGATGAGATTCCACAATGTCCCTAGGCTATTTATTCCAGTGCTTAACCACTCTGACAGTTAGGAAGTTTTTCCTAATATCCAACCTAAACCGCCCTTGCTGCAATTTAAGCCCATCGCTCCTTGTCCTATACTCAGGGGTTAAGAAGAACAATTTTTCTCCTTCCTTGTAACAACCTTTTATGTCCTTTTTCTTGGTCTTACATCACACAGACTACAGTCAGGGATCCCGGAGCTTAAATAGTCATATAATTTGCTTTTTTGTCAAGTTTAGTCTATAAGTGCAAAATTCCCCTCTATTCTTCAGGACCTCTTTTATCCTACTTCCAACATAGCCTAACCTCCCATGAGGGAGGTAGTATACTCAATGTGCTTCTGTTGTCATCTGTTTTAACCTGCACCCATTGTGCAGGCACAGATTAGGTACCAATTCTTGAAATTAAATAACAGAATCACATAGGGACAGATTCTGCAATCCTTACTCACCTGAGTTATGCTTTCGCATTCAACACTCAATATCGGTACAGGTTGCAGAGTCAAGGTCACAATTAACAAACAAGCTTTTCTTACCCTTAGACCTGTACCCATAATTTCTGATTTAAATGGGTTTCTTTACTGAATCAGTGTAATGGAAGGAACTCTGGTTGACTATAGAAATCTAATGCACATAGAAAATATTGGGCAATGCAGTGCTTTTTAGGCAGGAACAATTTTGAGCCATGGGTAGAGCTGAGCAAAGTATTGCAATGTAGGAGGCAGATGCGTAAGTTAGATCTGCTCCTGACTAAATTAATCTTCCTTATCTCATGCTTCTCTGCAGTTGTAGATTGACCGTGAAAGATGCATTTTGAAAGCATGTCACATAATCACATGGGAGGTTAATAGAATTCTTGACATATTCTCACTCCCTTGGGACAGCAACATCTGCAGCAGAAAAGTTTTTGAAGTGCAATCTCATCATACTTTATGAAAAATCTTCAGGCAGCCATAACGGACTTTCTTGCAAAAAACTCTGAAATGTAGAATGATTTTTTTTTGCCTCTGCCCGCTTTCAAACTGGCTAAATATTTTGGAATGAACACTGTAAATTACTTTAGCTAAACACCTGTTTTAGGACAAGATCTATACTCTTTTGGTCTGCACACTTGCTACGGCAACAAAAATGAACATAGATGAAACATGATGAACATAGAGGAAACATGATTTAATATGTGAAAAGTATGTTATTTGGGAGCATATTCTATAGTGATGGAACATTTTGAACTTAAATTGCTCAGCTACATTTTCATAAATAGCACATTTAATTGAATCACTTCTTTTATTCTGCCATGCCAACCCTAAATAATGCATCAATACTGAATCCTTCCTTTTGAATACTTAACTGTAAAACTAACTCAGTCACATCCTGTTCAAGAGATTCTCTCTAGGGCATGTGGTTTAGGTGGTTAAATTAGTCTATATAAAGACCCAACTACACTGAATTGTTACAGTGTTCGAGAGCCATGAGAAATATGGCTGTTTAATAAAAAATATGAATTGATGAGAAGGAATGCTAAAGAGATGATTAGCCTACAAAAAGTTGATTAACTCTGTGTGTGGAGGGCAGTTTCAACAGGCGGGACATTCTAAATAAAGCCCACATGCTCAAGTTCCTGAGGGCAAGTTTACTGATCAACAGAAGATACTAAGCATCAAAATAATACAAAACACTTTAGAGCAGATACTTTCTGCCAGCTATGAAAGGGAGAGGGCACATCCTTAGCCTGATAGGCAGCTCTTTTTAATATGAGCAGCTCCTCCAAGATCTTACTCTGATGTTTGGTCTCTCACCACTAAGTGTGGGCTCTCTCTATTTATAGCAGGTGTGACTTGCCATCTGCAGTCACATGACCTCCCTGAATTCAGTCCCCAGTCTTAAAGGGCCAAGTCCAGTGTTGCCAAGACTTGTGATCTGGTGTTTTTCGTAGAGCCACAACTACCAGAGTTGAGTCAATCCAGGAGAATCTGAGCTTTCATTAAAAAAGAAAAGCATGCTTCTAGTTTCCACAGTTGTGGAAAAAAGCTAGAAAATGGGACCAGGTGCACCATAAAAGTTCAAACACCAGCAGGCAAATAATAAGACCCCCCCTCTCCCCCCCAAGCATTTTTGAAATCTCATGATTTTTAAACCGATCTCGTGATTTCTGAGTGCCTGACTCATGAGTTTTTAACACTTGGGGTGGGCAATATTGTGACCCTTGGAACAGTGCGAGGATGTGCACATAGTGCTCAGGACCAGCACCCTGTCTCTCCCGCTCCTACATTTAATAGGACATATCGGGGGCTGTCACTGCATAAGTATTATTTTAAAATAATGGAGCTATATGTAAGGCCAGAGTGTGTCTGGGCACTGTGCAGTCCAAAAGTGGCACAATGTATCCCCTCCCATTACATCCCTTGTCTGGGGCCAAGCCCCACTGAAGTGCTTGTGTTCACCTCCCTACACTTAGTACTTCCTCAAAGGGGGCAATGAGGGGTGTGGAGGAAGCTTGGCCATAAGCCCTGCCTGCCCCCAACCTAGCCAGTGGGGCATGTAGGCTAGGAGTGCATACTGCACCCTCTTGACTGTTTGACTCCCCACTTGCTCTACTACAAATCAGTGTCTTAAAGCCATAATAGAGCCTGTAGTGTTTAACAGCACCACCATACTGAAGCTATTCAGACTAGGTAGATAGATCATGCAATATAGAAGAGAAGCAAAGGATGCTAAAGGGAGAATGTAAAATACATGGGCCTCATTCAAAATTCATGGATTGTGTAGGGTTGTGGGCAAGGACCTACAGCGATAAATGTAGCAGAATTATAAACAAATAACTAAAAGGCCAAAGCATACTGAAGAGAAGATCACAAATAAAAAGTAAGCAGCTACCATAATTCTTTTTTCTGGCCTTGCTCTCTCCTGCCCCTACTCTGGCATACTGGAAGAGAATCAATGGATGAACACCCACCCCACCACTGCAGACCCACACAGCCACACACACACTGCAGCTGAAAAATGCCGCTCATATGTATTTTGCTTTCTCTGGCAGCTCCCACCTTTGTACAATAAGCATCAAAGCTGGTTGGGGCGGTGTATTGAAAACTGGTTGTTGTGCGTTAGGGTTCTGGATTCTAAGAAAAAACGAGTGGTCCATTGCTACCTTTCCGAAAGAGAATTTATGTTTTTCTTCTCCTTCAGTGTGTGTGTGTGTGCCACAAACATAACACTAACAAGGCATTTTGGATGCTTCATCTCAGCTGCGATCGCCTTATTGTCATTAACATTCCAGTCAGAAAGGCAGCGCATTCAGCCACCTCTGAGATCACTGTATCTGCCTATAGCCATGCCAGCAGGGAAAGCTCATAGAGCATTATGGTCGCCATGCCAGTTCTCCCACTTGCTACTTTCATCACACAGCCAGACACATACACCTGGAGATCACATGCTTTGTATTTTTATTGAAAGAAGGAATTAAAAATTGACAGGGCCATTATTTCGCTTTTCCAGTCCTTGCTGCAAAGACTTGGCCCTAACGTATTGGGAAGGCAAATGCTCTCCTCCATTGTTTTTCATGACACACACACACACACACTGTATTAAGTAAGCTTCAGTTGACAGTATGAAAGCCCTGGGATTTACATATCACTAAAATGCCACTATAGCGTATGGGCCTCTTCTCTGATAGCTTCTGCAGAACAATGCCGTTAGAGCACAGCGTGACATCTCATGGGATAAACCTGCCAGTTAAAGACCTGCCATGCCAAGCTCCAGGCTGTTCTTTTTTCAGCAGTGGTATTTGACCTAGCTTTACAGCAGGCTGCAAAACAGCTTAGGAAATGATACCAGGCTGGCTGATGTGCCCAGCTGTGAGGGTGCTATTTTACACCTTTGTATCCTCTTGATGATCTTAGATCCCCTGGGGGACTAACTTGAAGGGGAAAGGAGTCCAGGAGAGCTGGCTGTATTTCAAGGAATCCCTGTTGAGGTTACAGGGACAAACCATCCCGATGAGTCGAAAGAATAGTAAATATGGCAGGCGACCAGCTTGGCTTAATGGTGAAATCTTAGCGGATCTTAAACATAAAAAAGAAGCTTACAAGAAGTGGAAGGTTGGACATATGACCAGGGAAGAGTATAAAAATATTGCTAGGGCATGTAGGAATGTTATCAGGAGGGCCAAATCACACCTGGAGCTGCAGCTAGCCAGAGATGTCAAGAGTAACAAGAAGGGTTTCTTCAGGTATGTTGGCAACAAGAAGAAAGCCAAGGAATGTGTGGGCCCCTTACTGAATGAGGGAGGCAAACTAGTGACAGAGGATGTGGAAAAAGCTAATGTACTCAATGCTTTTTTTGCCTCTGTTTTCACTAACAAGGTCAGCTCCCAGACTGCTACGCTGGGCATCACAAAATGGGGAAGAGATGGCCAGCCCTCTGTGGAGATAGAGGTGGTTAGGGACTTTTTAGAAAAGCTGGACGTGCACAAGTCCATGGGGCCGGACGAGTTGCATCCGAGAGTGCTGAAGGAACTGGCGGCTGTGATTGCAGAGCCATTGGCCATTATCTTTGAAAACTCGTGGCGAACCGGGGAAGTCCCGGATGACTGGAAAAAGGCTAATGTAGTACCAATCTTTAAAAAAGGGAAGAAGGAGGATCCTGGGAACTACAGGCCAGTCAGCCTCACTTCAGTCCCTGGAAAAATCATGGAGCAGGTCCTCAAAGAATCAATCCTGAAGCACTTGCATGAGAGGAAAGTGATCAGGAACAGCCAGCATGGATTCACCAAGGGAAGGTCATGCCTGACTAATCTAATCGCCTTCTATGATGAGATTACTGGTTCTGTGGATGAAGGGAAAGCAGTGGATGTATTGTTTCTTGACTTTAGCAAAGCTTTTGACACGGTCTCCCACAGTATTCTTGTCAGCAAGTTAAGGAAGTATGGGCTGGATAAATGCACTACAAGGTGGGTAGAAAGCTGGCTAGATTGTCGGGCTCAACGGGTAGTGATCAATGGCTCCATGTCTAGTTGGCAGCCGGTATCAAGTGGAGTGCCCCAAGGGTCGGTCCTGGGGCCGGTTTTGTTCAATATCTTCATAAATGATCTGGAGGATGGTGTGGATTGCACTCTCAGCAAATTTGCGGATGATACTAAACTGGGAGGAGTGGTAGATACGCTGGAGGGGAGGGATAGGATACAGAAGGACCTAGACAAATTGGAGGATTGGGCCAAAAGAAATCTGATGAGGTTCAATAAGGATAAGTGCAGGGTCCTGCACTTAGGACGGAAGAACCCAATGCACAGCTACAGACTAGGGACCGAATGGCTAGGCAGCAGTTCTGCTGAAAAGGACCTAGGGGTGACAGTGGACGAGAAGCTGGATATGAGTCAGCAGTGTGCCCTTGTTGCCAAGAAGGCCAATGGCATTTTGGGATGTATAAGTAGGGGCATAGCGAGCAGATCGAGGGACGTGATCGTTCCCCTCTATTCGACATTGGTGAGGCCTCATCTGGAGTACTGTGTCCAGTTTTGGGCCCCACACTTCAAGAAGGATGTGGATAAATTGGAGAGAGTCCAGCGAAGGGCAACAAAAATGATTAGGGGTCTGGAACACATGACTTATGAGGAGAGGCTGAGGGAGCTGGGATTGTTTAGCCTGCAGAAGAGAAGAATGAGGGGGGATTTGATAGCTGTTTTCAACTACCTGAAAGGGGGTTCTAAAGAGGATGGCTCTAGACTGTTCTCAATGGTATCAGATGACAGAACGAGGAGTAATGGTCTCAAGCTGCAGTGGGGGAGGTTTAGATTGGATATTAGGAAAAACTTTTTCACTATGAGGGTGGTGAAACACTGGAATGCATTACCTAGGGAGGTGGTAGAATCTCCTTCCTTAGAGGTTTTTAAGGTCAGGCTTGACAAAGCCCTGGCTGGGATGATTTAACTGGGAATTGGTCCTGCTTTGAGCAGGGGGTTGGACTAGATGACCTTCTGGGGTCCCTTCCAACCCTTATATTCTATGATTCTATGATTCTATGATCTTGAGAGCCACCCAGAGCTCACCCAGCTGGGCAGGCCTAGCTTTACAATCTGTAGTTATAATGAATGATTAGGGAACAAAATATGTGATTTTATATAGTGGAAGCCTGTTTCACTTCCTGTACCATCCCCAATCCCTATCGCCGGTGACACAGAGAGAAGATCCAGTCTTTCCATTGGTTACAATGGGCTTTGAATCAGGGCCCAATGCTAACAAGCTGAACCTGGCTAGTCTATATTATTGTTATTACAGGCAGCACAGGCAGAGACACACACAGTTAAGGTTGCTTGAGACTTTCCATTATAAGACCCTATATTCAGTTGCTTGTAACTTTGTCAAACTTAAACCATTTGGGTCAAAATTCTCCATACCAGGTGTCTGCCTCACGCTGACTGTTCTTGGAAAGATTCAGCTAAAATGGTTCAGCCATTTCCAAGAACGAGGTTAGAGAAAAAAATATGTTTTGCCCAAATAAAAAAAATAACAACATCCTCCTTATTGTGAATGATTACCACACTTTGGAACAGGAACTTGAAATCTGGTAGGGGGGTGTCAGAGATGTGCCTTTTGTTCTCACTGTGAAAATTCACCCAAATTTAGCCAAGTTTTAAGCCTCTGAAAAATCACAGTTCACATATCCTCAGTAGAGACTTGGAAGCTAAATTTTCCAAAGATTCCCACCTGCACTGAGCATGCTCCATCTCACAGCTCCTATATGTTGACTGTACTGTGCAGGCATCATCCTCACAGAGTGGCTGAGCATGACCTGGGCTGCAGGGATTGTCCCTGAAATTGCTGCTTCTGGTAGCAGAGGGATATTGTGGTACACAGCATAGAAAATGAGAAGAGTGAGTGTCTCTGTCCTATGCTCTGTGTCCAGGTAAACAGGTGGAACAGGAGTCTGCGGGTGGAGACAGGGCAGAACACTGTGTGTGTGTGTGGAGGTTGGTTGGGAGGGACAAAGCCAGGGAGGAAGGAGGATAGAATGTGGGGGGGGGGGAGCATGGTGAAGGCACTGGCGAAGGGAGGGGCATTTTTCCACAGGATGTCTGCTTCAGTCAGTGCATAGGCCAGACTGTACTCTGGGGAAGAATCTGGGCACTGCAGTAAATGAGGCTGTTGGCTGTAGGACCTCTGCCTCATTTGTTCCAGAACTTGAAACACGTGTAGTGAAGGAGGTAAGGGACTGTAAGAAGGGAAAGGACAGGCTCATGGTTCAGGTAGCTGAATGTTGCCCTGGAGAACTGAATTCTACCCCTGCCTCTGATATAGAGTTCCTGTATGATGCTGGGCAAAGTCACTTAAACCAGACTTCTCACAGGTGGCCACTAACGGTGTGTCTACACAATGTGTTGGAGCCCGGAGCAGTGAGCTCCCAGCTTGGGTTGACAGATTTGGGCTTGTGGGGCTCTCATTGCTGGTCTCTCTAAAATAGTGTATAGACAGTGCTTTGGCATTGCAGCTCAGGCTCTGAAGCTCCCGCTGCTCCCTAGGTTCAGCACTTGAGCTCCAGCTGGAGCTGCACCTTCAAAGCACTGGCTCCACAGAGCACCAGGGCGAGTCCTGCAAGCCCCAGTCTGATGACCCAGGCTGGGAAGCTCACTCCCGTGGGCTCCCAAAGCCCCGTGTAGGCACACCCTAATTGCGTGTGTGCCATTTTCTGGGTACCCAGCTGGAGACGCCTGCCATGTGATTTGCAGAAATACTGAGCATTCACAACTGCCACTGAAGTCAGTGGGAGCTCTCTTTTGTCCATATAAAAGTGCTAATTACTCTGAAAAATCAGGCCCGCAGCTTCTCAAATTGGGCACCCCAAACCAGTCACTTTTACCAATTAAAAAGATTTTTGAAAAGCTCATAAGGAAATTAATAATTATATACTCAGTTCAGTGTTAGATGGTGTGCAGTAAAATAATGCATGGAAACCACACAATGAATGATGAGGATAATAACAATGATGATTAGCTAACTACCCATTTAGTGAGCACCATTCATCATGCGCACTGAATGAGGCAGAGGTCCTGTGAAAAAAAATGGCTGTATCATAATGCATTATGCACAAAGGGATCAAATTAATGTTGCACAGGCATCCTTAGTTCTGGCATTTCCTAACTTTTAAATTCTTGACTTTGTAACCTTAACATTCATTTAATGTAGGGGGTTTTTTTTGGATGCAATGTTATTAAGTTATATTGTGGTAGATCCAAGAAGTTGGGGGCTATACAATGCTAGATGCTGTACAAACTCATAACAAAGGATGGTCCCTGTCCCAAAGAGCTTACAGTGAGAACATAAGAACAGCCATACTGTGTCCATCTAGCCCATTATCCTGTCCTCCAACAGTGACCAGTGCCAGATGCTTCAGAGACAATTAACGGAACAGGACAATTATTGAGTGATCCATCCTCTGTCGTCCAGTCTCAGTATCTGGCAGTCAGAGGCTCAGGGACACCCAGAGCATGGGATTTTGTCCAGGAACTTATCTAATTCTTTTTTGAACCCAGTTATACTTCTGGCCTTCACCACATTCCCTGGCAATGTGTTCCACAGGTTGACTGTGCATTGTGTGAAGAAGTACTTCCTTTTGTTTGTTTTAAACCTGCTGCCTATTTATTTCATTGGGTGACCCCCTGGTTTTTGTGTTATGTGAAGGGATAAAGAACACTTCTTTCTTCACGTTCTCCACACCGGTCATGATTGTATAGACCTTGATCATATCTCCACCTTACTCATCTCATTTCCAAGCTGAACAATCCCAGTCTTTTAAATTTCTCTTCATATGCAAACTCTTCCATATCCCTCATCATTTTTGTTGTCTTTCTCCATAGCTTCTCCAATTCTAATATATCTTTTCTGAGATGGAGTGCAATGCAATATTCAAGGTGTGGGCACACCATGGCTTTATATAGTGACATTATGCTAGTTTCGGTCTAAGTATAAGACTATGGAGGACAGGTTAATACAACAATAAGATGTGGGGAGCACAAAGGAAAATGTTTCACAAAACACTAGCATGGTGGTCCCTTCTTTCCTATACATAGGATGCATGCCCTTTATCTAAATTTAAGATGATCATTAATGGTGACAGATGAAGAAAGAATTTGCAACTACAAAAGTAGGGCACATCTCACCAGGACAATAAGAGTTTTCCTGTGATGTACATACATTATTCAGCACCAGTTTTCTTTTGGAACAGAACAGGTTAAATGAAAAGCTCCTTTTCTCTAATCATCACAGTTGTGAAGAACAGAACCCAGTTCCCAAACTGCTATTTTCTTTAATAAAATCTTTATTTGTCTCAGATTAGAAAAACAAATCACCTTGTACCAGTCCACTGAAGCAGCCAGCCACATACCATAGGGTGTCCACTACAGGAGGGCTCTGAGGCTGGAGCCACCCAAAAAGTTGAGGGAACTGCCCCACTAACAACTTTGAAACCAAAGATTCTTGAGACCTTCTTAAGTTTCCCTATGAAATTCTGTCATGCTTTTGCTAACCAAGCAAAACAACAAAGTAAAAGTCCCCACATGTCAAAGATCTGCAGGAAAACCTGGGGCAAGTTAAAAAAGAAGAATTCCAATGTTGGTGGGCCCCAGAATTGTGAATGGTGTAATAATATGACCAAGCAACCCATCTAAAGTTCATATAGGACACGTAAACAGTGAGCCATGTCTTCAGAAAATGGATTGGGTTCCTTCTGTGGGGCTGTTGCTTTAGCCAGACCACATACATGATAAAGTAAAACATAATCTCTCTCTTTTCTTGGCCCTGCTTCTTTCAGCAGTCAGCTTGGTCTGAACCTTGACACCAGGGGGTGACAGGCATTACCAGAGAACTGCAGGCTGCCTTCTCGCACATGCCGCAATTCGCTTAAACCTGCTTTGCTTCAAAGCTGCGAGAGGCCTCTATGCTTAACAGTGATTTAAAATGCACCACAATAGAAACAGAAAAGCAAAATCACACATATGCAGGGTGTTTAAAAAAATACACATCCATAAACTATACGTTCCCTCCTGTGGCAACGGTTCCTGCCTAGCTAGGATCAAGTTATACTGCACTGTTCTGTGAGTTGTCTGTATGGAACTAGCTGATGTTAGAGGTATCCTTGAGTAGCAATTAAGGAACATAGGACACTTCTGTGGGAAAACTCATGGAAAGGAACCCTGAGGGAAGGACCTCCACAGGGGATTGGATGTTCAGACCCTAGACCACAGTCCTCACAAATCTTCTAGAGGTCAGAAATATCCCTGCACTTCTGCACTGGCTCCCAGACCTCTCCTCCTACCTGTTAGCACTGCTGAATTGAAGCCATACTCCCCAGGCTACAGCTCCCCCCAGAACTCCACTTTTAAGGGGACTCTACAACATGGAGGAACTCTGCAGAAAAGTTCCTACAGACCCACTTGTAATAATTTCCCCCTAGGAGTTGTTGATGTTTGTGTCCTGATCGGACAACAGTACATGCACAGCAGGCTCCATGTGCAGCATGGATCACACTAATCACCTAATATAAATATTAAATAATAATTAGAGAAAAAATTGAATGGATTGTATCAGTCTACACTGCCAAATGAGGCACTGTGTAGCTCACAGAATGGGACGTGCATTGCTAAGTGGTTCTTGGCCATACCAAACATCTAGACCATACATGTAGTGAGTGATACATTTAATCATAGAATCATAGAATATCAGGGTTGGAAGCGACCTCAGGAGGTCATCTAGTCCAACCCCCTTGCTAAGCAATTCACCTCTGGAACCCACCCCGCATAAATGGTGATGTGTTAAGGAACAGTTCCATGCTGCTTACCCTTTCTTCCTCCCAAGAGATATCCCATTATCTCCTAAAACCCTGTGATTGACCTGCAAGAAAGGGCGACTGGGAAGATGTATATGGGAAAGTGATCTACTGAGTTTCACAAAGGCCTCTTCAAACGCTGAAGAGGTGGTGAGCTAACCATTGTACTATATGTCTGTTTGACATCACTACAAGATTAGTGAAGACAAATTCATAGACTGATTTTATTTATATGTGAGTTACACTGAAATGAACCAAGTTGTAGACTCTGTACTAAGACTCGTAAGGTTTCCCATTATTCCACAATAAGAATATTACACTGTTTTAATTCTTTTTCTAACTATGCATTTTATGTAGCTTTTAAAAAATCCTTTGAATTTATCTCCAGTCATTTGCAGGGGGATTTTAATGGCAAAAGAGACATCATTTTAGATCTCCTTTTGTGGTTCTATTACCTAGGGCACAAGGAGACAGTGCACTCTTTGCCAAAAAGCAGAGAACAATGCCCCAGGGAGGCAGGAACAGACTGTTCTTCCTAGGGATGGTATTTTAAATAAAAGGCTTTTATTGTACTGCATTTTCTGACTGTTTGAGGCTTCTGCTGTGTGAGAATGGGCTGTGTATTGTGTGAATCTGGTTTTCTGCTATTATTTTCCCAGCAATGAGTATTTTCTTTAGTGTCCTGCAGGAATATGTGGATCACACATGGTGCCTAAAGCAAGGAAGAGTTGAATGTGGCTTGGAGAGTGACAGGATGGAAATGGAGTGCATGAAAGCCTATTTGTCTTCTAATGTGGGTTAAGGGGCAAAGCAGAGTGGGAAAAGATTCTTCCCTGCTATTATGTTATATCAGATTATTTGGTGAAAGACTGTTTCTTTTCCTTTTCTCTTTTTCTGTTGCCCACCCAAAAATCTAAACATGTAAAACCTCAGTTTGAATAGCAGAATGCAGATTGCATTCTTCTCCTGCCCGGTGGGACAATATGTGGGATTGCTGTGGTAATTATTTATTGACCTTGAGTAATTCTGGGAGCTTATTGTAGGAAATTCCAATGTAATATATTGTGTCAAAACTTTGGTTCATTTATTATTTAAATTAATCAGTGGTTTCTACCCCTCTATCAGTATTGAAGAAAGCTAAGGAAACACTTGATAACAGCATATGTATTTTGCGGGCCACTCTTTTCCTCCAGTGTTTTAACAGAATTTTAAATCGTGGTATTTGTTTCAGAGAGAAGAGTTTTCCTCTGCAGCAAAAGCAAGTCTCAGAAATGATGGCTCGTTATAATACTAGGAAATTAAATTAAGAGATAGTATATTGCCAAGCATAGCTGCTGCTTCTGTTGTGTTCCTTTATTGTAAATGCATAACTATCTTTTATTTTTTTCTTTACTGTGACTAAAAACAAACAAACCCTAATTGAACACCCATTTGTGTAGGAAACATGTTTGGCTGGAGTTTGTTCAAATTTCAATTTTCCAACAACATTTTTCATCAATTTTTTTAACTTTGATGGAAAAAAAGGAAAAATAGTGTTGACATAATTGTCTTGAAATATTTTTCTGTTTTTTGTCACCAGTTACAGAATCATAGAAATGTAAGGCTGGAATGAACCTTGAGAAGTCATCAAAGTCCAGTCTCCGTGCTAAGACAGGACCAAGTATACCTAGACTAGCCCAGACTGGTGTTTGTCTAACCTATTCTTAAAAACCTCTAGGGATGGAGATTACACAACTTCACATGGAAGCTAGTCCAGTACTTAACTATCCTTATAGTTAGAAAGGTTTTCCTAATATCTAACCTACATTCCCCTTGCTGCAGATTCAGCTTCTTGTCCTACCTTCAGCAGACATAGAGAACAATTGATCACTGTATTCCTTTTAACAGCCCTCATGCTTGTAGCTGATGTTTTTCAAATTCAAAAATTTGATTAAAATATCAATATTTCAAATTTTGATGAAAAAATGAAGATACACCAAGAGAAAAAATTCCAACATTGCAAGACTTCCCCCCGCAATATATACATTTTCCTCTCCCCCAGCTATACGTCTGACTGACACAGCAGAACCCTCAGATAATTCCACAATAGCACCACATTCTGCTTTGCAGTGGACACACATGGCATCCATTGAAATATGTGAGAATTCCCTCATTCCTATTGCTCTTCAGTAACAGTCTCCTCCAAACTGCCTCTACCTCAGTTTCAGCTCTCATGTAAGGTGGTGAGTCAATTCACTGGCCATTGTGCCATTGACGTTCTCACCACTACCAGTATTTCATTTTCTTCTCCAAGGGATGCACTGACTGTTCAAATACAACTCAGTACCAGAAAGACAGGTCCTACTTCAGTCACTTTCTCCTAAAACCTCTGCCCCTGCATATAGTGCAGGTATCCCCAGCCAGGTCTTTCCCCTACCTGGTAAGGCAAGCTCCCTTTAAGGTCCTTTCCTTGACTAGGGGTCTCATGCAGGACCCTTCCCACTCCCTGAAACTCTCACCACTAAGTGAGCTGCTTGTTGGCCTTCTATCTCACCAACTGATCAGTTACAGGTGAAGGCTAAGCCCATCTCCCTTAAAGGCTATTCCTTACTGTGGCACCTTCTATCCGTTATCTGCAGTTGTAAACTTCATTCTCTTGAGATGAAATCTACAGTACCTACACTTGGAAGAAGGGGGCCAGAGAAGAGAGTTAGGGGTCACCAAGTTAACAATCTATTCCAAAGTTGAAAGGTTGGGAACCACTAAGAATGATCAAGCAGAGGAATTTGCTGTGATCAAATTATTGATGATTTTGCAAATGTATGTAGTCAGATTATTTTTTTTTAAATATACAAATTAGACATGATTTTCATTTGCTGTAGTACAGCAAAAAAGGAATGTAATGATTCATATGCATTCAAAGTATTACATAAATGATTTAGAAATTACATCCACATATCTCGAAAATCTACAACTTTTGTAGTACACGTGGTCAAGTATGGTAGATAATTTAATTCACATGTTTTGTGGTCATTCTTAAACAAATAAAGACCACAAACAGGGAGAGGGGCCTAAATATACCTTAATGATTTATAAGGAAAACTTTGAGCCTGCATAAGCAATATTATAAATTTGACACAATAGACATACGTAAAAACAGACATTTTTGCCTTACAGTTTAATGTAACTGTATCCTATAGCAACAATCTGAAAACTCAAGCAGCTGTTCTTCAAATAAATTATTTCATGAAATATGCTTCTCAATTCTTTTAGTCTTTCGAGGGGAAACATCCTCAGCAGGAATTCCTTCTGAATCGAGCCAACATGGAATACACACATAGTCTCAATGGAGTCGAGAACTGTTTATCAAGTAAGGTGCTACCCATCATGTGAAAGGGGATCAGAATCTGGCCCTTTATCTCTTGAGAAAAAGGAGAAATCAGCTTGTGAACTGGAAAACTGAACTTCTGTTTTGTAGGTTACCCTGTTTCATGCCAATGTCTCCTCTAGGTAGAAAACAAGTGCCTGTTAGCTAAAGAGGCTAAGTCATGGCTGCTGTTAGACATATTAACCTAGGGGTGGATATAAGCTACCTCTGCAGGAGAGCACGCCCAGATGTCCCTTTGGACCTATCCCCTTAAATACTTTGAGTCCAGTCTTGTAGAGCTCATACAGATGGATTTGTAAGGGTTACCAGGCAGATGGTTACACTGCAGCAGAGCCAACACTTTCCCATTACTGCATCCCTCTCCTCCCGGCCACATCCAATGGATTTAGATCTCCTCTCCACTTGCAGACACACAGGGAACAATCACACTTGGATTTTAGTTTCATTATTAGCTGAGTATTAGATGTTCAGGTGTGTAGTACAGAATTTTGTTTGAATATTGGAGTCAGTGGGCCAAATTCTGCTCCTAGTTACAACTGACTTCAGAGAGGTTGCAAGGAGGGGCAGAAAACAGAGCCACTGTGATTAAGGGGGACATTTTCTGCACAAAAATAAAAAAGAATTAATCAGATCTGAAGACTCTAGTCTAGACAAATTAAAATTAGCTTCACAGCTTCTCATCAACAAAGTTCCACAACCCTCCTTTGCTCCTCAGTTGTAACTGTGACAAGCAGTAAACCATTTTCCCTTTCTTTGGTGGCTAAGAATGCAGCCCTCCAAACCTCCAATACGAAAAAAATTGAGCCATTACCAGTGTATTTAGGGAAATCCCCCAGCGTGTTCCTCAGTGTCCTAACACTGTGCATGGAGTGTTGCTAGATAATTTGATAGCTGTGTCTTAAATAGCACCATCCATGGAAAGATACACATCCATGTCTGCCTCTCTGATTTCATAGTAGCAGTCGAGGCACAACAGTGGGATATACAGATCACCCTGGATATTTTCAGGGAAATATATAACTGTGAAGAAGGGAAACATGAAGTGGCCTAATCCAACGCCCTTTGAAGTCAAAGGAAAGAATCTCACTGATGTCAATGAGCTTTGCTCAGGTCCTAAGGGATCAATGGTCCTGAAAATTGAATAAAAATAACAAAGAGCTTTAGATTGTTTTATGGATTGAGGGAAAGGAGGTGGTAAATAACCTCTTAAACCAGAAGGTTTTTTGTTCCATGCCCATTGAAAGAAAACCCTTTCTTGTTGACAAAAATTCACAGGACAAGATGGAGTTAACGCAGTCTGTAAAGTTCTGTGTTGCGAGCCATAGATCTACTCAACACCTTTCCATGCCTCCAACATTTTTTTTGAAAAGCCTCTGTGGGCAGGTGGATTTCAAGCTGAATCAGCCAGCTGGGTGTGAAGCCAATTTTTCAAGACCTTGCACACCACTGAAGCTGCAAAATACTTTTGTCTGGATAAAAATCTTGGAGTCTAGTGAAGGTTTTGTTTTTTATATTTTTTAACCTCAAAAATTAATAAAATGTTTACAGAATCCTAACATCCTAAGAAGGCATGTTGAGACAAGCAAGGAGTTATTTAAGCAGGCAAATTGCAGAAAATGTTTAGTTTAATCCACCTGTTGCTTAATTACAGCTCCCTCAAATATCAAGCGGCAAATACTTTTGGGAAAGATTGTGCAGTTAAATGTTTTTTCATTATATGCACGTACCGGGCTTAGCACCATGTGACCCTCATCCTTGATCAGGAACTCTAGGTGCTACCAAAATGCCAATAATAATAGTGTTATTGTAGCCATGTTGGTCCCAGGAGATTAGGGGGACAAGATGGGTGAGGATTACTTTTAACTGGACCAACTTCTGTTGGTCAGAGAGGCAGGCTTGAAGAAGCCTGAAGAAGAGCTCTGTATAATCTCAAAAGCTTGTATCTCTCACCAACAGAAGTTAGTCTAATGAAGGATATTACCTCACCCAACTTGTCTCAATAATAAATAATGCATTATTAATTACTAAATAATATTTAGTGATAGTTTGTCAGCCACTGCAATCCCCATACTGGAAATATGGGAAATATTCAGCTTACTCTAAAAGAGTGAAACTCACCCATATTATGAAGACTTAAGTGGGACATAAATGGGATGCAGGCCTTGGTCTGGGTCTCTGTGAAGGGGTGAATTTCATCTGGATTGTGTTAACGGCTAAGCAAACCACGTGCATTACTGTTTCTAGGAGGATATGACAGATATTATTTGTTAAGACCTGTGTGATCTCAAAGATATTTGCAGTGCACAACAGCAACTTTATTGGTCCTACAAACTAGTCACACAATTGGGCCCTAGCTGGGGGGAGGACGGGACATAGCAAAATTGATTTGTTGATAGACTTTCAGGTTCAAGCAGAGAGAATTTCAGAGATCCCTGGCCTGATTCTTGACAAGTAACGATGCAGTTGCTAAATGGTAAATTTATATTTAGTCTTTTCAAAATATCAACTTGTGGGAAAAAAATTCAGAAAGCTCTAAATCTGGAAAAAACAAAACAAAACAAAAACCCAAGTATTTTTTCTTTAGAAATGATTGTCTGTTTGGAGGAGATGTTTATTTATCAGCATCAGACATCTCTTTCCTGTTTGGCAAATGGGTACCATTTTTTATTCATTTTGATTTGATTAATTAGACCACAATGAAGACCCTGGAATAAAATTGACTGGTTGCTTCTTTTTCTTTTATTTGAAAAATAAACATTTGGTTTGAGATCACATTCTTCCACTAGAGCACATGAGACTATGCTTTCATATGCTTGGATTTTTGAAGATTTATTTGTGAAATGTCAAGCATGTTTCTGCTTAGCTTGCCTTGTTTGCAGTTATGATTTCTTTTTTATTAACATGTATTATTGAACCATGGCTAGTTTTCTTTAGAAGTAATAACTGAACTACTTTGTACATGAACTCGCAGCTCCTGAATGCTCCGTTGATGGGAATACATTCAACAATGTTAGAAGAAGAAAATAATGAACCCATCAAAATAAAATGCTCTTCAGAGACTTTAAACCTTTACATCTTAAAAGTTATAGCTGGCATCTCTAACAATTGTTAGGGATTTTATTTGTTTTGTCTGAAGACTGATTTCGTGCTCTGGATGAGAAAAAAACACTTTTTTGCTGATCTAATGGGAGTCAGTCAGTTCCAGTGTCAGTCCTTGCATCCAAACTTTAGGTGCTCATTCATATACCACAGTGATGATGTCTAGATACTCAGATAATGGAGGGAAAATCCTGACTCCATTGAAGTCAAGTGATTACATGAGAATCTCATTTTTCCTTTAATAATGAAATTAAAAGAGAAGTTTCTAATCCTTGTAGTTGTGGAGAAAAGCTTGAAAATGTGAACCCTAAAGGTTGAAAAAGCAGAAAAATCTATTTTTTTTAAAAAATCCTGTGACTTTCAGGGCTGAATTACTGATTTTTGAATATTTGGCGTAAGTGGATAATACTATAAGATAAATGTGGCATAGACCTCTCTGCACAGCAGTGAATTTCACTCAGAGAGAGTATGGATTTGTAGTTTGTAATAATATCAAAAATTCCTAGCACCAAAATGTACCCTACATGGAAATGCTTCATTCCCTCCAAACAGTAAGGCTTGCACCTAGGCCAAAACGGTAGCCCCAAATAGCTCTGTAAGAACCAGCAGATGAAGTTTCCTAAGGTACCTCAGAAACATTTATTCCTAAATAAGGGAACTAGAAAGAGTATGGCTATTTCAGTACATGGACTGCAACTGAATAAAAATGTTACTTAGCCTTGGCCCCTAACAATTCTGCTGATATTGTGTACATGAGTTCTCAATATTTGCTCTCCCAAGGGGATTTGAAAGAAAACCAGAGCTTTGTTCTTAAGAGTTCATCTATCTCCTGATGTTTAGTCCCCAACAGGATGTCATGAAGCTGATTGTGACATTGTAATTGGTTTGGGGTCAACTGGCCAGGCCTCCAACATACCTCCAGCCCTCTACCCACGGACGAGAATTGCCTTAGTGTCTTTTGAATTGGTCAAGGTGCTGCAGATTTCCCTACTGTGTGTCCTTAGCTGTTTTGCCCTTCCATTCTTTAGGCTGGTGCTGGAGCTGGCTCAAAGTTTCAAGGTTAAGCCCTTAGAGTAGAAAGACTGATTGGGATTTGGACTGTATCCTAAGTATTAGAACTGTTTCAAGAGAGCTAGGTGGGGCTCTTAGAGAGAAAATATGTCCATCAGTTATCTCCATTTACTTTCAATTATTAATTTCTACTCGTCATCTATATTTCATTAGACTGAAGAAAACCTCAAATCATCACAGCAGCCACTTACATCTCTTAACAGTGTGCAAAATATTTATTAAAATCATAAAGCCCAGTGGTCCCAGTAGCTAATTACAAGAAGTGGATGTTTATGGAAATAAACCCAACCATGAAGATTTAATTTTAATGAGTGCTAAAACCCCCTTTCCTTTGGAGATTTTTGTTTTTCTTTTTTAAAATATATCATGTTGGTTTGTAAAGCTTCCTCATTATTTGGGTAATATTGGCACTGTTGATAATAACAGACACTGTTTGTCTTGGTCAAAGGCCAGTATTCAAAGTATGTATCTAATTTGTCCAGACAGTTTTAGGTTCTCTTGAATTAAAATTATAAATTTAACATAAAGAGTTGTAATCTAATTACAGATTACAATGCCAAAGGAGAAGACTCTAAAGAAATAAACTTTGACATTAAGGGCACTATACAAATGTAGTAAGAAATATAAATGTATGGCAATAATAAAGAGACTCAAATAGAGGTTTCAAAGGATTTGGAGAAGTTCACTGACAATTATTTACTTAGGGGAAAAGGATTCAATGTTCTTTCTTAAGGAGTTCACCCAATCTAAGATCATTAATTTTGCCTACACAACACATCAAAGAACTTGACCAGTAATGCTACTGGCTTCTTGGAACCTCAGAATGAAAAGAAGCTGCATACAGAACCTCATTAATTCATGGCTGCAGATTGCTAGGTTTTGAAAGTTAAAGAGAGATTCTCTCTCCCACACTGAGCAAAACTCAGCTTGGCTGGAGGTGGGGCTCATGTAGCCAGCTCAAACTCCTTGATCCTTGGGGCCAATTCTGAATCTGATGTCATTTAAGGCTGTTGACAGGCAGCTTTAAGTTGTCTTTGAGTTCATTAACTGAGTCCTAAACTTGTGCAGGATTGATTTGCTAGAGCAGAGCTATGCAACATCCTGTACCTGTCTTGCTCGCTTTTCTCTCCTCTACATGCCCGCTACACTAGGAAGAAATGGGGGCAGGAGGGTAGAAGTTACTGGGCTTGGATCCCAGTGCATCTGCTCCAGCCTGGAGTTTCCCTCTGACAAAATAATTCTGTCCTTACAAATTGTGGCATGTCTCGGTCTTGTGTTTTCTGAATGGTGCAAAGGTGCCAAAAACTGATTACAAAAGCTAGCCCTTTGGGTGGGATTTTCCAAAGGGTCTTTTTGCTTTAGATGCTTTTATAAATACAATCCTAAACTCTTCACCACTGAAATCAATGGTAAAACTTCCATTGATATCTGTAGTGGAGGACTGGCACATGAGTGAACAAACCACTACAAAAAATCAAAGGTCCTGCATCCCCCAGCTGCATTGGTTCATTTATTTTTACAGGTGTAGTTTAAAGTTTTTGTTATTTATTTGTTACAGTATTTCACAGCATGAAATGGATGCATTAGTAAATACTGCCACAAGGTATGAATTCTTGTCCTTCTCCACGCCTCAAAATTCAAGTACATGCATAGTTACGGTGACCTCCCATGTGTCACTAGCAGAAGTGTGGATAGGCAGCCTTTGCAAATGAAACTCTCTATTGCAGCACTTTCCCCCTTTCACCATTAGAGGGAGTAGAGAGCTTTTTGCTCTCTGGAGCAGCTGGTCATGGTGCTTACAGGATGTTACAAGTTGTTCGTTGGTGCAGCCAATACAAGATATCTGGGATGGATTTGAATACCCCCTTAAAGTTCTTTGCAATCCCTTGCTAAAATTATCTGCTGATTTACATTGCTCCAGCTCCATTGTTTCATCACACACTTGAGCAAGTCTGAAATTCCATGTAGTAGTAGATGGCAGTGAAATGTGACTTCAGTGGAGCTGTACCAATTCACACCAGCAGAGAATTTGGCCCCGTGTTCTCAGCAAAAAGGCTGCAAGGAATGAGGGCTCATTTGGAGCTAGGGTTACAATTTCTATGGGTAGGACTCCCTACCCTAGGGTTTCAGTAATGTGATACTCAGCCCTGCTATATGAATATCAGATCAGCTATATGAATATCAGATCAGCAATGTGGATCTACAAAACATAAATCAGGATAATTCTCCTGCACAAATACTGGCATCCTCTTCATACATGTATACAATCCCCATCCATATTAGCAGATGTTATGTGAGTGCAGCAAGGGGAGATTAGCATTTCTTGGGGCTACTCTTGAAGTTCTCTTACATGCATTATTGCCAACTCTTGTTTGCAAATCTCATATGTGGTGTTCTTCTTAAAGCCCCAGCTTCTGGAGTCATGTTATTTCATGAAAATCTCAGCTTTCATTTATTTATATAAAAGCAAGTTCCTGGCACTTATGCTTGTGGACAAAAGCTTGAAAATGTGACCAACTTGAATTTCTAAAGCTCAAAAATCAAGAGGCAAATAAAAAGAACCCCAAATGTGTGTGTCGGGGGGGGGGGAGGGGTGAGTTGTTTGTGTAAATCTCAGTATTTTTAAACAAATCTCTTTATTTTGGGGGCCTCAGTCATTAATTTTGAATGCTTAGAATTGGCAATACTGCACTTGCCAAATTTCATGCTGACTTCAATATGAGTTCCAGAGTTGGAATATCTGCAGGATTGAGTCCTCAATTGCTTTGTGTTCAGTGAGACTCTAATGCCACACTTAAATGCAGTGAAGTCATACATGGTATTATAGAACTTCCATGATTCAGAGCAGTCTTAGTACAGTGTGAAAACCTACAAAGCTGAACCAGTACTGAAACTATCAGCAGAACTAAGAAAACAAGACATACAAAGTAAATGCTACAAGCTGAGACAGTGGTTTCAAATAGCATCCTGAGGCTTGAGAGTTTAAAGTTGGAAGACAGCCAATAAAAAGGACAAAAGGTCTTCTATATAATCACCCTTGCAGCTGAATATTTATTAATCTTTCAGTAGAGCCAGTTCACTTTTGATTTTTTTATTATATGTCCATCACATTTTTTTGTCTCTTGCCTCTTTTATAAACTAAATTGAGTGCCTTAAAAAGAACAACAACATGTAACATAAAAACTGGTGTGTAAGGGTTACCAGATGGAATTTCAGACCTGCTCAAGTGTGTGAGTGTGTCACCCTCTAATGGCTGAATCCTAAACAGGCTAGAAATCCCAGTACTATGGCATGTACTGGAAAGTATCCTTTAAGTGAAGTGTAGGCATGTGATATCTGGGTGGATGGTTGTGAGTTCTTTCCACGCTGACAACCATAAAGTCTGTACAGCCATAGGGTGCAGATGAGGTGATGAGCTAGGCTGGTTGGTTGGTTTTGATTGGTCAAGTTAAGTCACGCGGTTGTGGCTTCTGTGCTGCTCCATGCTTTGGTGTGTGTGTGTATGAGAGAGATTTTTAGGAAGCATCCCCTTGTCTGCACACTATGGCTAATGACCATTATAACTGAAGTATAACAAATAAGTATTTATACTAACTATTGATGCCTATTTGAGATGGTATCCTACAGCCACACATGGAGTATGTAGGGTACATCAACCATTTCAAATACAATTCTTTCCTTCAACCTAACTCTGGCGTTATAGCAATGGCACACTCGTGAGCATAGAGTTACTGTATCATTTGAGTTTACCTCCTGTTTTACAATTCACGTTTGTGAATAGTGGTTGTACGATAGAGATGTGTCAGTCTGCCAAAGATTTCAGCATATGGGACCATGGGAGACTAACTCTCACCTGTGGCATATTTCAGCTGGCTTTGGGCTGATTCTAACTATGAATTAGTTGGGGGGCATTCCTATCTTCCCTGAAAATTTAAGTCTTGGGGTCCATGTTTAAGCCCAAGATTTTTAAAGTTACTGGATGTGAAGAACATCCATTTCCCTGTTTAGAAATAATAAGGCCCTTAGTTTTTGATTTTTTTCATGAAACTGCCACAACACATGTTTTTGCCCAGCTCTTAAACATGAAGGAAAGTGGTGCATACTTGTAATCCCTCTGCACAGAATCCCACTGATGTAAAAGGGACTTCTCCATTGGAGACATTGTGGATTCAAGCCCTTTGTTCTGATATGGTGAGACTGTCATCATTGGTTTTGTTCAATATCTTCATAAATGATCTGGAGGATGGTGTGGATTGCACCCTCAGCAAGTTTGCAGATGACACTAAACTGGGAGGAGAGGTAGATATGCTGGAGGGTAGGGATAGGATACAGAGGAATCTAGACAAATTAAAGGATTAGGCCAAAAGAAATCTGATGAGGTTCAACAAGGACAAGTGCACTTAGGACGGAAGAATCCCATGCACCGCTACAGACTAGGGACCGAATGGCTCGGCAGCAGTTCTACAGAAAAGGACCTAGGGGTTACAGTGGACAAGAAGCTGGATATGAGTCAACAGTGTGCCCTTGTTGCCAAGAAGGCCAATGGCATTTTGGGATGTATATGTAGGGGCATTGCCAGCAGATCGAGGGATGTGATCGTTCCCCTCTATTCAACATTGGTGAGGCCTCATCTGAAGTACTGTGTCCGTCCCACACTACAAGAAGGATGTGGAAAAATTGGAAAGAGTCCAGTGGAGGGCAACAAAAATGATTAGGGGACTGGAACACATGACTTATGAGGAGAGGTTGAGGGAACTGGGATTGTTTAGTCTGCAGAAGAGAAGAATGAGGCGGGATTTGATAGCTGCTTTCAACTACCTGAAAGGGGGTTACAAAGAGGATGGATCTAGACTGTTCTCAGTGGTAGCAGATGACAGAACAAGGAGTAATGGTCTCAAGTTGCAGTGGGGGAGGTTTAGGTTGGATATTAGGAAAAACTTTTTCACTAGGAGGGTGGTGAAACACTGGAATGCATTACCTAGGGAGGTGGTAGAATCTCCTTCCTTAGATATTTTTAAGGTCAGGCTTGACAAAGCCCTGGCTGGGATAATTTAGTTGGGGATTGGTCCTGCTTTGAGCAGGGGGTTGGACTAGATGACCTCCTTAGGTCCCTTCCAACCCTGATATTCTATGATTCTATGATCAGATTTTTCATGGGAATGGTCGGATTGTGATCATGCTAATCAGAATTAATACTTTGCACTAATCCGTTTTAGGTATTGTTGTTAAAATAAGAATAAAGGAAAGTCCGAGGGGTTGAATGAATAAGACATTAATGTAGTTTGTATGTATTGCTTTGGGAATAGGATGGGGACTCCTAAGTCTCAACCTAAGTTTCCTCCTGAGTTTTGCGTTAGTAGGGCTTTCCCTACAGGACCCCACTGTCCCTAGTCCCTTCTGAGTCACTCCAAGCCTTCTTATATTGTGGGTGGGAGCTAACTGCGTCCACTTGTTCTGGCTGAGGATGAGTCGACAAAAATGTCTGCTCATTTCAGTGTAGGGTCCTGGCATCTGACTACCTGTTAAAAGCAACTTTCTCAAAACTGGGCACAGATTTCCCACTCTAATACTCTTTCACCTTTTGTAGGAAGTTTACCTTGGTATATGTTACTTGAACATTTTAAACGTACCGTATTAAAATGAATCTAACACTTGTTCAGCAGTTTCAGATCACCACATGTGAGAGAATGGATCCAAAGGGATTTTTCTTTTGTTGTATGATGTAATAAATATCAGTCAGTTCATTCTTTTCTGGTCTATTTTAATTATACAATGTTCGCAGTCACAATGAGGCTACAGGACTCAAGGAAAGTATTACAAATGTGCTGCATTTCATGATCATCATCCATTTCTTTTAAAGTTTACCTCTGCAGTTTTTATTCTCATTATGATAATCACTTATTAATGTAATTAAGGACATTCAATGTTGCAATATAAAATCAAGGCATCTGGTAGGCATTAGTATTGGTAAAATACTGCCCTTTTTGATGCTAGTTAGACAAAACCATGGAGATACAAACCTCTCCAATTGATCTGCTGTGAAGAAAGGAGGACGAATACAATACCAATTAAACTGCCCTTGTAGCACTAAAAAAATTTAGCAATGTTTTCCACTTAAATACTTTTACTTGAAAAGCAATTTGCCTCACAGGGGAAAGTTCTCACATTTACAAGTATCACACATAGCTAAAATCTCCCTTTAAAAAAGATGTTTGTGAGCAACAAAGCTGTTCACATTTGGATCTTAGGATGTTTTTTCTTTTTTTCATTTGAAGGTTTGGTGTATAAGTACGTCTGGCATGGTAGTCTGAAAAGGCCAGCAGTCATGAGGTCCTCTAGTAGTTTAGTTTCTGGGCAGCCCATAAGCAATAGATTAGAATAATATGACTCAAATATGAAAGCCTGAGCTTTAACAAGCATTAGGATAATTCAGGGGCTAGCATATACAATCCACATTTTTTACTTAATAAAAAAGCAAGTTTTAGTCATTAATACTGGGTTGCTCCCTTTACATCTATAAAGATAGTTGCCTTAAAAGTTTAATGTTACCAACACTTTATGAAATCTTTGAATCCACAGAAAATGTATCCTGGTGTGTTTTGTCAGCAACAAAAAAGCTATCACAAAAAACCTCTGAAGAACAACAAAACTCACATACTAATAAAGAGTTAAACTCTACGTAGTGAATTGTTCTAGCAGGTTTTTCCTCAACCTAACAGGGCAAGTGTCTGCAGCTCCAAAATAAAGTGGGAAACTGAAGAAAGCTTTGAATTTCAAACATCTTTCAGTAAGGAATTAGTTTAAAAAGACATGCAACAATAAGCCATGAAATGAGTCCAGACACCATAATTCAGGGATGGAATATGCTATAAAACTGGCAGGCTTCCATCCCAGAGCCAGGTGCCTATTTTGGATTTGATTCAAGTGGCCTTAGGCCACCTAGCGAGCTTTCAGGTAGAATCGGAAAGCTGCTCACCTCAGTATGCCCTACTTTAGTTCTCTTTCAGGTACTTGTAAAGGATTCCCAGATGGCTGGCTCCCATCCAAAATAATATGCTTTCAAATCGCATCATCTATATACTGTGATGAGGCAGGATTGAGAAAGAATGTATCTGGAAAAGAAATAATGAACACGATGCTTTCTTTCTACAGCTTGTAGTGTAGCTGGAGCCTGGGAGTGATATTGTTTACACATGATTACAGTATTTGTAACTCATTATGCCTGATACACATATCATTGAGGAATTGCAAGAGAAATGCAGTTCCAGGGGAAAAAATATAACTAAAGGGACATTGATGTTAAAGAAGTAACAGATCTTTTAGAAACAGGTATCTCTAATTTTGTTACATATACTGCCGTAGATTATTAAAAGGAAAAACATTTTTACAATCTAATTCACATTTTACATTTGTGTTCTTTGTTTACCTATTGTTGCATTTCAGTCCCCTTTGGACAATGAAATTAGGCTAGTCAGTTTCATGTTTGTATCTAGTCAGTTTCAACTTTTGGTTTTCAGGACTTTCCACAGTGCTGTAATGCATTGTTAATGCTACAGAGAAAGGTTTGTAGCTTAGTTTTAATCCTGTCTTTCTTAAAAATAAAATGATTGAAAAGACAATGAAATCATTTCTATTAATATTAGGCTTGTACACAATTCAGCAAGGGAGCAGGACAGGAGTGGTTCCACTGCTTTTTGGGCTTGGTATGTTTTGCAAAGGAGAGTGAGGGGCAAGATTAGGCTTTTAGGTCCCAACCCAGCAAACATTTATACACATGCTTAAATTTAACCATGTACATAAATATTTGCACAATTAGGGTCTCATGCTGTGAGGCTGGAGTTTTCTAAAGGAACCCATTTGTGCCTAACTCTCTTAAGCACTTTTAAAAGATAAGTGCTGAATGGAACATTTATCTTAACATGTAAGGTCCTGAACTATCACTATAACACCCATTCTGCTCCCATTGAACTCATTTGGAGAGCTGCTGTTAATTTTAGTGCTGTAGGACTGGGTTCTTAACAGTGGAAACTGATTTTATTTCTTTTTCTTCTACCCTCTGCTTCTTATGAATATTAAGATCTCCGGCTTGTTGAAATAAACATTCACCACCGAATGCCCATGCACCAAGAAATTATTAAATACTGCCATTGCAACACTGAGTTGATAAAATAACTGCTCCAGTCATCAACATGCCAAAAAATTTCACTTTGGAAATCAGCACTGCACAGTCAAGTGATAGTTTTGTTTGTAAATTAGGAATTTAAAGAAATGCTGTGGTAAATTAGAAGCTCTTTGGGAGCAGTGGCCATCTTTTGCTCGGTGTTTCTAAAGTAACTAGCTCAATCAGGTTCTGGTCCTTGACTTGGACTCCTAGATACTACAGTAATGCAAATAAAATATTAATAATAGCATAATAAATAATAATTAATACTACCACTACTAACAACATCCATGGCAAAACAAACTTTGGCAAGAAACTCTCCTCTCTCACAGAAACTAAAAATGAGCCTGATTTAATGGAAGGTCACAGAGCATTATTATTATTTTGGTGGAAAAGAACCAAAATAAACATTTAGAGGCTGATTCTCATTTATAGTTGGGCTCTAAAGTGAGTGTATAGTGGGGCAAAGGGGCCTTAGTGAAAATGACAATCAGTCTTCAATTCAAAACAACTCTGCTTTTCCAATGTCCAATTCAAGTTCCTCTCCATCATAGTAGTGAAAGGGTTTGACTCTTTTGGTACACGACCAATAGAACATCTATGTAGCTGCAACAGAAAAAACTCCCTCTCCATATAGTAGAGGCCAAGAATCCATGTAAGCTGTTGTAACTCATGGGATATAGTAGCAGTTGGGGAACAGCTCTGTGCCATGATTCATTCCCCTACCCCTTGTGGAACTTCCCTGCACAATTACTAGGAGATCAGGATTTGACTCACAATCCTTAGTTAGCCAGAACTCTTCTGAAAGGACTGGGAGTGTTTCCTGAGTAAGGAATGAGAATGGAGAGTGCAGTCAAAATCATCTTCCAAAAAGGACACACTGAGAACACATCAAAGCAGCAGAGGAAGAATCACATTCCTATAGGAAACAGACTGCTACTTAACTGAAAAGGGATATTACAGGTTATTTGTGATTACAGCCACTAACAAGTATCTGGGTTGGACTGAACAGACTCATGAACTTCTTTGCAATCTATGTTCCCAGCGAGAAGTTAGGAAGTAACAAAGATTCATTGATGTGAAAGACAGGGAATTTTTTAATAGAAGAATCTCAGGAGCCAGCCAAAGAAGCATTATCTTGTATTTTAAAAAAAATCTGCAAATGATGAAATTAAGAGGTAAGAGAGAAGCTAATTTTCTTTTTTGCCTGGCTCGTGAAACTAGTACCAAATAGAAGAAAAACCACATGTAAAAATGTTTGGAGACTAAACTCAAATGGCGCTGCAGATTCTCGGTGCTCCTGAAAATCAAGCTGTCCGAGGGGAATGAACTTTTCATCCCAGAATTCAGACACCCACACCACTACTCAATAGATACAAGCAGATCCCCTGCAAGAGAGCACATCAGGCATTCCAGGATGATTCTAGAACTCCAGTATTCAGCGATACTAGGCACTAGACCACATGGCTATTATAAATGGAGCGGGATTGTATAAACTCAGGACAGATCAGGACTTGCCAATCCGGAAATGAAATTGAATAGCAAGATAACAGCTCAACCATGAGCAAGAAGCAACAGAAAGAGTGGCAGAAGTGGATAGGAGAACATTCACTTTGGGCTTCTGTTTGTAGGAAGCAAGAGTATGGGCTACTCAGGGAGGATAGCCATGCCCCCTTCCTGCCTAGAACCACCCATTTTGGGGAATGGGCTGGCCTCCTACATTCAGAAAACTCCCCTGAGGTTTTCTGTCTGGGGTGTCTTTGTCCAGGGTTTATGCTAGTGTAGATACTGGGTGAATGTAACTGAGACACTGTACCTTCTTTCTAGCTACCTTATGCTGAAGCATTTTTGGAAATGATACCAGCATCTTATAAGTAAATTGCAATGTTTGAGCTGTATCTTTGGGACTCCTGAGGCTGAAGAGCCTTCAGTAGATGGTCCAAATCAATATTTAGGAAAAGTGTTTTCAAAGTGGATTTTTGAGCCTGCTGGACCGCATGGTTTCTCCTGTGCCATTTGGATCCATTGTATAAATACAGAGTTTGGCGTGCGCACGACACTATAAACCGTATAATTGTTTTTATTAGAGTTCTGAGAGTTTGGAGGTACCTGTTCTTTAATTACACTTGGCAAGCTTCCAAGAAAACTCTGCTAAAATGTACTACTTGCAAAGCCTTAACATGGACCACCCACAATGACAGCTTTTATTTTCCTCCTATTAGTGATGGACATTTTTATTTAATTTTTGTCTGCGAGTATGACAGAGCCTGCGTGTACTGAAGCACAGCGTCTCTCCCGTGCCTTTGCTGTCTATGGGATGTGTCAGCATGCTAAGGCAGCAACTTGTGATATTTGGCACCAGTCCAAATGAATGGTATTTGCCCACTTTCTAGGTTGTCTTTTTTGCTTCCTTGGTTTGGAATTCCCCTTTAAAAAAAAAAAAAGAAAAAGTGGTGACACTGGAAATGCAAGTCAGTTAATCTTTTCTAAAATCTAAGCATTAGCCTTCAGCAATCACTGAAAAAAAACTGCAGACGATTGCTTTGTGAAGATTCTGTTTATCAGCCACGAGTACCTGGAAGTACAATCTTAGTTCTGGTCCTGAGCTCAGTTGTCCTGCGTAGCAGGCCACAGCAAGTACAATCCTAATGTATCAGCAGGATGACTGGAACTTTTCTCTCAATGCCAGAAAGTAGGATGTCCAGTAAGCACAAATAAATGTGTAGAACTAATCAAATTAGGATGGACATGCTGTGCAGTACAGTGATATTCATGGAAGCAGAAAATTGCTTTTAATATTTGTAATCAAAAGCTTTTATTCTGGACAGTAACAGCTGAGTGCTACATGCTAGTTAGACAAAGGAAAAATGTAAACACAATCTCTTTGATTCCACTGGGAGTTTGGGGTGCAGTGGGAACGTGGAATCAAGTCCCTTTTCCGGTCTCCGTGATTAAAAAATATGCAACATTAATTTAGGGGTTTATTTACAGAAACTACTACTGTAAATGGTGGTAAAAATCTATTCCACAGAGATTGCTCTTTGCTGCTTGGAGTTTGTCAGGATTCATAGGATGCAATCCTAGAATTGGGGGTTTAGAGCTCATTCAAGGAAATAGATTCACTTCTCACATACTTTTTGAGGCTTCTGCAGAATTTAATACAGAGATTGGGGAAATGGTGGAATTTTATTCTAGGAATCTTCTGGCCCATCAGGCTCATGAATTAATAGAGGAATCATACTAATTCAACCAGTAGATGTTTTTGTTACTTATCCGGTTTCCATGTCAGCTGAAAAATATAGTTATCTGTAAACAGAATAGCCAGTGGCATAGTGTAGCCCGTGCCATAGGTCAGTAAAAAATGCCATTAGCCATAATGCAAAAACAACATTAATACAATGGCTTATGTTATAAATGGTACAATGGCAAGGACTCTTGAAATATGCTTTCTTTGTGCTCTTGTCAGTACACTAGGCTATCTTTTCCCTTTCTCGAGACTTTCATAGATAGATTCAGACTCCATGAAAGTAAACACACAAACTGAAAAAAGCATCGCTCTCTCTAATGAGTACCTCTCTTTTGAAATTCAGGGTGGGAATACAGACTAGAAGTGGATGTGCTCTTGACAAAGAGCAGTAGAACTGAGGGTGGAGGAGGGGGGTCTCCTGCAACTCCTGTACTTTGGGATCATCTGGGGACCATTTGAGCCTGCCTGGTGGAAGTCAGAGCAACTTTAGTGTTAATATGACCTTGGCTGGAGGTGTCCAAAGTCTCTGAGGACATGTCTACACTGCAGTTAAAAACCTGTGGCTTGCCTGTGCCAGCTGACTCAGGCTTGCAGGGCTCCGGCTGCGGGCCTGTTTAATTGCAGTGTAGACGTCTGGGCTTGGGCTGGAGCCCAGGCTCTAGGACCTTGTGAGGTGGGAGAGTCCCAGGGCTTGGGCTGCAGCCCAAACCAGAACGTCTGCACCGCAATTAAACAGCCCCAGCCAGCTGACACAGGCCAGCGGCGGGCATCTAATTGCAGTGTAGACGTACCCACTAAAGGCCATGGCAGCCAAAATGCAGCATGCTCCAGCCACGCCCCCCTTCATATCTAGTGTCTGCCCTTTACGTCTGGGGCTGAGAGATAGGCCAGTATCTTTCTCTCTCTCTGCTGGTGGGGGAACTTCCTTATTCTGGGGACATTCCCCAGTAGAAGATGCCCTAGGCCAGATCCCCAGCGGGTATAAATCAGCACAACAATGGAGCTACACTGATTTATATCCACTGAGCATCTGGTCTCCTGCCTTTAAAGTGTGGTATGAAATGGCCTTAGGTAACACTGACTGTATTCCTGGCACTAGCGTTATATCACTGTAGAGCTTTCCTTTCACCTCTGTGCGCCTCAGCTTACTCATTTGTTGCTGGAGTCGAATAATATTTACCTGCCTTGCAGCAGTTTTGTGTGAATAAACTACATAAAGTTTACAAATTGCCTTGAGATTCTTGGATGAAGGGTGCGACAGAAGGGCAAAGGATTGTGATTAGCTGTAGTGTGTATGACTGTGACTGTGTCTCTTCCGTGCTTGTGACACATCACTACAAGGAATCTGGAGGCAGCCCAGCAGAGGGTTATTGAGGGTGGTCATCCCTGGCTGTGGGCGGTGGGAGGAAGAGCACTGACTGCAGTAATCTCATTCAGATCAGCGGCAGGTCCCAGGTAGAAAAAATACCCCAGGTCAAAAAAGGAACACAATAGGCTTAGGTAACAAAGTAAACATAATAATCCCACCTTCCCTCAGGGAGGCTCTGACATCTAGCACAGTGAATCTCAACCAAGGGTCCGGAGCCCCCTGGGGGGGGGCCATGACTAGGTTTCATGGAGTCTGCCGAGCAGGGCTGGCATTAGACTTGCTGGGGCCCACGGCAGAAAGCCAAAGCCCAACCACATGGGGCTGTAGCCCGGAGCCCCAAGCCCGGGTGCTGAAGCCGAAACCTGAGCAGCTTAGCTTCACGGGGCCCCTGTGGCATGGGGCCCAGACCAATTGCTCTGCTTGCTACCCCCTAATGCTGGCTCTGGCTTTGATATGCAGGAAAAAAGAAAAAGGTTGAGAACCACTGATCTAGCAGTCTTTGGTTGGGTCCTGGCCCCAGCCAGACCTTCCTTCAGTGAGCTAGCACAAGAAATTTGCTCTCCCTCACAGCCTCCTCTCAACTGAGCTGGCTGTCTTCTTTTAATGCCCCCCTCCAAGCCTGACAACTCTTGCAGACAAAGCAGGATGGGGCTGATTGAGCCCAGGGCATCTCATTAACCCTTCCCTGGCCAATGTGGGGTTTTTACACTCTATATCACACACTTTCCCCTGCATAAAAGTTCCCAGGATAAGTTCTCCTCCCTGCACTTCTGGGTGAAATTCTCTGTTCTGTGTTATGCAGGAGGTCAGACCAGATTATCAGAATCACCTTCTGGCCTTAAAATCTATTAATCTATGAATTGATTATAAAGAGAATAATTTTCAAAGACTTCACTTTCCAGGATGTCTAGGAGAGTCTAGACTAACACACTGATCTGTGCAAAGGGCTTGAATCTGCAAGTGGCTGGAGCCTAAGAGTGCTCAGCACTTCATGAAAGAACCTCTCTCCCTGCAGAATCAAGCTCAAAGAGCTCTTAGAGAAACAGCTGGGAGAATACCTCAAAAAGTTCTCCCGGTATATTGCCCTTTTGAATACAAAGCCCACTTGCTTTAGCATTGCTCATGCCCTGGTTGTGTTTGACTACCAGGAATATTTCAGCCGATGTGTTTCCTAGTAGGAAATTATCATGAAAACAGCTGATTGTAAGTAAAATTTGCAGAAAACAAATGCTGAATTAGCAAATGCCAGTCTTTGCTCTGATTCTAATAGTTACACGCCTCCATTAAGGAAACAGAAACAATACTATGTGACTTATGTGTCCAATCATAAGTAGCCATCATTGCCTCATTTTCAAATTTCATCACATCAAACTAATCACAAACGAGAAGAACAAAAATTAATGGTACAAGTAATCCAAACAGATTCTGAACAACAAATACACATATGAAAAAAAAAATCAAACTCCCAGATAAACTGCTGAAAGAGGAAGAGGCTAAGACTGTAAAATAATGGAGTGCTATGAATTATCACTCAGCTCCACTCAGTGGCAACAAATGTGTTATATGATAAAGAATTTGCTCAAACAAAGAAGCCAAAGCAAACACAATGGCACTTATAGTCAGGACATATTTGTTCTGCATGCTTGTCAGTCCTGTTGCTGTTAATGTGAGTTCTGAATGTGTTTACAGTCCCTTATCATTACCCGACTGCTAGCACTCATGGATTCTTAGGGGAAGCGTTAAATAAGCAAAAAGTCAAGAAAAAGGAATAGTCAAAAATGAGGAAAAAAGAACCAATAATTTAAAATGAACCAACCAACCAATCCAATTGACTCTAGACTGTGACTTGAACTGTCTTTGTACACAAGGAAATATTTAGGAGTAAGAATCCCCTTACATCTCTGCATTGGCTACCCAAAGTATTGGGTGTGGGTGTGCAAGAGTAGACAGAAGAGCTACTTGGAACATTTTGATCACAACAGTTTTCTGTGGGAAAATTCCATTTTGACAAAACCAAAATTTTTCACTAAATTGCGCTGATTCTGATGAAACTGCATTTAGAAAAAATGTTCTTTTTGAATGTCAAAATAACCTGTTTTGACATTTTCAGAATTAAAAGTTTTTTATTTTTTTAATGACTTTTCATGGTGAAGTTTACTATATTTTATATTATTGTGTGTGTGTGTGTGTGTGCTTAGAGGTCACTGTACACACAGGCAACAAAAGATAATTCCAGCCCCAAAAGCATTTACAATCTAAATGAGAGATGAGACAACAGGTGAAGACAACATTCAGGGGGAAACCCAGGTAGTAATGAGATAAAACCGGTCAGCATGAAAAGTAGTGGTAACAGCACACCAGCTGCTTAAACAGAATAACAAGTTCAATAACTGATTATATCATCATACACCGCATACAGTTCAGATATGGGGAGAATATGGGCTGACGATACGAGTTGGAAATTACTGAATAGTCACTGCAAAAGTGTAGTGAAATGAATATCAAGGGGTTAACTGAGTTACTAAGTGTATTACATGTTGGAGACATGCTCCACCCTTCCCTTATTTGAACTTCCTGTTTGTTTAGTTGGATGTTTGTAGTTCAGTAAAGCAGCGTGTTCCCAACCTGTAGTAGTGTGTGATTCCTGTGCATTGGGCAGTCCCTTTACAAAATGAAACTGGTATGTGTCCTTAATTTCATTACCCCAGACAGGGGTAGGTTTAGCAAAGTGCATCATTTGGCTACCTTGAGTCACAACGTGAAGTTTTTCTTCTCTACCTTATTATATGGTAACTCTGTTTGCCCTAATTCCTACTAATATTTGGGGAAATTTTACATACAGTCACACAAGGATTGAATCAGTTCTCTTCTTTTATTACTATTATAAACCGAATGTGCTAAATCCCCCAGGTGAAATCCTGTCGCAATTTACATAAATGGCAAAACTTCAGTGGGGCAAAGATCTTGCACCTAGCGCTAGCAGTTATAGGTTTTTATCAATTCCCCTGCCTCCTGCAAAAATTGTATTTTTTAACTCTTTAAATAAAATGAATGAAATTCACAGCAACACAACCTACTGAAAACAACCAAACACGCTTGTACAGCCAGAAGACACAGTAGTTAAAGGGATAGTTGTATATAACTGGTCAAATGTATATCTTCTTCCATAGGCCCTCTTAAGTGAGGCACTTAAGAATGTTTTTTAAGTGATTTTCTGAACTGGGGCCAAGGAAAACTTGCATCCAGAGAATTCTTTTGAATGTTCCCAGCGGGAATTACAGAAAGATCTTGAAGGTTCAGACAGAAGAAAAGACTGTGTGGTAATATATTTAGCAAGGTGACAATGCAAACCACTATATAGGGAAATATAGAGAGGTGAAGGGGAAATTACATTCCCTGGCTGGGGAGTTATGTAATGTTCACAGACAGGAAACAGTTGGGGATATCCCCTTGGTCTGTGTGTCCAACCTCCCAACCAATTACAAAGGAAGCTCTGGTGAAGAGGTAGATAAAAGGCATGTCTTCTCAGATGTGAGTTTTCTCCTCACTATGTATTGGTGGTACGGCCAACACTCACCTCGGACTCCATGGTGCTCCCTAGCCTGCGTGCCAGCCTGAGCAGCTCTTCCTCTAGGATTGGCACAAACTACCAACTGTTTATTCTCACAATGTGATCTTTGAACAGGGCTTGAGTGAGATTTTGGACGTCCCACTGAGATACATGCTGGGAAAACGTCCAGAACAAAAGGTAGATCATGAGATGAGAGATGCTTCTCAAAGTGCAGCCAAACACATCATAAACGAGTTTTGTATCACAAGTCAGCGTCTTTATGGAAATCAGCATTCAACATTACAGTCCTCACTTTCAATATTACTGTTTCAGAGTAACAATCGTGTTAGTCTGTATTCGCAAAAAGAAAAGGAGTACTTGTGGCACCTTAGAGATGAACCAATTTATTTGAGCATAAGCTTTCGTGAGCTACAGCTCACTTCATCGGATGCATACTGTGGAAAGTATAGAAGATCTTTTTATACACACAAAGCATGAAAAAAATGGGTGTTTACCACTACAAAAGCTTTTATGGCTATATTTCTCGCCCCTTCCCCCATATAATCAATTAACATATTCTCCTGCCTTACAAATGAATGAGAAATAAGGGATTCGCTCTCCAAATGAATGAGAGGCAGAAAGCTGGATTGTTATTACTGAACTCTTTCTCCTAACCAGTCAGGTTAAGGGCAGGCTTGTGCACAATCCCAGCTCAATGATCCCCCCCCCCCCCCAGGCCTTTTTTCACATTTGGAAATAATTACGAATATGGGTGCTAATGCTGATAACGAATAGCCCAGTTACAACCTTCTCTGCCTTATGGTTAGTTATGATTTGTATTACCCTAGCCCCTGGGAGCCCGAGTCAGGGACCCACATTGTGCTAGGGACTGTACAAACACAGAACCAAAGGACAGTCTGGGATTTGCACTGGGTGTAAGGATCATGGGGCCTGGCACCTGGGCAGTCTCCTCTGCCCGAGGCTCTCAGGGTGGGAGCACAGCGGGGTAAGCTGGCATGGCGCGGGTGAGGATCCAGGCTAGCCCACCCCACTGAAAATTAATGGGGGAGGGGGGGAAGGGGCGGTTCCTGCTTATCCAGAGCTAAATGTGTCCAGTGCCTGAGTGACTTGCCGAAAGGGTCACCCAGCAGGTCAGTGCCAGACTCCAGCGGAACCCAGGTGTCCGGGGCACCCGGCGCGGAACTCTCACGCCCCCTCCCCAGCGCCCTGAGCCCGGAGCACACGCGGCTCCCGCAGCCGGGGCGGGGGCAGCTCGCTCGGCCTCTGCAGCCTCCGGATTGGTCCGCGCCCGCGCTCCCCCTCCCGCGTCCACCCGTCCCGGGGGCTGAGAGCGGAGCCGGGGAGCGGGAGCCGGGGCTGTCATTTGTCGGCCGCAATTTAAAGCCTGCGCGCCGGCCGTGGCTACCTGCGAGCCCCTCCATGGGAGCCGCTGCCCCGGGAGAGGCAGTGGCTCCGCGGTAGCCGACGCGCCCAGGTGACCATGCGGGAGACCCGGCCGCTCCTGCTGGGCATCTGTGGGCGCAGGTAACATGCGAGGTGCCCGGAAGATCATGGACTGGCTCCTGCTCTGCGTGTGGACCGTACCTGCGGCGGTGCTCAGCAGCCGCTCCGTGCAGTTCCCGGCCACCCTGTGGCTGGGCGGCGTTGCAAAGGCAGGTCGAGAGCACTTTCTCTTGCAGTCGCCGGGAGGACCTACATGCCAGGTCGCGGCGCCGTTTCTCTCGGCCTTCCCTTGTCCAGGGACTCTCGCCCAATACCCGCTTGTCTCTTTCTCTCTCTCTCTCTTGCAGACCCTTCAGTTGTGCGGGCTCTGTTGCGTGTCTTTCGCAGCCGCTTTAACCAGCGACCGCGGCGGCGGCGGCGGCGGCGGCGGCATCAGTGGACTGGATCATGGTTTGTATCCGTCTCTCTGTTTTAAAGTGCATGCACGCGTCGTTGTGACACGGAACATCCAACCCGAGCCCCAAATGTTGGTCCCTCTTTTCAACCCAGGCATGCCGCCTACATGCAGATGCCGTGTCTCTGGCGCGCGGGCACAATCAATAGGGCACCAGCTGAAAAATTAACAATAACAAAAGAGACTGTTTCTTAAATGCCAGGAAAATAAACTAAATTTCCACTCACTTATGGGAAAAATAATAATAGAAAACCAGGGGGAAATAAGCCATGCAACCCAGGCTAAGGGACTGTAACAATCCAGGAAGAAGAAGAAAACTTGTATAACAGGATTATTTTGGTGGTGGTGGTTTTCTGATGTTGTTGCCTTTTGGAAGCTTGCAATCTCTCTTTCTATATATTTGCACTTGCTGAGAGTGATAAGTACAGTGCAGTACACACAGGTTTCAGGAAGGGAAAATACTGCTGCAGTATATGTCTGTTTGCTGGGGGATTCCCTTCTTCCAGCAGCTGCTTGCATTTTTGGCCACCAGCCTGCTTAGTGTCCTGAGCTTCTGCCATTGATTAACACCACTTAAGGAAAGTGAAAGCCCTTGATGTATTGCTTCCACTGTCTACAGCAAACAGAAACCTATCTCTGGCTAAATTTTCAGTGTAATATGCACCCAATAAAATCTGTTCAAAGCAAGGAGATTAATAGTATGCAACATTGGCTACTATATAAGAACATAATTGTATTCCTTATAAAGATGCATTTCAATTTAAGAAAAAAAACCCATTTGATTATCAAAGATATGGATATCTTTTGGCATTCTGACCAAGATACACATCAAAAGTTAAGCAGTGTTAGGAAGTAGGCTACTTAATATATGGGTTTTAATATAAGCCTTGCTGTCATTTGCAGGAGTACCTGCGGTCCTGATTCAGCAAAGAACTTAAATATGTACCTAACTTCAAGGATGTAAGTAGTCATCACCCTGTGAGTAGATTAATGGAACTACTCACGTGTTTAAAGTTAGGCACATGCTTAAACACGTAACTGAATCAGGCCCTATATTCTTCTCTTCTCCAGATATTTTGAGTTGATCGTATTTTTCCTCTCCCAAATATGCACAGAATTTCTTTCACATAATTTAGCCAAAACAACTGACAAACAAAGACACTGACATTCAGCTAGCAATGGCTGAATAAAGATTATGAGGTAGTATGTAATCTCTTTCTGCTGAAGGTCAGTTATGATTTGAAAACTAGTCTAATCAAGACATTACAAAAAGATGAGGTCTGACTGTGTTAAGGAATTAACAGATTAATCCTTTAATCCAGTTGAATAAATGGAACAATTCTACAACATCTGTTAAACCAGTACCAAGGTTATAATATTTGCTACACTCTCTTGGAAAAAAACAACAACTACAGACAAAACCCCACTCTTCCCATGTGACAGCAATTAATATAGGGGGAGGGGGGAAATCTATAGACTGGTTAGTGATGACAAATGTCTTCACAAGAATGACTGTGGGAAAGTTCACAGCTATGATAGTCTGTCCCTCTCAGTGGGGCAGAAAGGAAACAAACACTGTATTAGAGTCCGTGTGATTTACATGGAACAGCTTGGAGTTGCTTTAGATGAATTTATGCATGCGTTAGATACATGTAGCCCTTGGATTTTTGGTGCCATGCCATAAACGAGGAAACTTCATGCCACAGTGAAAATCTGCTGCATAAATGAGTGCTATGTTAAAAAATGACACACTTTATTCATTGAGTACAAAGGCTGATGGTCAACATTTTGCCATTACAGATTACGTATTTGTGACACCTGTCGAAGTGGATTCCAGTGGATCATACATATCACACGATGTTTTGCACAGCATTAGGAAAAAGAGATCAACTCAAAGTTCAAAAAGTTCCTTGCACTACAAATTTTCAGCATTTGGACAGGAACTGCACTTAGAACTTAAACCTTCCACCATATTTAGCAACAACTTTATTGTCCAGGTACTTGGGAAAGATGGAGTCACAGATTCTCAGGAACGTGAAGTTGAGCGGTGTTTCTATCAGGGATTTATAAGGAACGATAACACCTCCTCAGTAGCAATATCTACATGTGTAGGCTTGGTAAGTGTTTCGTTAAAGCAAATATAGCATTAGATTTTCATATGCAGAAAATACCTATTTTGATTAAGTTATCAGATTCCTGAAACACACAGGATATTTTTCATGCCATGGACCATTTTGCAGATTTTCCTAACATCATTAGCTGACCTAGCATCATCACGTTTAACAAGAGCTCTTTAATGATAGATGATAAACTTTGTCTTTGTCACACTACTGTGTTTTTTCGGGGGTAACTTTTTCGGGGGTAATTTTTAAGAAAAACACAGTTTGATGGCAGATGTGTGTAATAAATTCATGAGAATTTTCATTCATTCTCAGAGAATTCGTGATAGCTATATGCAGTGTCTGATTGCTCTGATAAGGTAAATGCCCTTCTTGCATTTGTGAGTAGACCGTATTCTTGCTTCTGTGTTCGGACTACTTATGCAATAAAATTTGCAAGATCATAAAATTATGAGAAAAAATAAACATTATGTCTAGGATTGTCAGGTGCCTGAGGGAGAAATCTGGCACCAAGCTCTCATTGAAATCCAACAGGAGTTAGGTGCTTAGCTCCCTTATATTTCTTTTGGAAGTTTCAAGCCTTCATTGATTAAACAGTCTTAATTGGTGAACCCTGTCCTGAGTGTAAGTATTTTGCTTGCAGTATTTGCTGTTTACCACTGTGTTTTCCAAAATGATGAAAAAAATTTTACTAAAACTTTTTTTTAGACTACATTCTACATTGTTTTATCTCTAAGGAAGTCTTCATTGACTCATTAGTACAATGCAAAAGAACATCCACAGAGTTAAATAGCTCTTGTTATGTCCTAGGATAAAGGTCTTGCTTTCCATGCAATCCTCCTAGAAAAAATGGCTGGTGTGTACCATGGTAAATATTTGGATTGAACAATAACATTCATGGCATTAGAGTATATGAGGGGATACATGGCTTATGAGGTCAGTTAAGATCTGAAGTGCAGATGAGGTGTTGAGTGAATCTCCAGTTCCTTCTTTGCAAGGATACTTGGATATATGGCCATCACTACTGTATAACAAGACAGAAGAAAGGCGCATTGAAAACATTCATTTACTTTGAAAATAAATCCAGTTTCATTTGAAATAAATACTTTTCCACATTGGATCACATTCAGCTCCCTGGAAATGGTTGGTCCATAAGGAAGAGCTATAGGATGGTGTTGAGTGCTGCTTGAAATGGGCTGGATTATACTTTGAATGCGATGTTGCTTTTTATTAGTTAGTAACAGCTACTAAAAGGAGTTAGCATCATTTATGTCATCCAAGCAGTTGAGACAGAGGCTTTTGCAGCAGGTGCCAGGAGTTGGAATGAAGTTTTCTTTGTTTTTTGTTTTGTTTGTAGTGCTGATGATATCAACAATGACTAAGGTGTTGGGTTTTTTTCTATTAGAGTGGCTTCATTTCTATGATCACCAACTTTCTTCATATTTGTTTGTATACCATTTTCACTTCCCATCATGTTTGTGGTTCCTCTGAGGTTAGATCCCATATCTACTAACAATTATTACATTTTGGATGATCATGGTTGTTTGGGTAAGCTTTGTATTTAACAAATGCATTATTAGAACAATGTGGAATAATGCTTCAATGTGTTTGATTCTTGTCTGGAGAACCAGGGTTCAAGTCTGCCTTAGGTCACAGGGAAACTGAGTTTAGCAATCTTAACTTAGTCTGAAATAGACCTTTGGTCTTATACCACTGTCTTGCTGTACAAAGTGTCATGACTTGCAGTCTTTACTTAGGAGAGACCCAGAATTTGACCAGAAGGGAGAGAATATTGTGATTGAATTGATTTATTTTGGCAGAGCATGCGGTGCTTTCCAGTACCAGGCTGTCTCCAGTCCTGCCCATCACTTTTCTGAATTACAAGGTTCACTAGATTTGCCCTAATAATAGATATTTTAAACTGACAACTTCACTCATTACCCACTCCTAACATGTTATAAAAATTGCAACCAGGCTTTTTTTCCAACCATATAATAACTTCTACACAACCAATGAATAGTAAACATCATCAACAAACTTCTCAGTTCCTGCGTTTACTGGGCTGCTTTGCTTAGAAATATATCATCTGTCCGTCATGAAAATACCAAAATCTTTGATTGCGATCCAAATTCAGTAATCATACGTTAAGTCTGGACGCTGTGCTGTGATCAAGGGTACCTTGTGAATAGCCTCTATATCCTTTTTGCACCAACTACTTTTGTCACTTGGTTGCCCTTCTTTCCTATTTGCTTTGTTCACTGCAATTAAACTGAAAGTGGTGTTTCTTCTATATGGTTGGTAGCACTAATCTTTCCATTGTTCCTTTCATTAGCAGTAGCTTCCCTACAATAAAACTGCAGTGACCCATTCTTTCAAGCCTGGAACACCACAATGTGATTTGGAAGCAATTGCATTTCAATAGACTACAGGGACTCTTTGATCTAATTTTTTGGATGACCTACAGTACTCAGTCATTCAGTTGTCTGTTATGTGCCATTGCCTGTGGAGTGGCAATGGACTGTTAGGTTGAGTGACCCTAGTCGAACAGTAAAAAGGAACAAGGATCCGTTGCTTTGCTGTAGACCTGCTAAGAGAAGTTTACATTGAACTATATATACCTCAACGAAACCTTGGCATATAGCTTAGCAAGATGCAAGTAATAAAATAGTAGACCCACATTTATTTTTTCATGTTGTTTGTAGAGTGTGACCAAATTTTGCCTGCAGAATTAAAGTCAACTCAGGAACATGGATGTGACAGGGCAGAATTTGGCCCATGACCTTTATTCGAAAAGATGGAAACTCCTACTTTCCTAACTTCTTCCTCTATGACCTCCCCGATACCAGCGTTGCCCCCATCAACCTTATGCGTGTGTTTTGGCAGAGCATGCGGTGCTTTCCAGTACCAGGCTGTCTCCAGTCCTGCCCATCACTTTTCTGAATTATGGATGTGATTCCCCTGAATTCTGCAGGCAAAATTTGGTCACACTCTACAAACAACATGAAAAAATAAATGTGGGTCTACTATTTTATTACTTGCATCTTGCTAAGCTATATGCCAAGGTTTCGTTGAGGTATATATAGTTCAATGTAAACTTCTCTTAGCAGGTCTACAGCAAAGCAACGGATCCTTGTTCCTTTTTACTGTTCGACTAGGGTCACTCAACCTAACAGTCCAAGGTTCACACACACACACTCTTCAGCTTCGTCCAGCACTCTGATGACATCACTCTGTCTTTAATCCTCCCCCTTTGCTGCCCATTATGTATATACAGATTGTGTATACTTGTTTGTAAGCTGGTTGGGACAGGGACTGTGTCTGCACTGTCTGAAGAACAGGGAGTTTAAGTGATTCATCTGAGGTCACACAGACAATCAGTGCAGAGTAGAAGAGAATCCAAGTGTTGTACCTGCCAGTCATGTCGTCTAGTGTCATTCTTAGTAATCCTCTATATTTGTCACGTGTGGGCTTACAGAGTAGGACACATTCCCCAGCTATGCCAGCCCCCTTTTTCCCTATAAAGTCAAACCACCATAGAAAGTTTTCGCTGTTGTTCAATACACCAGGCACCGAAAGTAGGGAAGGTTGTGAATGGATTACTCATTTGTAATCCCTTGTCATTTATGTAGATGTTACTTTCTCTGTTGGGAGATACTACGCAAGAAATGCAATGTAAATGCCTCTGGAAGAGAAACCTGGAGAGAGAGAGGATTTTATATTGGTGTCTGACTAATAGGAGTTCTCTCACGATTGGTCATTTTGGCTGTATCCCACAGCCAGTTTAAATCAATGAAAAGGCTGCCTTTGACTTCAGTGGGTTTTGGATCAGGACCCTATCCTTGGACCAAATTTAGCCCTAAGCAAGCGTGACATCACTGAGCTCAGAGGAGTTGCACCTGCTTATGCCAGAGCTGAATGTATGCCTTTCTCTCCCTTTTATTTACGTACCTCAATTAGGGCAGAGAAGAGCCAGCTTCATGCATTAGCCAGTGCCCTTCTTTGTTTTTGGTAAGATGTGATTGAATCTTTCATTATGAGGGGCCTCTTTCTCTTGTCTCAAGTTCTGTTGTGTTTGCTGGTGTCTAGTCAAGGGAAGAGAACAAGGAGGAAAGGATGAATCATGTTACAATCACTGAGCTGTCAGAGGAGTCTGTGAATAAAAGGGTTGGTTGTAGCAGTGAGAGATAAACAGGAGATGTATTAATTCAGTGGGAGTTGTGTGTGCATGTCTGAGGGCAGGACTTAGTTCACAGTATCAATGAAGCCACAAAATTAAAGCTTCTCAGTGCAGTCTGGCCACCAAAGAGGCACGCAGGGAGAGTCATACCCTCGTTCTTCTCAGTCATTCAGTTGCACCCCATATTTAGCATTATTGAAATGACTCTAACAACACCTGTTACTAGTAAAGCTTGCGTTTTATGTTCAGTTAAATATACTGAGACAAATCCCATGGTACTTGCTCAGTCAAACTGCCAGTGAAATCGATGGGCCAAATTCTGCTCTCACTTATGCTGGTATACACTGAAAGTAACTGTTGATTGTGTGAAGTTGCTTTTGGCTTATACAGGTGCAAAAGGGCAGAATTTGGTCTGGTTGGATGATTAGAAACTGAGCAAGGAACTGAGGATTTGAGTCATTCCCAATAGTATTATTAGTCCATCCACGAGTCAGTAGTAGATACTATAATTATTTCTCCGTTATACCAGAGCAAAGTGAACAATTTGAACTGTGCCTGAAATGTTCACCGCCCCTCTGAATTCACCCCATGCTATAATAGCATGAAAGAGGAGGAAAGAGAGTCTCATTTTTCAGGGAAATCTTCCTGACATTGAATAGAAGCCGCATCCCTGGAGACATTTAAAATTGCACTGGGCAGATCATTAGACAGTGGACTGCAGGGCTGAGGGGGATGAAACTGGCCTTTTCCATCTCTGTGTGCTCGACCCTGCTCCCATTGATTTCAACAGTCCAGGATAAGGCACTCTGATTCTTCTACTGCTTTCACGGTGCTTATAACAAAAGTAATTGAGACTTAGGGTTGTGGTAGTGATCTGCCCTCAGTGGGCAGGAGGGAAAAATGCACACTGTGCCTTCAAGGTTGGGGGCACAATGGCTGGGTTACTGGTGTTGTCATACAGGAATATGGCACAATGCTCCATGAAGTTCCCGTTGAGTAGGTGCACACTCTACATAGGGCTCTACATGGGTAGAGTGGTTCTTGGATATAGCGCAAGTCAGAGGACTCATGCGTAAAGGAACAATTTAGTTCTCTGGACCATATCCTTTCTCCACTACCTTTGCACTGCAGAAATGGCCCAGAGAATGGAAATCAGCTGCAGCTTCTCCTACAGGGGTGTAGAGCAGGCATAACTAACTTCTGTGCCAATTCCCCTTCAGCTCCCTGAATGTAGGAGGCGTGTTGGGACAGGGAGAGGCCACAGCTAGAGTGCACTGAGCTTCCAGGAATCCCTGATCCATTGGGGGTAACCAGTGTAATTTAGAGCAGCCCTTAGGCTGCTCTGAGTTACACCAGGGACACACTGTTACCATAGCCCCAGGATCAGGAAGCAGCACTGTTCTTGCCCACCCTCTCTCCCTTCAAGAATCTGGCCCTCCGTCTTCATTTATCATTACTTCAGAATACGTGAAGGGGGTTTATATGGATCAGTTTCTCTGTCTAGCCACAAAACAGCAGTCTTTCGCTAGCTGTATCAAAGACTTCCCATGCAACTTTGTTCCCACAGTTTTCCTAGCTAATTTTCAGGGAGATTACACTAAAATACCATATTAAAGGTCAGGAAAGGATGATCTGTCTGGACAGAGACTTGACCTCCTAGTGGCGGGATGTCTTTGATGTAAATAAGGACTTTTATTTTAAGCTGAATTTTTTTGACATGGACTATAGTACTTATCCGTTGCTCCTGAAACTTGGGAGATATTTTTATCTGCTCTAATTGTATTAGATTTTCAGGAAATACTAAACACTGTTGCTTTTTTTTTTAAGTGGCAATTTCTGCAGCTCACACCAATAATTGACCTATACAGGATTTCATTTTTCCCCACTTTCAAACAGTGAATTTAGCGCTTGTAAAAGGAGCCAGATTAATAGAACCAGAGAGTAAAGCTGTCTATTTCCTCAAAACACAATGACAGCCTGGGAAACAGTAGTTTAAGTTGCCCCTGTCACCCATTTCCACCTCAAGGGCTGTGTAAATGACACACTGTGGTGCATTTTCTGCAGCAGCGTATTGGAGTCATGACCGCATTGGTTCTGCTCCGTGCTCTGACTCAGTCCACTTAATTAAACAGATTTAGTGGTGTCTCCGGCCTGGCCTTGGGGGTAGCCCTTCCCAAAGCATAAGAGGGCAGTTCTTTCCCCAAAGGTATTGATTTTTTAACCTCTCTGTTAAGCCAGTTCATCAATTATGATGCTAGGTTTTTGTGATTTGGACACTTTAATTGAACTGAGAACATAACTTGGTTTCATATAAGCCACCCAAAAGAGGGCATGGCCAGTCTGTGCTGTGATTGACAGTTCATTACCAACTCCCTGAGTCATCCAGTCCTTTGGGGACTTATTTCTTGTGGTCTTAGTCATAGTTTATGTTTTAGGAATATTTACCATTGCCATCAAATCTTTGGATACATCATTCAAAGCTATACATTGTTGGTAAGCTCTTTGGGACAGGAACTGTCTTTTTGTTGTGTGGTCTGCACTAAACACGGTGGGGCTCTGATCCATGATTGGGGCATCTACAGAAATAGTGTTAAATGATTTATTATTATTATTATTATTATTTATTCACAAGGTTTGTTTGAAATCTGCAATGTCTGGACATTGTCAGGATAAATCCTGGGACGGATGCCCAGCAGGTGTAAATCAGCATAGTCCGAAAGGTGCTGTATATTTCCTTATCTGTGCTGCTAATCGCACATCTACTAGTCAAGCTGGCAGAATTTGAAACACCTGATTTATTTGCCATGGTTTAGGCTCATTGTTTACTGCTTCCACTGCATTCAATAGCAAGAGTAAACAATATAGTAAGTCGTTTCAACACTGTTTATATTTAATTTCACTTTCTGGTTCTCATGGGTAAACTCAATGTTGCTGGTGTTTCCATTCACAACTTCTTAGGGGATTTGTTTAAATAAAAAGAAATCTGTTTTCTATGAATTTGTTTTTCATGATTGCAAGAAAATATTTTTTTTTATTGTTGGGCCACATCCTCAGTTGGTGCAAATTGATATCGCTCCGCTGAAGTGGAGCTTGCGTTCGCTACAGAATTAACTTGAGTTGAGTCAAGCCCCAACTTGAGTCCCATCCACACAAAGACCCTTGGGTCTAGTGGCACGTTTCACTTGCATTGGCTGGCCCATCAGGGGGCATAGGCTCAACCTCAAGTTGGCAGACTCGTCAGGTGCTAGTAGAATCACCCTGTGGAGCTCCAGTGAGGCCTGATAGAGCTCTGCTCATTGCCATCATATGAAGATCTGGCTCATTATATTTTGGATTGGGAGAGCTCCATCTAGTTGACAATACCCCTTTAAATAAAACCCTGAATCTGACTTGAACTTTTTTGGATAAATACATTACAAGCAAGGTTTTCCTCTGTCTTTCTGATTATGTCACTGGGTGCAGGAGCTTTGGTTCTTTCTTGCCTTTTCTTATCCCATTTCAATCCAAATTCTGTTGTGGCAGGTCTAGCATAAATTACAATGTGCTAAAGGCATTTCCCGTTGATTTGCACTGACAGTGATTTGACCAGCGATGTGATGGGCTGATGAAAGCAAAATTATTTTTGTTTCAAACAGTAGAGCCTTTTTGAAAATTTAGATGTAGAAATTTAAGGAAACTTGAAATCATAATACTTTGCATTAATAGAGTTTGTTAAATTGGACTCTCACAGCAATTTACAAACAAATTAATTAAGCCTCAATACATGCTTATGAATTAGATGTGTTATCTAAGAAGGTAATCCTGGCATATTGTTGTTTGGAAAAAGTCATGTAACATCTTTTGCGCAGTATTGTAGCTGTGTCAGTCCCAGGATATTAGAGAGACAAGATGGATGAGGTAATATCTTTTATTGGACCACCTCCTGTTGGTGAGAGAAACAAGCATTCAAGCTTACACAGAGCCATTCTTCAGATCTAGGAAACGTACACAGAGTGTCACAGCTAAATAGAAGATGGAAGGGGTCGTTTAGCATAAGTAGTTGTAACATATATCTAATAAGTTAGTAACTTTTAATTTACCTCCTCAGAAGTCATTAATATTGAGTGCTGGAGAAATGCAAGCCAATCAGATCATATATTCAATCTTGAATGGCTGCTGCTGAAAACAATTGCCCTATCTTGTGATTCAGAATTATTTTTCCTCACCTTGTAAGTTAATTTATCTTTTATAATGTTCATTTATAAGGAAATCTTTCTAGCAGTTTATACAGTAAGATGGAGATTCTAGTCTACCTGTTTGAATGATTACTGAATCGCTGAATATATATAAACTTGTCCCCAGTGATGAGCTGCCAAAATCTTAACAACCGGTTCCCTATAAAAAGTTCTGATTTAAGGGATGTGTCCCAGTATGTATTTTTTGTACCAACAGGGTTACCGTACGTCCGTATTTTCCCAGGAGGAATTCTTAAATTTTAAAAATTCCTCCCGGACAGTGATTTAAGAACCAAAAAGCCTGACCTGTTTGGGAAGATACGGATGTGTGTTAACCCTGCCTAAAGTTCTTTTTTAAAAAGATGGGCCTGAACTAGAAATGAGCTCCGTTTCACATGTCCCCGCCACTCCCTGGGGGTGTGCTAGGGTGACCAGCTGTCCCAATTTTATAGGGACAGTCCCGATTTTGGGTCTTTTTTCTTATATTGGTTCCTATTACCCCCCACCCCCTGTCCTGATTTTTCACACTTGCTATCTGGTGCACATGTGTGGGTCCCAGCTGCTCCCTGCCCCCCTCATTGAAACAGGTGTGCAGGGTTACTGCCCTGGGAATTGCAGGGCACCAGTGGACGTGGGGCCAGCTGCAGACAGGGGCGCGGGGCAGGGCTAGCTGGAGGCAGGGGGTGCAGAGCTAGCTGTGGGCAGGACAGGGGGTGCGGAGCTGGCTGGAGACAGGAGGGTGCGGGGTTGGCTTCAGGCAGGGCAGGGGCTGGGTGCAGGGCTGGCTGGAGACAGGGGCGGCTGCGGGCAGGGCAGGGGGTGCAGCAGGGGCTGGTGCGAGCAGGGCAGGGGGTGCGGGGGTGGCTGGAGACAGGGGCTGGCTGCGGGCAGGGTGGTGGGTACTCATGGAGAGAGCAGCAGGATGTAGCTCAGGCCCAGCAGAGCAGCCGGGGACCCACCAGGCAGCATCGGGAGCCCCAGGGCCAGGGGAGCAGCAGCAGCAACAGGGCTCCTGCCCAGGGCCAGGCGGCAGCCCACGTGGCTCCTGCAGTGCCGCGCTCCCGGCGGCCGGAGGAGGAATTACATCGCTTCCCGGCTGGAGCCCATCAAAGCCTCAACACCCCCTGTAGGGAAGCGGGTTAACAACCGGTTCTAAAACTGCTTCAAAATTTAACAACCGGTTCGCGTGAACTGGTTCCAGCTCATCACTGCTTGTCCCTAAACGGAAATATTGACCAAGGAGTATATCCAAGGTCAAGAAATATTAGTATCTATAGAAGCCAGTATGTACTTATTCTAAAACAAATGGAATGCTGCAAGTCAAGTGAGGTGTCTGAAATAGTCCACATCACACCAATGTAAATCAGAAGTAGTTTGGCAACGTGCCATTGGCTGCCCTTGCAGGGCTCTTAGCTATCTAAGCTGGCCCTTATTGGAGTAATGAGGAGCTGGCACATGAGGCTCTTACTGCTTAAGTATACCCATTTAGGAGACGGGCATACTGAGGCAGCGAGGTGATGTGACTGGCACGCTCATATGGTGGGATGTTGTTTTTTTATCCTTTTGTGGCATTAATGTTTCTTGATTTCCCCATCTCTCTCTCTCTCTCTCTCTCTCTCTGTTGCATGCACACAGTTTTAGCACATGAGGCTTTATCCTTTGAGGTGTGGGGTCTCTCTGTTCACCATGGGACCACTTTAGTGCATCTGGTTGCCCTAGATATGTTCAGTGAAGCCCTTCTGCATTGCAGCTGATTATTACTATTAATAGAAATGTATTTATAAGACTTTTCAATGGACTTACACAAAACACACTAGACCTACACTAATGTTTTCCTTTTGTTTTTGCAAACCACTGCACAGTATGGCATCCAATTCATTTAAGAGAATAATAATACATTCTGTGGATAGCAGATACACAAACGAAATATGGATCACTCCTCAGACCTGTTGTCTTTCTGCCACGAGAGAGAATTATTTTATAAAATTGAAATAAAATTAGATTTCCAAAGACATAAAATTAAAACAAGCCTGTTCCAGACATAGTTATTTTAAATGTCTAGAACTTATATTTTTCACTCACATAATTATATATTTAGAGGGGAAAAAATCAGACCTGTTTTTATGTACCACATCTTCATTATTGCTGTGGGGTTTTTTTGTTTTTTTTTTCTAGGAAGTCATTATCAGAACCATAAGTTTTAAATTAATCTAGTCAAAATCTCAGGAAACATTTAAAGTTAATATTGTAGTCAGAAATGTAATACTGTAGGTAAAAGTGAAAATGGTCACAGTGAAGGAAATCTGTGAATGACGCAAAACTTCGAGACAGTAGAATGGTGGGAAAGTTTCTTATTTAAAGGAGCAAATTTGGGTTCACAACACTTGTTATATTCACTTTTGACATCTAGGAGTCAGGTGGCCTTCACGGGTTCCCATGAACATCTGTATGGAGATTAGAGCCCCAGTTCTGGAATGTGGTGGAGCCAAGCTTTCTGTAGCCTAGTGGGGGTGGTAGAGAGACAGAGGGGACTGCATACCTTTGCACTTCCCAGACTGTACTGTCTGCAATAGCTCCCTATGTAGTCCTCCTACAGCCCAGGCTAACCAGAGCACTCTCTTCTGCCATCTGGCTTCTCATTGTTAGGAGGGCAACAAAGGGATGTTCTGCTGTCCCTGTGTCATCAGGGATATTGCCCAGTGTAGATAATTGCTGCCTTTATAGCTCCTGTATGCCCACAGAGCTCATCCTGGGTTGCAGAAGACCCCAGAATCAGGGCACTAAATGTATCAGTAATTATAATTGAATTCCTGCTTGAAAGCTGTGCCATAATGCATCTTGGTCCAGAAGACAGGTCAGGATATGGGTCAGAAGATGGGGGTTGTATTCCTTGCACAAGCACAATCTTGATGAGTAATGTTAGGCAACATGCTTTAATCTTTATAAGCCTGATGTTCAGAGATTCTGAACACCCACAACTCCTGTTGAAGTCAGTGGGAGAGCTGCAGGTATGCTCCAAACTCAGACCCTAATCCGGCTCAGATTCTCATTTGTAAAGTGGAGATAGTGATGTTTAATACTTAGCAAAAACAATGAGGTGTCCTTGTGGCTTATGTAATAAGCCCAAATAAATATGTTAGTCTCCAAGGTGTCACAAGGACACTTCATTGTTTTTGCTGATACAGATTAACATGACTACCACTTTAAAACTTAGACTGCTTTTCATGTGTAGCTCTCAAAGCACTTTATAAAGGAGTCTGTCATCAATGGTAATTTTTTTGAAGTTTGCCATGAGATCTTGGATTCAACCTGTACTGTCAGTTTTACCAAAAATAGGGCATTCTTATTGGGACAGTTCCTTAGATGCAAACCTCCACTAGTATGAATTTAAGCGTAAAAATACATTGACATAACAAACAATTAAGCAAAGCAGTTATATTTTCTCCGCAGAACAAGCAAGCATGAATTACATTTTCAGAGATAAAAGAAAAGGAGGACTTGTGGCACCTTAGAAACTAACAAATTTATTTGAGCATAAGCTTTCGTGAGCTACAGCTCACTTCATCGGATGTAGGTAGTTTAATAATTCTATTTGCAGTCATAAATATACTGCAGCTATAATTTGGAGGTAAACTTTTTTTTAACTTATTCCTGCACTGTACCTTAGGGAACCGTACCGCACTGACTATCTTTTCTTGAATTTTTAGAATTCTGTCTTTCTTGAGCAGGCTAATTCACATACCAGTCACAGTTGTAAAAATATCAGTAATAAATACGTTTCCATGTTAAATTATATGGTATGAAATCAACACTAGCAGGGAAAGTGCATTGGGGATATTCAGTAAAAGGTAACTACAGCCCAGCTAAATTCCACACACAGGAACACACATGGGCCAGATCCTCAGCTGACATAAATCAGTATAGCTCCATTGACTATCAGACCATTTGTCCATTAAGTCTGATATCCTACCTCCAGCAGTAATAGCCAGTACTGATCACAAGAGAGGAAGGAAATGAAAAACAAAAAAAACCCACCAAACAAAAAGTGCATAATTTTCAAAGATTAGGGTAGGTACCTAAATAAGTGGTCTGATTTCTAGAGCTGCTGGACATCTACAGCTCTCATTGACGTCACCTGATCTATAGCCCCTTCAAGTCAGTAGCAAGACTCTTGTTGATGCCATTGGACTTTGGATCAGGTTCTACATAGGGAAGAGTTTCCTTCTGACCCTGGTGTGATCATGTTACACCTTGAAGCAAGAGACATACAGTTTCTGTAGCACAGATTATTACCATTATTATTTGGTTTAGCAGAGAGACATTGTGCACAGCTGAAAGCATTGCTGACTCATCGAGAAGGTGTGGAATACTGGTAGAAGGACCTGACACAGGAATCTCGTAAATAATCTAAGGTAGCCCCTTATTCTCAAATTTCATTGAATCAGAAGTGAGACTCAGGAAAATAGTCTACTGAAGGACAGGGAAACCCATCTTGCAGGCTGACCCTGTCCTGTTCTCATGGACCTTCCTTACTGACTAACAACAGGGAGAAGTGAAACCAGGCAGGAGGTCAGCCAGCTACCCTGAGAATAGTTGAGGCTGCTGCTATTGGTAGACTACACTGAAATGCTTGGCATTTGGTGCCTGGCCCTACCAGATACACTTCAGCGCGTTACTGTCAAGTGTATTGATGCTGCAGCCAGAGTATAGCGAGAGCAGAAGGTAAAGGAAATGCACTGAGAACCGCCAGCAACCCTAGGAAGGGAAGCCAAAGAGTAAGTATAATAGTTTACAGGGCCAGATTGTGTTCAGCTCCTGTTCAAATCCCATTGGAGTCAGCACTCCTATTGATGTCCTTGGCCTTTGGATCAAGCCACAAGTGTGCCAGGGCAAGGAAGGTTTTTAGGAGTTTTGCCGCTGGACAGTTGCACTCACATGAGTACAAGGACTGCACAAGGCTATTATGCATAGCCAGCCTATTGAGAAAATGGAGGAGGCAGGACAGAGCCTCAACATCCTCTTCACAGGCCAGGAGAGCTGGATAGCTGCAGAGGGGAGGGATATTGCACCCTCTAAAGGAGTGCTGCAGCTCTGGCATTCCATGTCAGGGAGCTCTGGGTGGCTATTTTACTCCCTGAGGCACAATAGCTCCTGCCGCTTTCTGTGCCCTGGACTATTTCCTTCAGCGTGGTGCCATTCACAAAGAGTACAGAAGCATTCTTGGCCGAGTAGCACACATTCGGTGCAAGTGTCATTGAACATCATATTGCACCAATCAGATAGTGACAAAGGGCTGCTCTCTCCATAAGCCCGTGTAACAGAATAAATGCCACTGTAAGGACAGTCTGGACTGAGTCAGCGAGAGAGGCTGAGAGACTACAATGGTGAGCTGAATCTGGGGATCAATCACACGGGACGTGATGAGCTCTACATTGCAACCCTTATATCAACATGTTTGTGGCCTTTGGGATGAGTCACCCTGACCGTGGGGGGTTTTTTGTGTGTAATTTCCCAGCCTTTTCTTCTTTTATGGTGTCCAAAATAATAACTTGACAGGAAACAGGATGGCAGTGACTTTGGAGGAGTTGAATTTGGTTGTTGTGGCTCTTCAGATGTATCATTGAATAACTGTAAAGATTTCCAAGGGAAAAAGTAAACATGACACTTTAATAAGTGGAGTGGAAAACTGGAAGGAAAGAGAATATTATTACTGCCTTAGCACTCAGTGTATGAGTGCCTCAGAGAGAAGTACTCTGCTATATAAACCAGTATATATTCCTGATATAAATCAATATACTATATTTCTAAACTGGGTTAAATTTGGGCACATTTGTATGTAGACAAGCACAGGGCATTTGGCTGTAGTGTTAGCTTTCATAATCATCTAAATACACAAAAGCATCTAGAAATCCTGCAAGATGCTACATCCTCTTCGTTACCCATGTGACCACTTTAGTGCCTCTTGATACCCTACACATTCAGTAAAGGTTTAAATGCTAACCCCATATATATATAGAGAGAGACCATGCACCTGGTATGCTAATTAATATGAATGGAGATACATATTTAAACGGCACCTAATATACCAGATCAATGCTAACCCTTTACTTTTGCAAACCACAGCGCAGTGTTGGTATCCAACCCCTTTAAGACTGTAACATGGTCTGTAGATAACTCCCATGTAATGCTTCTCAGCACTGTTATCATTTTGCCATTCAACATCATTGGTATTTCACCAGAATAAAATTAATAACGTTTTTAAAAATATTTTTCTCTACACACAATTATATCTCAGTTAAAACAGTGATTTGCTGGGCATAAAGTGCTCCTTGTAGTAATTGAATAGATGCATAGCCCATGGTTAAGAATTTCAAAAAAAATATTACAACTGCTGTTACTACAAGGAATACTAAAAATGTATAATTAAAGGAACCATACAATGTCCATGAATTAGTTTGATAACATAGTTAATGGAGTTTCTGAAGAATTAGACATCTATTTAGGAATGGCCAATCCGTATGAGTGCGTAATAATAGAACACATTTTTAAAAAGAATGTGATGTGTGGCCCACCTTAATCCATTTGGTGAATCCAATGTGTAAACACAAATTGGAGCACTGGAGACAGGCAAATACGGTATCTCAGGGCGAAACTTTCAACAGGATGGGGAGTGTAGTTTAAACCTTGTCTTATCTCACTCTCCTCCTACTGCATGATGGTTCTCAGCGGGGAAATTTTTGATGGATTCATAGCAACTGAAGTGCAGTTTAAAATTACACTGCTTTTAATTTCCTTGTTCCTGACAGATAAGGAGGGTGGGCATTTCCTGATTATATGGTATAAATTCAAAGCATTTCAGTTCCCTTGGGTGCTATTTGTGACTAATTTACTTCCATAGAACTTCCACATTGCTGGTTTTATACTGTGGGAGGAGTGTATGATGTGAAGAGAGGAAATGTTTCACAACAAGTGGTCCTTCTGGATTTTCCTCTGTTTATGTTACCACCTGGAAAGAAGAAAAGGTGGAATAAATGAGTGATGCTCCAGATGGACTGCCTGAACAGTCACATCTTTAGTCATGACACATTAAGTTGAGTAAATTCATGCTGTGAAGTGGCATGATGGAACAGAATTGCACTTTAACTTCTAGCAGCACGACTAAAGATCACAGAACACACACACAGGGGCAAACACTGCTTTGCCTCTCACATGCCAGCAGTCCTACTGAAGTAAATGAGAATGGAATTCACTTTAGCCAGATTAAGACTGAATATTCGGCCTTTGGGTAGGTGACGTGTCGCGTATTAGACTGAGGAAGTGAAATCCATCCAGCACTAACCTGGGACCTGGGTTGCAGGGCAGCTATCCTGTCGTTACTCCAGCCTACAGCTTGGAGTAGCAGTGGTAGCTTCCTTGTATGTGTGAGGGCCACTGGATCTGTGCAAACACGGATCCAGTGGCCTCTCTCCCGCCTTGCTCCCAACCCACCTCCATTGATACCGGTTAAGCCAGTGCAGAGACCACCACTCTCCGCATCCATTCCACATAGTGCCACTGCAGGGCTTAACTGGGGCCTTGAATCTTGACTCACAGAGCCACTGAATTAACAGGACTGCCTGTGTGAGTAAGGCAAACAGGATTTGGCCACAATGATTCCAGGGCCATTGAACTACAATAGAAGGCTTGACATTGTTTTGTTACCTCAGCAATGTTGTGCAGGCACCTAGGCTGGTAGTTTCAAGGGTGCCGGAGGGAATTCAGCACTCTAATCCCAGACTATTACTAGGAACACAATAGGTTAAATAATGATCTGTTGTAATTAGACTATGTATTTGAGATTAAAATTCAGTTTCTTCAACAAGAAATGTTACGGAAGTGTAGTATTTAGTACACACCCAGAGAAGGATGCACAGGTAAAAATGCTGGGGTAAATGTTCAGCTAGGCCTCTCTGAGGTCCCCACATTTGTGAAATTATGCACACACATACTGGCACCCACATTTTGCAGATGCATATACCCACTATAAAGCCAAACTCTTGCACACTTTAAAAATTCTAGCATTTGCACACATAGAAATGTGGACTGACACCTGCAAAACACATGGCAAAGGGTTCTATGAGTAGAAATTCTAATGCTTCCATACACATGGGTTATTAGTGGACTTAAAGTACACGTGAAAGTCTTAGACCCTGTCTATATAGAGTTTCTTGCACCAGAGTTTGAAACCAGAATGAGCCACAGCAGTACAAGTCCTTTTTAACAATAGTGTAGCATTCCCACGCTGGGAGTTTGCACTGAAGCAGCTGGTTATGCAGATGTGAGTACATCACTGCACAAAGCCTATGTAGGGACAGAGCCTTAGTTGATACAGATGTTGGAACCGGCAAAGGGTGGATGCAAATATGTTGTTGTTCAAGTGATCTTTGCAGGCAAAAAGCTGAGTAGAGCCTTTTCCACCTTTAAACTTGGACATGCAATGTTGTACATGCACATTTTTGACATTTTCTGTCATTTGTAAGGTCACTGGAGTGTTTTGGCACCCTGACTTTTTTCCTTACTAGTACACCAAATACACCATGATTCACAGCCAGGTATTGCAGATGTTTCAGCAGCTAGGCCCTGCAGCACTTCTCCAACTGCCTTCAGCTCTCACACTGCTCCAAAGCCTTCCAGAAACCCTGCCTCCTTGACCCACATTCCCCAGCTGCCTGGAACCTTACCCTTCTCCGGACCTATGACCGTTCAGCAGGTGGAAGGTTAGACACTTTGGAAATTTGGTGTCCAAAGTGTTTCTGCTGAAGATTTTTAATTCTGAAGTGTTCTTAAAAGATACATTTTAATACATTTTCAGGGATAAGGAAGATATTGCGTAAAGTAAAAGATGGAATCTCTTCATAGACTGGGAGCACAGAGGTAAAGTTACATGAATTCACATTTTCCTTGTTCCCCTCCATATTAAAGAGTGCAATCAAGATGCAGTGTTAGGATTTGTGATATTAAACAAAAAATGAGGGCTTCAGAATTGGACTCCAAATAATGACATGAGAGATGGGCCCAGACCCCCAGCCTCTGAATACCCACTGAATAGTAAGGATGTTCAGTATCTGAACCTATATCACAATTGTACAATTGGTGGAATATTGTAGGGAGTTCGAAATCTGGATCCTTCTCCAGATGTGACTATTTTGCCTTGAACCCATCTCTCTGTTACATTGGTCCTCACTATGTTAAACTGTCCACAAATTCCACACAAGGTATAGATGGTGTGACCTTCATACATTTGTACTGAGGTTAGAAACCTTTCCAGTAGATCTCTCTTCTTTTTCTTTAGCCCAAACTGTTATTAGAGCTAGGCAAATAATGAATGTCAGCTGACAATTCCGAAAAATCATAAAAAAACCCCAAAACCCAAGCAACTTTTGAATTGAACCCAAACAAAAAATGTTTGGTGAACCAAAAAGTCTAAAAAAAAAGTACATCTGTTTTGCTCCACCTGTAAATGAAACATTTTGTTTTGATTTTGTGAATTTAATATTTTAAATTAAAAAAAATTAAAGGAAATTTTGAAATAAAAAGTTGTTTTGAATAAAAAACCAAAATGTTTCATTTCAGAAGTGTCAGCATGATTTCCCGCCACCAAACAAACAATTTAGTGAAACTGACACAAATTTGTGAAACTTTTCAGTTTCACCAAATCTGCATTCGTGTTGGTAGAAAAATGTTGCCCATCTCCATCTATTTGAGAGAGAGATTCCCTTGGAAAAAAATATTGCTTCCCAACTTTTTCCATATCATTCTGTCTCTCTGTACTGGGAGTCTCCTGCACCATTGCAGGTTCCACAGAGTGGTGGTGGTCCATGTTTTGGGAATATACCAGACAATACATTTAGAAACATTTTACTGTGTAAATGCTTTCATCAAGAAATGCAGTTTACATGCTTGAACCAAACTATCTAACAAATCTTTGCTAGATGCAATGGGAACTAAAGACTTCCCCTCTTGGACTGGCTTATGGACCTTTGTAGAAAAGGGGACTGTTATCTTCTCCACTCAGCTTCTTTTCCATCTTCTGTTCCTACCATCTTGAAATCTCTATAGGATTCAATGTGGCTGATCTCTTCAACTCAGTGAAAGGGAATACATAAATGCTCCCACACAGTTTATCACACTTTTCATAACAACAGTCCCAGCCAAACAGCGTGTTGTAAAAGTCACAGAATGTCACAGACTTATACTCAGTACGATATGTTACACTGAACGTACCCTTTCATTACCATCTTAGTCTTTGGGGCATTTTAAAAAAAAAACAGGCTATTATATGGATCTGAATCACAACCATATGTCTGAAACCTGTAAACTTTGAGTGTTAGGAATCCAGAAATGGCTTTAGATCTGAATGATGTGGTTTCAGCCTGTCTCTAGATACTCTGGGCCAGATTCTCAGCAGGGATAGACTGTGCGGTTCAGTTGATTCCAATGAGACTACCTTGATTTTCACCAGCTGCGAACCTGGGCCAATGTTAAATCTAAAAATATTGTTCCAATAACAAAGAGAGTTGCCATGAAGTAGTAAGCAGCTATAAATTCTTGGACAGTCACCATGTGATCAAACGTCTGCCTACTACAGAAGTTGTCGCACTGGCACTTTCTTGAAAATTATTTCTTAGAGAGTTTTCTGGTACACTAATATTAATATTAAATACGTCCTCAGAATAGGCCAAATTTACCCAGGGGGGTAGCTCAGTTGATTACAGCAAAGTTGCACCAAGGAGATATTTGGCCCATGTCATCCTGTATTTCAGTTATTATGGGTCAGTTTTTGCAGACCTGAAGTAGCATCTGTAATCTTGCACCTGTGTTTGAATTGTGCCACCGCATCTAATTACTTGCCAGTGGAAGCTACTCGATTCTAGGTAAAAATAAGGGTGAGGTGCAAGAACTCTTCTTTGTGCCCACAAATCACATAAAATTAGGAAGGCATATTTTAGGCGTGCAAATTGTTCTCTCAAAAATTAGGCTTGTTCGTGACATAGAATCAAGATGAAACGTGTCCAGTTTAATTTCACCAATAACTCCCTTATTCCAGTTCACGTTTTGTATTAAAATCTGGATGTTATAAGATGTTTCTGTGGCTTACCATACACCTAAAAGATACAGCTGTCATATTACAGATTTCTCAGTGTGAAAAGCCATGAGAAAGGGATGAAATCTTATTTTAAACTAGTGGATCTTCAGCAAAATAATGGTGCTGTGCAGTGCAGATTTAGCACAACTTGAATTGCATCCAAAAAGAAATAAAGTTTTACCACTTTATCAGAATTCAAAATCAAAATGGGATTCAGCTGCATCTAGAGTTGTATCTATTTCACATGGGTGATTACACGAAAACAGAGGGAGAGAAAGTGAGGCCTCCTGCACAGATGCCAAGTCAGTAAGCTTTGTGGGCGGTGGGTATGAAGTGGAATAACCTATCTTAGGTACATATATGGTTCCCCTCATTGTAGTATCTGAGCTCCTCACAATACCCCTATGAGGTAGGGAAGTGCCTTTTTACAGAGGGGGAACTGAGGCACAGAGTGGCTAAATGACTTGCCCAAGTCACATAGACTTTCTGTGGCAGAGCATGGAATTGACCTTGGTTCTCTCAAGACCCAGGCTAACTATTGAACCATGCTTCCCCTCAGTGTGTCCTCTGTTCCGGGGAGGCAGGGAGGTGGTAAACCAGGTGTGCTTGTTTTATGGGTGATACTCCAGGCCTATCTGTTCTCCACAGAGTGGCTTGTGGCCATTGTCTGGTGTAACGAACTCATCGCAAGCAGTGTTTCAGCAACAACAAAAATTAAAAGGTTGGGAACCACTGATTTAACCTCTTAGTAAGTAATACACCCAGACACATACATATCATCTGAATCCATAGTCTGGCCTCATTGTTATCGGAGCTGGCTGAACTATTCATAAAAAAATAAAATTAGGTGAGTTTAGTTGGATTTGTTTCATTGCCTGGAATCATTGCAGAGCAGACACTGGCCCAGATTCTCTGCCAACAGCGAGCAGAGTGCCACTCTGGTGCTACACTGCCCACATCTTGCAGTCTTCAGTAAAGAGGATGTAGCTGAGGAAAAGAACATGAGGCCAAAGAACCCTTGTGCTTTGGCAATCTCAGCTGCAGGAACAGCCTCTTGGTGTCCTTGTAGCTGGTGCAATTTAAAGCAGCCCTGAGACTGAGAGCCCCATTGTCTTCGCACTGCCAGAAGCCACCTTTACGGTATATCCAGGGAGATCTAGTCCGAACACCTCTCCTGGTCGCGTGTTGTGGGGAGAGAGGCAGCCAAGTCACTTCCAGCTTTGCCAAATCTCACAATCTGATCATGAGTCTCATGACATTGGCTGTCTTTCTTAGACCTCCAGCAGCTGGAATCATGTGGTTACTTGAGAATCTGACCAGTCATTAAAAAAGAAACCAAACAACAATAATAATTATTAATAATAAACAGGTACATTTCTAGTCCCCATGGTTGTAGAGAAAAACTTGAAAAAGCCCCTAAAGGCTTGGGAACCAGAAGGGAAATAAGAAGAACCGCTGTTTTTTTAGTTTTAAAACATTTCATGATTTATAAGCCACTCTCATCATTCTGCAGAGCCTGACTCCTGATTATCAATGTCTGGGATTGCATTTCTGATGCAGAAACACATTCCTACTTGGAAACATTAAAGCAAGCATCTGATGAATGCTAAATAGGTATTATGTAAAAGTATTTGCAACTAAGGTCTTTAACATCTGCCAGCAATTCTCTAGCCTAACTTGTTCATTTTCTATTTTATTATTTTCAAATAGTTTTTGTTATTTTTATGTCTATGTCTAAAACACTTATAACAGGATAAAATTCACAAAGAAAATACAACATTAATAGCACACATCACAAAAATCATTAGGACAGATGTATTCCATCCATTTAAGAATTGTCAGCCATACACACTAAAGAAATATAATCCTAATAATACATTTTTGTTGCACCTTTTCATTGGGGTGGACTGAATAATTCACAGAAAATGCTTTATTGTGCGGGAAATTCAGCCCTGTTCAGAGGTCCAGCACAAGACCTACACCTCATTTAAGTCCTGTTTGGAAGGCTTTAGTGGGACTTAAATGGTGCACCAGCCCAGTGCTGGAACAGGGGTGAATTTTATCTTCTATAAAAGTTAGTCCCTTGGAAGGTGCTGTTCTAATCACCCTGTCAGCACCACCTATAGGCCCTGATTCAACAAACCACTCAAGCATATCCATAGCTTTAAGCATATGAATAATCCTAATGATTTACTAATGTACATCCTTAAATGGGCTGCTGGATCAGGGCTTTAGCTAACCTGTATCCTTATGTCTAGTTTTCTTGATGCACCACAAGTGTTTAATCAGCTGTTAGACAACACATGACAAATACTGCACTGTCTCCTTTTAGATAAAGTAAGTGAAGCATTAGTACATTCATATAATAATCCCTCTGCTTCCTGTTTGCTTTGTGATAGGTTTCAGAACTGTCATAACTAATAGAATATCTAGATTTTATCTTGTCATCACTGGGGCCTTACTTAAACAGTCCATCCCCAACCACCTGTATAACTGTCAAACCTAACTTGGATCTGTTGCTCATATCTAATTGACTTCTGGATCCATTAGATTAGAACAAGCAAGAGAAAGATAGGTTTCAGCGGGCAAGTTTGCTTGTGTTCAAACTGCTGTGTTGGGCCCACAGTGATAGAATCACTAATGATCCATGTAATCTAGGATGCAACCTGTCAGACTTGTTGACATTTATAGTACAATTTTTGTAATATATATAATGTCATTTCTAATATTTAGTGTTTGCTTGTAAGGCACAAGAGGTGCAGATAGATATGAGCAGGAGTCCTAATTTGCATTTGTGGTAGAGCAATAATCTTAGTATTATTTCTAGAATATGTCATCATTACCCTGCAATAAATGTCAGCTTAATATATTTAAACACTGTTGAGGCAGTTCAATTACCTTAACCAGAAAAGCAAATTAGACTATTTCAGTATTTGCTACATGTTGATAGAAGCAGGATGGCACAAAGATGTCTTAAACAAGTTCAGTCAACTGCAAAAATACAAAGGCACTATTCAGAAATAACTTTGCCTTTGTTCATATAGGAATAATTAAAGGAAAGCAATTTTGTTACCTTGGTTCAACAATTGCCAAACGTTCAGAATAATACTCATTTTGTGCAGTTTAACTGAACAGAAGAGTCTTTCATGATGAACTCAGAATGGTTGTTTTAAGGTCCCACTCTCTGTGGACCGTTGATTTGGGATAGCAAAATGCTATGTTGTTAAAATATCTTAACATTTTAAAGTTTAAAAATATAGGCAGTAAGTCAGCTATGTTATGCTTGAAGAGAGAGTTCCATATTTTTATGATTTATCTGGATTTGAAAGAAAACTTGACAATAGTCAACTCACAATCCAGAATCAGTGGCCAGTGGCTCTCATTTTTCTTTCATTTAAAAATATTTTAATAATACACGTTGGACATTAAATTAACCTAAATATTCAGAATGGAGGTGGGGGGACAGATCCCCCAAACTACTGGAAATGAGCATAGCTCCACTGAGGTTATTTTCACCAGCTGAGGACCTGGCCTAAGAAAGTGTCTTCTGGCCTTTTAAATTTCCTAATTCTGGTATCATCATCAACAAATGCTACCCACAGTGCAAAAATCTCAACACTTTGTCTGAGGGATGGGTGAATTTGTTTGCATAACATAAAAACTCAGGCAAAGTTTAGTTAACTTACACTCTTTGTTTCTGTGTTTTTTCAGTGCACACATGCCTTAGCATTACCTGGTTTGGCAAGGTATCTAAATGAAAATGAAAATTGAGTGTCACCCATAGAATCTCTGACCGGAGTAAGACAAGTGTACTCTTGGAAATCTCATGAGAGTCCACTCCTACAAAACCCTGGGCCAGATTTCTTGAATAAATTGGTTTGAATACATTCTGAAAAATGATGTATGTGGAGAAATCCTGCCTCCCTCTTCCAGAGGGCAGACACAGGACCCAGATCTGTCATATTTGAGCCAGCAGGGGGTTTGCCTCTGACAAGGGAATTCTCTGATAAGCAGTTGAGGCCCTTTGTGCCTTCTGAGTGTGCCAAAGGGCCAGAAACTGAGTAGAGATTCAGGCCTTAAAACTACAACCTGAGTGACACTAGGATGAATTGCAGCCAATAGCATTCCCTGAGCTTTCACTCCAGTCTGAGTGAGAAAGCATGCGAGTGTTCTGTGATGTGTCAGTGTCAGATATTATTATGATGGGAATTCCAGGAATGCATGTATCTTCCTAGCTAGATTTCTGCTCATTTGGGATAAGAAAAACTATATATTTTAGATCATCTTTCCTCTCAGGAGGTTTATATTGCAGGGAAGTTCTTCATTTATCTTTTCCTTTTGCTGTAAGCACAACGGAAAGTTGTACTTTTAAGTGCAGTCTGTTTCTGTTATGTGCTGTATCTCTTGTTGTGGTTAATCTGTGTTTGACTCAATATTTTTTTGTAGGAACTGTACGTTGTGGGAAATAGCCCAACAAAAGGCACTGGACTTATGCCCATTGAAGTCAATCGAAGTCTTTAGACTGACTTCAGCTGCCTGTGGAACAAGCCCCAAGTCAACTGCTTTTTGAAACATTGTGTGTAACATTGGAGGACATTTAATGGGTTCAAAAGAGCTCACACTTAACATTCCCTTAAAAAAGATTCTTCACGCTGATTGCATTCATCCCTATGCAATGTTAAATTGTTTATTCACTAAGTGCGGTGGTTGCTGTTAACATATCAGGATTTGCTCACAGTTAAAACAGAGTGGTCATAGGCTTTTTAATAGCTTCAGATGTGTATGCATAACCTAACATCAAATGAAGTGTTATAAGAAATAATTAATGTTGCTTAGAAGGTATTTGTACATATATTTTAGTACTTTGGTACAGTCAAGGTGCTCCTGTTATCATGCAAAGAGTAATTGTACTTGGCATAAGTCTGTGCTAGGTAGTTTTATTTGTTTAGCAGATATTGCAGCTGAGATGTTTGATTGTCCTCTGTGTCCTTAGTTCAGAATTTCACATTGTTTCATTTTTTACCACATTATCTGTGTCTGGATGATGAATCTCATGTAACTCTTAATGCATATGGATGAGCTGTTGCCTGTAATTGAATTAACACATAATGAAGGTGGCTTTATGGAAATATGAAATCCGTAGCCACAATGCTTTCCTCATGTGGGAAAGGGAACAGACTCCATCTCAAAATCTCAGTTCTTAAATATAGACAAGAAAACAACAGTTCTGAGAAGTCCACTCCAGGACGATGAGTCCTTCAGCTGCCACTGCAGTGCGTCTCCCTAAGGCCTGGCCTACACCTAAATATTAGATGACCTAGCTATATTGTTCATAGCTGTGAAAACTTTTGCTCCTATGTCACATAGTTAGGATGACCTAACGTCCTCTGTGGATTCAGTTCAGTCAGTGGAAGAATTCTTCTGTCAACCTCGCTACCACCTCTTGAAACGGTGGGTTAGCTACATGGATGGAACCCCCGCTTCTGTCAATGCAGGGAGTATCTACTCTGCAACAGCTCAGCTGCAGCGCCCTAGCTGTGCTCCTGAAGCACATTCATACCATGGTCCTAAGGCACCTGTGAGATGGTGACCATCCTCCACTCCCTGGGATGTCACAGTGGAAGCGGAGGATGTTTGTAACCCGCAGGAAGTGTTCCATACCTTGCAAGATCAGACAGTAAGGGCGCAGGCCAGCTTCAGTGGGAGTTGATTCAGATTCTAAGCACAGAGAGTACAAGATGTCTTGCATGCTATTTCAATGAGATGCAAATCAACCATTCTTGGAGAGAAAACATTTTAGGATGTGATGTTCAAACACATTCAACTTCCGTCTAACTCTTCTACTGAAAACAGTGAAAGTTGTACCAATGACTTTAATAGTAGTGGAGTTAGACCAATGTTGAATGTTTTTGAAAAGCCCACTCTTAATCTCTACATAGTAATATAATATCAGTGAAGAAATCCTAAAGCAGATTTGCTTCCTATAATCACCATCTCCAGCTTTCTTTATGAAGTTCCCCTTCCTTTTGAGATTTACCAGGAAAATCTTGGACAAATGCCTTGGTGTTAATATCCCAATGATATAAAATTTTATTAGGAAACATCTCAAACTGAAAATTTCTTTAATGGATCAAAGAACTAAGCAAACAATTAAGAACAAATTATTTATTTAATGAATGTTGTCTTTTTTTGTCTCGTTGTAAATTATTTACAAATAGACTGCAAATTTCCGATTGATTAAGAATTTGCTGAATAATTTCTATGAATGATTCTTGGTTTTAAGCTTGTTCACAAGCTAATACTGGATGCTTGAAATTTGAGCTGTTCTAATTAAACACTTAGGCCAACCTTCCTGCCTTACATATTCCATCCTAAATCCTATAATCTACCTTTCCAAAGTTATGGGAGAGAAGATAGGCCTTACAGTGTTTCTCGGAGGATAGCAAATTTAGGTTCCGGCAGACCAAGGTGGTAGCAATTTTCATTCAAAGACTTTTCCTGGGCCTTGCCTAGGTAAGCATTTTTCTTCAAACTTCTCAAACGGTGCCACTCCCCTCGTGACAGCAACAGTGAAGGTGTAGATCGTCTGCTGGGGTCCAGGGACTTTTCACCACTGTGTTGTTTGTAACACGGCTTCCTCTGGTGGGGCTATGACAGTGGGAAATTTGAAGAAAAACTGTAGTGTAGACATAGCCATGAAGAATGCCCTGCCCCTTTTCGTCTTAAAGGGTTGGATCTAAAGCACACTTAAGTCAATGGAAAGACTTCCCATTGACTTCAGTGAGCTGTGGTTAAGCTAAGATTGGGTATGCACTTATATTAATGCTGGTCCTGGCAACACAAAGACCTAGCTTCCATTTATCCATAGTAATTTTTACTAATTATACCCACACATCTGCTGAAGTTGCTAATGAGGAGAAACATACTGTATTTAATTCATGACTTCACTTAAACTTCATAGTTCTTTTGAAAAAATTCCAGACTAATAGAGAGATTGGGCTAGAGTCTCTCCCCTTGTTTCTGTCCCCATTGCACTGCTCTGGCAGTGCAAGGTGGCCTGAACCTGCTCTTAATTAGCCCTCTGGGAATTATTCTGGCATGGGAGAGTCTCAGATGGCATAAAGCTAGCATAGCTGGCTCCCCACCTTAACCATTTTTAGGGTATCATATCAACAGTGGGCACATCAGGGGAAGGCATCTGTCCTCATTTCTCAACTGGCATATCCCCTTTGAGGACCATAACCTGCTAACACAAGATTGAGCAGCTCATATGCTGCTCTAATTAACATCAGGTCTGAAGCTAGAGTAGTTGCCACTTGAGAATCAAGGAGCTGTAACCACATACCTAACTGACCATCTGAAATCCAGTCCAGTTTGTGGATCTCCGAGCGGGAGCGATCTGGGCCAATATTTTGTGAATTGTTAGAGATTAGTTAAATATGAATACTGGAAACTTGCTCACAAATTACAGAAATGAACCAGCGGCCTATCTTATAAAGACTGCTCTGTGCTGCAAGACTGCTTGAAACTAGATGTTGTGTTAGAAAAAAGAAAAAGTAGACATTAATTATCCTTCATAACACTTTCCAATTGGAATAATCCTTTCTGATTTACTTTAAAACCCAAAGGGAGTACATCTCATTTGAGGATTCAGCCCTGGTCTCTGCTGGAGAAAAATTTGCAAGGGCTGACTGAATAAGGTTTTTAGGTCACTCACCAGCTAGTTACAGCACATGAAAATCATGCAACAAAATGAATTCAGCACATGGGCCAGAATTCAATTCATCACACATTTCTGGAATTCTCAGTCCACCCTTGTGATGTTAAATATAGAAATTCCATTTGGGACTAAAACTTGATGTACATCAGGGACAGTTTCTTACGAGGAAAATGTAGAAAATCCTCTATTCCATATGGTTTAAATCATTTATTAAATGAATCCTGTAGGGGTAATTTCAGACGTGGAAACCTTTAAAATGGAGAAATAAAAAACAGATTTATTATGTTTCTGTTTTCCAAGAGAAGGTTGTAAAATCAGTTAGCAGATGCCTAGTTATCAGTGCTGAATAACAGATGATTGCGTGGAAGGTCTCTTCTTGCCCAGAACTGCATTTGAATTGTGTCAGTTCTAAATATCTGATGACATAAATCATAAGGATTAAAATATCAGTTCTCTTCCCTACACGGAAGTGCTTTGTCTTGTCCTATTGTGATCTGACGATTGAAGATTGCCAGTCCATTGAATTGGGCAAGCAAGCTAGCTAAATTTGATATGTGAAGTTCCTCAGTCCTGATCTTTCATGAACTGACATGTTATTGCCTCTTATAATATGTTGAGCAAATATAGGATGAATGTTTGTTGAATGTATTCTGAATTAAGGAAAATGTCTATCACAATATGATCTCTGTTTATGTTCACAGCAACTTTTGGGAAGCAGAAGATCCTCACAATTAGTGTTATAGGAAAGAGTTATTGTTAAAATCCTGGTTGAGTTGCCCATCTATAATAATTGGTAATTGACCACAAAAGGGAAAGCACATATTTTCCCTCTATTTGGAAAAATACAGTAATGAATGTCAATCAGAGGGCTGATGTCTGACTGGTGAGCAGTAAGGACCCATGTCACTAAAATTCCTGATAAATCTGTTTTTTTGTGGATATATCTGATATAAGTGATAGCATTAACTCAGTAGCAAACACTACAGTTAAAGCAATGAGGATTTCATTTACAACTCCCTATTTTCTGAAAAATTCTCCTCCTGGAATGAAGCTCTGGAAGTGCAGAAAGGTCCACAAATCCCAAAGAAACACTCGAGTGAAATCAAGTATTGGTTGAAGTCCCTCTTCCTCTTTATCCTCAAGTCCTAGCCAGTCTGCACATAGGGGCTCATATAAGAAAAAAAATCAATTTCAAGATGGGTGATATGGCGCATATCCAAAATGTGCAATGCTAGGAGCATAGCTCCACCATCTAACATCAAAAAGTATTCTTTGCAAGGAGAGGTGGTATCATGGGCTGAGAGAGCTAATATATCATATAGCATGGTTGCACTTGCTTATCTGCACATACTTCTGGGAAGCTGTTCATAGAGCTGTGTGGTTCTCGGGGGATGCCACTTTTGGAAAAAGGTACTTTCCATGGGGTAGTGCCTCACTGACCCAAAATAAACTTTGGAAGTAATATTACATATGTACTCATCTAATCAAATTTTTCTTGCCCCACTTGGCTACACACTAATATTTGCTGCATCCATCTCATGGTGAAAAAGAGTGTTTATTTCAACAGCTTTCAGAGGAACAGCCGTGTTAGTCTGTATTCGCAAAAAGAAAAGGAGTACTTGTGGCACCTTAGAGACTAACCAATTTATTTGAGCAATTTATTTATTTCAACAGCTTTTACAAAACAAGGGAATGAACAGTGCAACTGGTTTATGACTTGAAAATAAATACTTCCTCATTGCTACCCACATTTCTGATGCTGTCTCTGCTCCTGGAAACACTTAAGCATATGTGTAGGTTTATTCGTAGTTAATGCATGAAAAATACAGCGTATTTCTCCCCAACCTTAACTCTGCCCTCTAGTGACAATGAAAGGGGAAAAATGTGCTAAACACAAAATGTGTTGGTAAAAATACATATGTATTCATTTTTAGTGTACATTGTGTAGCGATCATAGTTAATATTTAATGTGATGATAGTAGTTTAGTGTTGGTGAAAAGGTGATGCACTGACAACCCTGCAACCTGAAGTCTTGTAGTTATTCCACAGAGCAAGAACTGTAGGGCTCAGGTTGCCGCAGTAACAGCTTTACAACATTGCCTTACTAATAGAGTAGACATATCTTGAAGGATGGAGAGGGTATTCATTGGCCACAGTCCTTCAATCCTGGGTTTCTGTGCTGAGGTTGAAAAAAAGGTCCCAATTAGTGGCAGAGACTTTTCATAGTTTAGGACAAAATTCTGCTTTCTGATCCACCCTAGTGAATACACTTCTGCCATTAGAGATGAAGATTCTGAGATTCTCTGAGAGCAACTGCAGCATTGTCTTGGACTAGAGTCTTCTGGAACACAAGCAAATTGCTGGGGCATGGAGTTCCATGATTAGTCAGAATGCAGTACAGCAAGTGGAATGGAAGCCTAGCCGCTAAGGAAATCTGTTGCTGTCAATTAGAATAGGGAATTCAGAGATTTAATTTACCGGAATCTGATGTCACAGACAGTTGTTTCCTATGGGAATCTGTTAATTGTATAGACCTCTTTTAAGAATCCAAATGGAAAAATTTGCTTTGACAATTTTCCCGGCCACGCTATTTTTTTTTAAAAAAGGAATGTTGTGCTTCATCTTTGTTCCCTTCTTGTCTATGCAGCACAATCTCATTCATCCTGACCCTATTCTACTGCTGCTGATGACCATATATCCAGAAAACCAGCCTGCAAGCCTGACAATGTGCTAAAAGTCTTCTTTTTGTATAAGAGACTCTGCAATTAAGAGAATAGGTTCAGCTATTTAGAAGGAACCTAGTGCTGAGAAGTGGACACAAATATATTGGTTGTCAAACAGGAAAATATAATGTTCTTTTGTTTAATTTGCTTTTTTTTTTTTAGTCAGGTTTGATAAGGATGCAGGAGAACGAATTCCTTATATCTCCATTACCTCAGCACCTAGCACAGGAACACAACTACACATCACCTGCTGGACATCACCCTCATGTATTATACAAACGGAGAGCAGAGGAGAAAGTGCACCGGTACAAAGTAGATTCCAATTCCAATCACTTTTCCCCGGGTCATCACAGAAATCACACACACCACAAGTATCATGATCAGGCGAATGATTACCACCATGGAAGGTTTCAAAAGCAGCATTTTTGTGGACGTCGAAAGAAATGTATGTAAGGAAACTTTCTCTCTTTGTTTGAGATAGTAGTTCTTAGAGACTTGTAGGTGCTTCTTTTATTGTGGTTTGTAACCACTACTCTGATGGGGGCTGAATTTTTTAAATAGTAGTGCTAACAGAGGAAGTGGAGGACAGATACAAGGAGCTGGATCATGCATTTAAGTTTATGGCACTGTCCATCACTATTATTACAACTCCACCACTAGTCAGTGAGTGACTTTCTTAGGAATGTGGTGCTCAACTTAGAAGATCCATCGCTCTGGTTTTCGTGAGATTGATTTATCTTTTAATGGGCCATTCCTCTTTTTGCTGGTGCTTTAACACTGCCTCTTCTGTACAAATTACCAGTTCCAACTCCCTGCTCTATTTTCTCTTAATCTGAGATATGCGATTAGTTTGAAAGATGGAGGAAGGGCATTAGGAATCATTGATTTGGCAAAGGAGGGGGAATAGGTCTTTCACAATCCACCATTTGATAATGACGTTGTCAGCAACTGAGATGATTCAACCATAACCTCCCAAGGAAATTGTTTAAATAAAATTCTGGAGTCACCTCTTAAAAATATATTGAAACTACATTATCCTACCAACGTCCATTGTGAGTCCATCATTAGGCCCTCAACTTGAAGAATATTTAGGAGCTCCTCAAGGATCCTATAGCTATACTTCTTATGTTCCCTTGATTCTTTTTGTGGGCCTTTATTGAGATTCATGACTAGAGCCCCAAGAATTGAATACAGTAACTGAAAAAGTTGCATCAGTCAAAATATGTCCTGTCCAATTTTTAATTGAGTTTGGGGACAACAGGAGGGTTCCTTTTCAAAAAGGAAAATAAAAAGGGGTTGGGGAACAGAAGGAGAGGAACAAACAGAAGGGAAGAGAAGAGGAGAAAATGGGAGGAGAAAATTGAAGGAGGAAGGAGTGAAGAGAAGAGGAGAAAATGGGAGGAGAAAATTGAAGGAGGAAGGAGTGAAAGTCTCTGAGCGTTCTGCAGGAAAATATTGATCTGGTTGAAAAGATTGAGAAGTCTTTATATTTTCAATCAATTCATGTTTTTCTTCAATATTGCAGGTCTCTCTGCTACTTTCTTCCCCCTTCCTGCTAAATCTCCCCTAGTCTAAGAAGCCCCAGTACATAATTCTTGTACAAACCGATGGTCATCCTGTTTCAGTCCTTTTTTTTTCTTTTACTGCTATACAATGACTAATGAGAATGGAAGACAGCAGGGTCTACTTTAGAAAGTGAAGTGAGGAATATTGCATTAGCTCATGGTCTTCTCATTTTCCATGACCACCAGGGCGTTTTTTCAAAAGGTTGTTCACTGATTACAAAACCCGTATGATATTGATGGCTTTGATAGAGAGAGTTCCAGGCTCTTCCATGTTGGCCATTTTATCTTATATGGTTCCTATTACTGTAGTACACTAGCACCTCACAATAGTCAATACATTTATCCTCACAGCACCCATTTGAGGTAGGAAAGTGCTGTTATCCTCATTTTACCAGAGGTGCAGAGGGTAGGTGATTTGTCTAAAGTCTCAGAAGGTGTCTGTAGCAGAGTAGGGAACTGAACCCAAGTCTCCCAGCCCCTATGCTAAAGTCCTAATCAGTGGGCCTTTATTCCTTCATGTAAGGGATAGAAAGGACACACAACTCCCTGTACGTTCAAGGGGACAACACAGCAGGAGTAATTTGGACTTGTGGCTAATGCTCTTGCAATTAAAGTTAACTGGATTTTGAAAGTAAAAATGGTACTTTACTGAATCTGTATCCAAACATGGTACTGAAAGAGGACAGGTGGTGCTGTAGGGGGGTTGTTTACACTTTGAAGGTATATAGTTGCTTATATTGCTGAATACAGTTCACTGGCCTTTCTCCTAATTGTTAAAGCAGTGGTTTCTCTACTTTTTCATGTAGCTTGTATATAGCTCCCTCCTGTTTAGCAATATAGGAAGAGTAGGACGGCCATCGCTACTTGACATCTATTTGCGATCCTGGGTTGAGACCCCCTATGTTAAGTGCACAAAATTAAACTTTCAGTTATGTTGACGTTTTTACTAGTGATTGAATTAAATTTAAGACTTTACAAGCACAATGACTTTAATGATGCTGTGTGCAGGAATAAGGCGGGTTACAGGAATCAGGAACAAGACCTCTATATAAATAACACCTGAAAACTATGTTAAAAGAACATTAAGGCTGCAAAGTCAAGCACTCAGAAGTTAGGAAATGCTAGAATGATAGTTGCTCAAACAGTTATAATCCAGCCCATTGTGCATATGCATTATGATGCAGTCTGTAATTATATGATCACTTGCTGTTTTTTTCCACCAGACCCCTACCTCATTCGTGCACATGATGGACAGTGCCCATTTAATGAGAAGCTATTCGATATTTTGTTTTCTCCTCATTGTTCAATCCAGGGCCCCATGCCTTGTTCACTGTACACTATTCAAACCCTGCTCTGAAGACAGAATTACTAATTTTCTCATGGGTTTTCTATGGTGTTCATTGCTATAGTATCAGAGTGCTTCACAAATATATATTAATCCTCACAACAGCCTCACAATTAATCCTTGTGAAACTAGGTGGTATGACTGTCCCCATTTTGCAGATGGGGAGCTGAGGTTAAAAAATGTCCACTAATTTTGGTTACCTAAGCTGATGCGCCCACAGCCTGATTTTTCAGAGTACTTGGCACTGTATCAAGCTTTTTATATTCAAAGCGTAGCTTCCATTGACTTCAGTAGGTGCTCAGCTCCATGGCCTCAAGATAGGATTATGTAAAATGAGCAACACACAATTAGTGGCCACCTGTGAAAAGTCTGATGTAAGTAGCTTGCCCAGTATCACACAGGAAGTCTGTGGCAGAGCAGGGACAGAATACAGTTCTCCAGGGCAGCATTCAACAGCCTTAAACACGAGACCTTCCTTTCTCCTCCTGCCGTCCCCTGCCTCATTCACTAGAGATCTTCCAACTCCTACAACAAATGAAGCAAGGGGTTCTACATACAATAGCCATCTTCATTAGGCAACCCCAGAACAGGTCCATCCAGGGCACTGAATGAGGCAGGGGTCCTGTGAAAAAAAAATGGAATGTGATCGTACCATTAAAGCCCGTATCATAAAACATTTGCACAAGGGGGCTGAATTAAGGTAGCACAGGCAAAAGTCATGTCACGGGCAGAAGGGCCATGTCCCTGCTCCAACCAATGGCGGTGGTGGCTCTAGAGTTTCTCAATGAAATGGTTATACACATTTTTTTTTCATAGGCAAAACAATGTATTTTTCCTTAACCACATTCTTGGAAACAGGTGAACCATTTTAGTTGAAAATCTCCAAAACATTTCAGTCTCACGTAGACACCTGGCATGGATAATTTCAGCCCCAAAACAAGGTCCTCTAATGGGATGCACCAGGGAGACTTAACTGGAGATGGCCTATACAATCCCTAATCCAGAATCTATCCATTTTTGCAGTACAGGAAAAGAGATTATTAGTACGGTGCTGCTTGCAAAGGGATGTGCTTGAAGACTTAAAGCTTAACCCTTCTAACTTTCTTTAGTAGCCATGTTGAACGTGCAGTTTGTAAGCATGAGCACAGCAGGTAAGCCATCTTTCAGCTATCTCATCACAGGCTAAAAAGTTTGGAGCACAAGAGCTGAACAGATCACCCTCTGTAAGTCATATTTGAGAATAGCTGCTTCTTCTGAATAACTTTTAGTAGTAGTAAAGCAGGTGCAAAAGGGAGGTGAGTCTCAGCGGTGATGAGAGCCACCCACAGTACAGGCCAATATAAAAGAGACTTTTTGTGAATCAAGTGCAAGCCACTTACTTGTGTTGCCTCCTAAACAAGGAATTGCTGTACTTGGGAAATAAACTATGCATTTTGCTGATAGGTGATGCTTGTCTGTACATGCTTTCAGAAGAGGAGACCTCTCTACATTCTTAACAGGATAATAATTCTTGATTGATATTATAACTAAAATATCTTTCATTCATTCATTCATTCATTCGTGTTCTGAAATATAGTTCTGATTAAATGAATTCTCAGAAGTAAATCACTAGGGATATTGCATTGCTACAACTTGTATCTGCTAAATACCAGCATATTGATGCCTACAGCATGTTCACTTAGAATATTAAGGACCAGTCCAGCATTCATTACTATGATTTACTCTTTGTAATATCTATAGTGCCTAGGAGCTCCAGTCATTGACCTGGACCCCATTGTGCTACTTGCTGTACAAACACAGACCACAAAGACACGCCCTGCCCTCAAGAATTTACAGTCTAAGTAGCAACTAAACAAGTATAACATTCTAAACACCACAAGCTCTGCAAGGCCGTAGATCAAAGCTCCATCTGAGCATAATTTATTCAGCTTTGAGATGGCCTGCCTTAGAAGACTCTTAAATGAAACTAACTTTGGGTAGACAACTGATGCAAATAAGCTTCCCTACTTACCATCCTGTTTCCCTTGGATTCCTGGTGTCCCCGTGTGACCAAGGAGGAGGTAGATGCCAACCTAGCTCTGTTGTTGGAGTAACTGTCAGACACAGTCACAGGTAGGGCTTCTAGACAAAGGTGGTTGTTACATTTTTTAATTACCCGGGGCTCCATCACTCGTATCATGTTTCATTCCTTTTGCCATAAAGATTTGCAAGGACAACTCCTGTTGTTATCTAACTAGCATTTTCAAATAGTGACTAGTGGGCTGAATTCTGGTTGCCAGGGGCACATAGGCTTATGCAAGAAAAGCCATACGCAGGAAGAGTATGGAACAAAGGTTTTCTGCCCTAATTCTGGCTTCTTCAAAACCCAGAGAGAGGGTTGACTCTGCAGTCCTTCCCTACACAAGCAGAAGGCATGTCTTGCTTTATTTCTCAGGAAGTATGGACCGCATGTTTATGCACATGGCTTCTGATCCAGTAATGGTCATTATTTTCCACTCTCTGAATTTTGTGCTCCAACCAGGAGTAATCCGTGTGGAGAGTCTCCATGGGGGGCTGTTGCCAGTCAAAATACAGGCACACAGGAACTCTGCTTTTGCAGCATATCTAGTTTCTGTATGTATTTGGAGGAATTTATTAAGGGAGGCAGAATCTGGCCCGTACGCTATGTTTGCAGTTGATGCAGGAAGGTGCCAAAATGGTCAAATAGTATATAGCTATTCAGGGAGAAATATTAAGTATTTCTCCCTGCAGTACATGAAACTCATTTTACTAGATTATTTCTTTCCTCTGAATTGCTTATTGTATTCAGGTTTTTTTCTTAAAGAAGAATGAATCAGATCTTAATTAATAATGTATTAGAAGAACTCACCATCTTACAGGCCATATTAATCATTACCTGGCTCTTGCACAATATTGTAAATTCATTTAGGGCTCTATTCCCCAGGCGCTTTACTATCTAACCAAACTGCTCATAAAAATGACCCGTTTTGAACCCTTTCCAAAACCGTGTTCTGTTTGTCTTTAGACACACCTAAGCCACCCACAGAGGATACATACATCCTATCAGATGAATATGGAAGTTCAGCAAGGTTCAAAAGATCAGCTGTTAAAACCCCAAAAAGTGGAAGTCTGAATGTTGAAACGCTTGTTGTGGCGGATAAAAAAATGTTGGAGAAGCATGGCAAGGACAATGTAACCACATATATCTTAACAGTTATGAACATGGTAAGAGCTGGTGTAACTGAAGTGCCATTGGTTTTGTACTCATCTACAGCTGTGGAAAATCTACAAGACAACCAGGAGCTGGGGCTTTAAGAAAAACACCCAACTTGGTGAGACTCATGATAAAATCACAAAAGTTGGCAATACTGAAAACTCCGCTTGTTAAATTGATTTCTGCAAGTCCACGTGTGCCAGCCTAGAAATCCCACCCTTGTTTTGTGGTGTGGGTGGAGTTGGGATTTATAATTATTCTGAATGTTTGTGTCAATTTTGCTAATGTAATTTCTTTTAGAATTAGTGGGGTTATATATTGCTCATAGTGTCTTTAATGGCCGGCCTGTAGCTTTACAACCTGCTCTGAATATAGGGTGGTGCATAGCGGACGGGGGCAGATTGGAGACTTCTATCTCAAAGCATCGCAGTTTCTCCCTGACTCTCCACTTCCGCTGGAAGGAGAAGTGGGAGTAGGTAACTTCATCCCTACTCTGACTGATGAGAATGTGGGGTGAAGCCAGAGCTCCCTCTACTCCCCCCCCCCACTTGTCTGCAGTGGGGAGTAAATAGGCAGATGTCTTGAGTCACAATCTAAGCAGGGCAGTAAAGGGGACTCTACTCCTACTTACTTCCCTGAACAGCTGCCCTAGTGAGCAAAGTGAGTCAGCCAGCTCCTTTTGCCCCATCACAAAAGCTTTGCTTTATTTCCCCTCTTCCCTGCTGCTGGAAAGAGGAGTTATTTGTGTGGGCAGACACAAGAGGATTACCTGCTGTGACTTTGATCCTGCAGAACTGGGGCCTGATCCAAAGCCCATTGAAGTCAGTGGGAATTTTTCAATTAATTTCAATGGGCTATTTGTCGGTCCCTTTGTGCACATTTCTGTTAGATGGAGGTGGGGCTAATCCTGCAATGTGCCGAGTTCCTCTTGACTGTCATTGAAAGTTGGGTCATGATAACTCATTAATTATCTTTAGTCTATTTTTATTACAGATTTATTTATTTATTACCCTCTCCTACATATTCATGCAGGTTTCTAGTCTTTTTAAAGATGGGACAATCGGCAGCGACATAAACATCATTGTTGTGAGCCTTCTTCTTTTGGAACAAGAGCCTGTAAGTGGTGTGTCATTATTCTTTTGTAGCAGAGTGTATCTGAAAGACACTGTTCACAAGGAATATATGGACAAGCCCACACTATGCAAAGGAAATTCCACTGAGGGCTTGTCATGACATTATAAACCACAAGACTCAAGTGTGAGATTTTATGACATCACCAGAACCTTTGATGTTACATTTTCCATATTTTACTGCTCCTAGTTTTTTTTTTAATAATAGAACCAGGAGTTTAATTAACTCCCCCTTTACCCTTCAGTGTTTCTGACTCTTACTCTAGAATCCTCAAATATTTTATAAGGGCTGTTGCCTTCAGTAGTTATTCATCTAGGACATATTTTTATCAAGAAAACCAAATCAAGAGACCCAAAGACACTTGTACCTCATGCATATTACCCAGTGAAAACCAAAAGGGCACAAATTCACAAGTGAAATGATTTCTAAAAGGGGAAGCCAAGCCCCAAAATCATTCAGATTGCAATTAAAGTTTAAAAGAGTTTATGAATCACCTCTTGCTATTGAAATACTGTTGGGGAATTTTCAAAGGCACAGTTAGGTGTCCAACTCCTACTGAAAGTCAGTGGGAATTGGACACCTAAACTCCATCCGTGCCTTAGAAAATATCCCTGGGTCTGAGTTTCTTCAGGTTCATTTTATAATTATGATTGATTGATTGATTGACTTGAAATAGTTATTTCAGGCAGGTGTGTCAAATATATAGTGACATAGGAAATGGAGAGGTGACATTTCTTCACATCTAGTCATATAACTAAAGTAATTCCCCTTCCTCCAACCCCGACCCCAGTTCTTCTTCCTTCAATCACCTTCCTCAGCTGCCGGTAGAAGCATCTTATTTCTGTGTCTATGAAATATCTGTAGGGTGGATTAATGATCAACCATCACGCGGACCAGTCATTAAATAGCTTTTGTCAGTGGCAATCTGCTCTGGTTGGAAAGAATGGAAAGCGTCACGACCATGCCATCTTGCTTACAGGATTTGATATCTGCTCTTGGAAAAATGAACCCTGTGACACTTTAGGTATGGTAAGAAAATATGCTCTGCAAAACTGATGAATGTCAACTGACAGCATCTCGATTAATAAAATAAAGAAATCCCAATTTTGTGGCTAATGAGAATGTTTGAAGTTGTGGTAAAGGAACAGTCAAGGTGGAAAGTAACATGTTAATGAGAGGAAGGATGGTCCAGCCATTAGAGAACTAGCCTAGGACTTGGGAGAATCACGTTCAGTTCCCTGCCCTGCCACAGACTTCTTGTGTGACCTTGTGTGTGTCTTTTCGCCTCACTGGGTCCAAGTTCCCCACTTCTGAAATGGGGAGAATTCCCATTTTACAGGTAGGAAACTTGGGCACAGAGAGGCTAAATGCACTTCCCTATGTCACGGAGGTGCTATGAGAATAAACCCATTAAAGACTGTGAGGTGCTTTGAGATCTACTGAAAAGCTCTATACAAGAGTGTTAGTTTTTTCTTTTAAAAACTTTAAAAAACTTAAAAAAACCCATATTGCCAGTATTTTGGCCACTGCCAGAGAGACCTTCAAAAGACATATTTTAGGATCTCTACTGCAGTCAGGAAATTTTCTCCACCACTGATCTCATTTTGCATTTCAAAAATACATCTGGGCCACATGGACCTTCTTTGTTATCCCTGAGTGACCTTCAGAAAGGAGCTGTCCCCTTTTAAATGGCTTTGTCAGCTGACTTGACTGAGGTTGAGTCACCTGCACTAAAAATGAGCCTGTGTTAAAACTTGTGTAGGCCAGCATCTACAGAATGAATTCCTTCTGGATTGGGCACAGTGTGTGCATATATCGATGTGTGTATAGGCACATGTGTGCACTTCTCTATACAACACTCCCTTTTTTGTTAAACGTAGCTCTGCCTACAATTCCTGGTGCTCCAAAATGAACTGAACTTTCCTCACACATCAAAATAAGCATGTACTCATGAAAACATGTAGTATCCATCACAATGAGATGTATGTATCTTACAGTATTTGAAATAACATCTCTTCTGCCTTTCCTCCTCCCCCAGGCTTTGCCCCTATTAGTGGCATGTGCAGTAAATACCGTAGCTGTACCATCAATGAAGATACAGGGCTTGGCTTGGCTTTTACTATTGCCCATGAATCCGGACACAAGTAAGCTATTTTTCTCCTGAGTCCTTCCCCCTATATATATATTATAGATATATAATTTTATTTATATTATAGATAAATCTTTCCCTCCTGTATCTATATTATGGATAAACATATCAGTGAATGGAAAGTGAATGTCTGCTGCGATTATGAAAAAGCTGATACCCCACTGAAAAATTCTATAGATCATTTACAGAGAGGGGTCATGTGGTTAGAAAAGGGGACCATTAGAGCTCCTGGATTCTGTTCCCATTTTATACATGCATCTTGTTAGAATACAACCAATGTGTCATATTTTGTAATCACCATAAGTCTAAGTCATGATCATCCACTCAGCTGCCGTGAGTTGAGGAGACTCTACTGTGGCATATCTTGCCTGCGGAACACAAAAAGGGGGACCAATGCCACTTGCATGTCGCTGTTCTTACCTCTGTGGGATTCTATGGAATCTCCTCTGCTGAGTAAGAATTAGGGCTCCCTGGGATGTGAGGGGAGTATCTTGGAGTGGTAAGTGGAGGAACTGATGCCCGTGATGCTGTTCTTCCTTCTTGTTGTGGCTATTCTAGTTGATAGCTGTGCCAAAGTGAATCTTGCCTGAAGTGCCTGAAGTAACTGTACAGCACAAGTATACTCCCCCAGGGAGGGAGATCTTGTCCCGGTGGAGGATTGACTGCCTAGGTCTTGCCGTAGAAGGAAGGGACACAGCAGATAGCAGTGTGGAGGAACAGCCCCTTTGTGCGTGATTGAATGATCTCTGTCTCAGCAGATCCTGGGATTCATAGGGTTTAGTAGCCATTTCCCTGCCATCCTCCTTTGCCTCTTACTCCTCCCCATTTAGGGTAAGATTTGGTGGAAGGTAGTCTTTCTAGAGGTTCTCAGGCCACTTGTCACCTTCTTGCAGGTATTTCCACTGGACTTTTATTTCTATAGTAGGAATTCGTCCCATATTTTCTAACATCTGCTGATCTTCTGCCACTAACATTAGGTGCCTGCCATTGATCTTCTATTCTCTTAGATGTTGACATAGAGTATCTATTCAGAACTTTTCCTTTGTCAATGACAGCGGTACTGGATTCTGCTGTTCAGTTGTTACATGAATCCCTCTGATTCTGCATGACTGAACTGGGGCTATTCAGTTTTCATTGTATAAATATACTTTCCAGCATACACTATGACCTAATGTCTACATGAGCGTCCCTTTCACAGGTTTCTGTACTTCTGAAGGGAAATAAGGAATTAGGGAATAATCCATCTCTTAATGAAGTCAGTGGGAGTTTTGCCAGTGATTTCAATGGGACCAAATAAGTAAAATATATAGGGCCTGATTCTCCTCACTTACATCAGCATAACTCTACTGATTTCAGTAGAGTTACTCCTGATATGGCATGCTGTTCTAGAATTATTCTTCTCGTATCTTAATTCTCTTTCCTTCTTGTTTGTTTTCTTCATTCTCTTTTAAATAATATATTTGTAGCTGTTAAGTTTTGCTTGTCATCTCTACTGCTTTTCTAATCTTTATATTCTTTGGCTTCTCTTTGATTACTTCTGTATTTCTGCATCCTGACAGGAAGGATGTCTTTCCAAACTAAATAAATATAGCATCCTGGAAAGATTGCCATCTTTACTCTGCAATAACAGGTAGAAAATTTCCCTGCTGTCATTCATCCAAGCTTGTGTTCCTGAAAGAGCTTTGTATGGGAAAAGCAGAATTTGGTAGCAATGGTGCCTGGAAGCAGACTATCCTTAGAAATATTGCCTGATGATCTTATTGACAATCAGGTAGCAATACTAGGTGGGAAAGTGCATTTGAAACAAATACAAGATTTCATCATATAAATGCAATGGACTTTAATATTAGCAATATTAAATTAAATATTAATAATACTTCCTTCTGAAAATCAAAGTTACTACTAATGTAATCTCAGTTTAATTAACAACTCCAGGTACACGCTAAAGATTTGCATTTGTGAAATGGTGATTCACAGGCATGAAAAAAATCTATCAATGAACAAGTGTACCTGGTTTAGTTTTACTAATGGGGCTCATGGGCATGCATTGCTTAAAAGTTGCAAAGCTGTGCATTATAGAAACGAGTGGCCTATATCACTGTGTGAAATGGGGCTGAATGAGATTATGTAAGAACAGAATGTGATCCTTTACATATGATTGACCAATGCAATGGAATTTCCCTACCCTGTACAGGGAGAGTACTCCTGTAGCGGGATTTATCAACTTTAGGGCAGGTTTGTACTGCTAGAGAAGTGCAAAGCACAAATATAGCTGAGGATCTGGCCCTGTAATCCGCAGTTTAGAATGGTTTTAAGCAAGAATCTTCATTTATTTTAACATATTATTTAACATTTTAACATTTATATGAAAATTTCCATTATTCAAGACTACTGAGAGCAAAAAAGAAAACAATACCCCATGGGAACGTCTGTAAATTCAGGTCATTTCAAAGTATTGCTCACATGACAGAGCAGTACTCATTCATAGGAGTCGGCACAGTCCCTTGTGCATTCAGTGTCTTTTCAAGTCACACAGTATCTGACCCCTCCTCCCCCGATCTTGGTCCCATTGACATTAGGGGAAAGTACTGATCCAGATCTAAGTCTGAACTTTGTTTTTGCTCCTCTCTCTACAGTGAACCTCCAGACTTGGGGAAATTTCAGACCTCTGTCCAAAACCTTCTGCTTTTCTAATCCCTAATGATCCTGACTATAAATACAGGATTCATTAAAGCACACAGTGTGTATCTGATAAACTGGTGTGATTGTTCTGAAGTTGCTGAGGTTTATTGTGAAAATACTAAACTAAGGATTTCTTACTATGTGTATTATATACTCGGTAGATCACACTGAGATCCTTGAGAATGGCTATTATTGTTAAACATTTTTATGGTCTTCTTTAAATAGTTTATGTTTTTACCTGAGCGTTTAATAGCTCTTTGGGGAGTCGATGATCTATTGTGTCATTGAGCATTAAATCCGTGGATTCTTTGGCTGCAAAGCAAGTGAACTAAATTTTTATTCCACTAACTATTAATAAAATATTTGCTCAACTGGGATTTTTTGTCCATTTGCTAAGTGAACAATTTTCTCAGCAGGGCCAGATGCTCAGCTGGTGGAAGCGGTCTGGTGACTTTGATGGGCCTACACTGATTTACAGCAGCTGAGCATCTAGTCTTCCCTCCCTCCCCCGCACACACCCATTACATGCTCAAAACTGCCAATGCACGAACTGAAGTAGGAGACCGTGAAATTTCTATTCAAAACACACTGAAATTCTCAGATGTACCATATATAAAATAAATATAAAGTAGAGAATTAGAAAGATGTGAAACTATTAACTTTTGTGTAGCCATAAATTCCACATTTAGCATTTTAATGGACGTTTTATTATTGCTTATTATTATTTATATTATGGTAGTACCTACCATATTCAAATCAGGGTACTATTGCCTAGACATCTGGCAAAACATCTAGTAAGAGACACTCCCTCCTCCAAAGAGGTACAGTCTAAACAGACAAGATGTACTATTGGAGGAATGGGAAAGCAGGATAATGAAAGGAGAAGTGAATCTCCCAAGGTCCCAGATTGGGTCAGTGGCAGAGGCACTCTAAGCTTGGGCTCTGACTCAGGTTTGAGCATAAGTCTCCCTTCCATCCACACACAGATCAGTCTGACTCAGGTTAGCAAGCACTCAGGGCCTGGGTCCTAGGACCCTGCTGGGGGCGTGAGTCAGAGCCCAAGTTCTGCTGTGACTCCGGTCCAAGCCCTGTCGTTTTGCAGCATGGATGAATTAGCACAGCCGTGAGACCTGAATCCAGCAATTGTAAGCCCAAGTTTACCATGCAGTGTGCACGTACAAGCAAGTTCCCAGACCCAAGTTTACAATGTAGTGTAGATGTACCTAAATAGAACAGGTCTTCTGACCCCCAGTCCAGTGCTCTATCCACTAGACACACTGCCTCTGTTGCATTTTGGTTCATATTTGACAGTAGTTGAATATGTTTGGTTACCCCCTCAAATTAGTGTGGCAGGATGAAGGTTCTCTATAAATAGACTGTGAAGATTCAGTGTCTCGTAAGCTGAAAAGAGACATATGGGGTGAAATTCTGGCCCCAGTTAGTGGGAGTTTTGCTATTGAATTCAGTGGGGCCAGTACTGCACCCAGGGATTTGTGTTGCAGATTTAACATGTCCACTTGTGAATGAGAGTTCAGTTCACCACTAGCATAACTCAGTCCACAGTAGATGTGTTAGCAATTGCAGTAGGTACTGTGGTGTGAGGAAAAAAATAATCTCCCCTGAGCAGAGGAATGAGCCCAGCACCTTATTTTGCATGGGCCACCAAACAGCTGACAATTGTTTCATAAGCAAACTGATGTGCAGGAAAGAGAACTTTATTAAGCAGGCTGAGATGCTGGTGTTACATGCTGATGTTCTGGTGTTTGTGTACTGGCAGCCTGGGGGTTTGATTTATGTTCCTGAACCCCTGATGCCTCGCCAAACTAGATTTCCCCTGAAACTCAACCTTCTTTGTCCGGTTCCATGTACTGTACTGCAAAAATAAATTTCAATCTCTATCAACCTGGGCTTGACTAGTGACCATTGTTGTGTTCATTTATTTCTGGCTTGTACATTTTTTCATCCCTTTGTGGACTTCGTTGATAGAATTATTGCATAAAATAACAGCGTCTCTTTCTCCTTAAAAGCTGTCTCTTGTTTCTGGCATTTTGTTTCTGGTGCCCCTCTCATTTGTGGTTCTCTTTCTAGCTTTGGCATGATTCACGATGGAGAAGGAAATCCCTGTAGAAAAGCCGAAGGTAACATTATGTCTCCCACGCTTACAGGAAACAATGGGGTGTTTTCCTGGTCTGTATGCAGCAGGCAGTATCTCAATAAATTCCTCAGGTAGGTCAGATATAAGTCAGGATCTTCCATAGGAGGGTGGCAACTCTTACAATTGGCTTTCTGGTGCAAATACTCATGATTAGAAATTAAAATTTAACTTTGGTATGGATTTCATCTCTGTGAAAAAGGCCAGTACAAAACCAGTGTACCAGATGAGCCCACAAACTTTGGTTTGTATGGGACATAAGTGGTACTATAGGCCTTTGTGCTGGCTCTCTGTGAATATGCTGCAATATTCACTTGTATTTCATTCTTTCCCCAAACATTATTGTCAAACAGGTTTATTAGAATATTAGTGAAAACTGAATATAAGAGGGGTGTTGACTGTGGAAATGAATGAATATTTGTGGATTTTTTCCTGACCTAGTCATAGCTGATTGTCATGCTTTCAATAAGCGTATTTTACAGAGCTGCTGAAAAAAAATGGTATCCCATTATTTCCCTTATGGTACAAACCATGTATGCTGATAAAGGAGCAGCCTTTAGTTCTAGCATTTAGAATCACCAGAATTGCAATCTCTGCAATATAAGTTCTTGCTTTTATTACATGAACCCCACAATGGCATAATATGCATACATTGCCATTGAATATAGGAGTGGACACTTAGATACCAAACTGGTTTACCAGATCAGGGGAAAGGAAAGATGACAGAGTTTGGGGTGATTTTCTCAGCCACAATAAGTAATATTGCTATAGGAAAATTATTAATCCACTTTGGGGTATTCAAGCATTTAGTATGGTCCAATAGACGCATAGTTGGACGACAAACTGTAGGTAGATTGAACTTCCATACTCACGGAACCACAAGCACTAAGGAGGAAGAATGATGGATAATAATATGTAATTTTGGTGTTAACGTGTGCCCAACCAGCAAAAAAACCCAAAACAATGCTGATTGGTCTCTCAATTAAAACACTGAGGCCTTTTTGTGTGGCCTTTCACATGAAGAATACGCAGAAATGAGACACTGCACATATGGGTTCCACTTCTGGAAAGCGTAGTCTAGGGAGATCTCCTCGCTCTTGGTTACACTCACATAAGGAAGGGAGAATAGGAAATTGACACCATTTATACCTAAAATTACCATAATCCTAGAGCCTGGAAATTCCTGCTTCCTAAAACTTTGCAGGTCAGGCTACCAAGGAGAAGTCAACATCTCTTGGCTCCTGCAGCAAATATTCTCATTCAGTGCATGCCTACAAAGCTAGAGAAAGGTACTGTATGCAATAGCTTGTGTTTTTGCTGTTCTCTAGCAAATAAAAGTATTTTTCATAAAAAAAGATCAACATCATGATTAATAAATATACATTCTCATTGTAGTACAGCTCAAGCTGCTTGCCTGATTGATGAACCTAAACAAACAGGACAATATAAATACCCTGATAAACTGCCAGGGCAGATCTATGATGCTGATACCCAGTGCAAATGGCAATTTGGAATGAAAGCAAAACTATGCAACCTCAGTTTTGTGAAGGTACCTCTTAATATTTTTTAACAAAGTTAGAACTGACATTAGAAAACTGTAATGTTCTATAAATGAGTGCAAGTAGTACAATGAGCAACAAGGTCTGGATTATTTTTGAACCTGAAATTGCTTGGCATGCTTGTCATATGCTCTGAAGGTTCTAGCCTGTTAGGGAGTTGCACAACCCCAGAGGGAGCTTCAGAAGGGACTGTGCCTCTGAGATGCAAAATCTTTCCAGGATCTACAAGAAGTGCAGGTTGAATGCACAAGCTTCACCATCCATTAGGATGCTACAGCATGCTCTTTTCTCCAGGGACCAGGGTGGTGTGGCTACAACTCAGGGGAAACTAAGTGCTGCAATTGTGTCACTTGTACAGAGGGTGCAAGGAAAGGAAGATTTTATATGCTCCTTCAGTCCTTATGCATTTGCAGAAAGGCCTGGCACAATCTAGCTCCTCATGAGAAGATTATTTCGGAGTAATAAAAATGCAGCTTTCCATCCTTAGCTTTTTGATGTAGGATGTAGTCATATTAATCCAATATTTACGCAGGTGGCTGTTCCAGTCTCTTCGATTTCTTTAAGAAAGGTGTTCTGTTAAAATCACAATATGGCCATTCTGAAGATGTGTTGTCATTATTATTTATTTATTATTATTATTATTATGGCTCTGCTGCAACATTTGGGATTATTTTATGTTAACCAGCATTTTGCCAGGTGACAACAATTTTTTTCTACACAGTCTTTCCAAACATTTCATGTGTGTTTCAAGAAAATTGATTCCCTCCACAGTTTTAGAAGGCCTGTAGAGTTGTTCATGTTGTGCCCTTGGAGTTTTAGTAGCTATTTGGTTCTTTTATAGTCTCACCTTGAACAGACAAGAAAATAATCAGAGAACCAAACTTGAAAATGTTCTAGAAATATGAAGTCAGTAGACCAGCAAGTAATCATTATGCTATACAATGTAGAACTAGTTCTTTGTTCAGAAATGGGTCTAATTCATAGGGCTTTTGTGATAGCAAAGGAATGCTTTGATGAAGTGTCACTCATGAAAACTTCTCGACATCAGCATACAATGGGGGAATTCTCTGATTTTTTTCTAGGATATATGCAAATCACTCTGGTGTCATAAAGTAGGTCATAGATGTGAGACAAAGTTCATGCCAGCCGCGGAAGGGACAGCTTGTGGCATAAGTATGGTAAGTAACTTAATTAGTGGAGCTACAGTATTCTAACTTGTATTAGAATACAGTGGACCAAGGGCCAACTGCAACTTTCATTTAAGATGCTGAAAAACATCCAATGCTTTTAATAGGAGTTAGATGAAGGCTGCAAATTCAGGCATGCCAGAAGCAGCATATATTTTACTGTAGCTGCTTATGCCGGGAATGCATTTGGCCCATAGTCTATAGATGTATTATCTTTATTGATCAGCCTATTGGAAGGAGTCTGAGTCTACGTTCATTTGCTTTACCATGATACTGTAATTGCAAGTATGAGAGATAATAATCGTTGCTATTAGTGCATGTGATTCAATAATTACTGATAGTTTATTTTACTGTAATTTGTAATTTGTATTAGATATTGTAATTTTCAAGAGCCTGATTTGTTTCCTTGCTATATTTGAGAATCTTTCTTTATTTCCCCCTTTCTCGTATTTCAATAACAGTAAATTAGTAGCTAGAGGGGAAAATGGCTTCTAATTTTTATATGCCCAACTCTGAATGTCTGGGGCTGATTTAGAGGTGCTATGCACCCACAGCAGCTGTTAACATCAGCTGGAGTTTTTGGTACTCATCACTTCTGAAAATCAGACATAGAGTGTCTGGAGTTGGCCATCCAAAATTGAAGCACGCCAAATTAGAGACCACTTTTGAAAATGTGGTCCTCAACGTAGGCAGAGTCTCAAAGCTAGACAAGTGCTAGAGTTTTTCTTTGTATGTCATCTTATTTATCTTGGTACTACTCAGGGCCCCAATCCTGCTAACACTTGAATTCAATGGGGCTTCTAATTTATATAGAATTAAATGAATACTTAAGTGATGGCAGGATTGGCACCTGGGTCTTTTCTTCTCAGCAGCTTACTAGGTAGCACCAGCTGTGACGGAACATTTGTTGACATTCTTTTGACAGTGGTGTCGAAGAGGTCAATGTGTCAGATATGGCGATCATGGACCCAAGCCCGTTAACGGCCAATGGGCTGCGTGGTCCGAGTGGTCCAAGTGTTCTCGGACCTGTGGAGGTGGAGTCACCTATCAAGAGAGACACTGCAATAACCCAAAGTAAGACATTGCTGTGGAAAGGTATTATTTTTATAATAATTATTTCTGATATTATAACAAAAAAGGGGAAAGAATAGATTTTGTTGCAAATTCACATGGGGTCTCCTTCTGAGACTCTCGGAGAGCTCCACAGTACACTGTGAGCAGTCAGTTACAAATCAGTAGGATGGAGAGCTGTGAAAGATGGAGGATATTCCGATATCAGGAACTAAGGGCCTGTCCAAAGCCCACTGACATAAGTGAATAGACACCCATTGACATCAATAGATTTTTGATCAGGCCTGACTGAGTTTTAAATAGAACTGGTTGAAACGTATCAAAATGTTTAGAATAAAAAAGGGACAAAATTTTGGCAAAAAACAACAACCATTTTTTGACCAGCTATAGTTTTAAAGTAGCTCTAATGTCTGTTTTAATATATACATTTTACTGTTATATAGTGTACATGCTCCCACACTGCCTTCCCAGCTTTCACTAATCTGTACCTTAATTGGCATTTCTGTCCAAAAGGCAAAGATTACATTGGCCTGTAGATTTCAAAAACCCTCTCATGGCTTAGAATTGCCAGTTCAGATGAGTGACAAAGGGCGATCAATCCAACATCTTTTTCAAGTATTCAATTCAGTTTAGCTTGCAGGAAAAAAAAATGGTTCACTGGTTTATTCTGGACACATCTCTAGACAGGCATAGACACACATACTCTCCATCGCAGCCCATGAAATGATTATTTAAACCATGGCCAATAAAAAGACAAAGAATGACAGATTTTATATGAAACTGTAAAGTAGCATACACACCTCCTGTATAATATGAAAGTAGCAATATTCACACTTCACATTTTATAGTATGGGAACATGTGGCTTAGTGATAACAGTCTCTGTTGCCCTTCAATTAATGGAACTAATCCTTAAAAAATCTGTGGCAGGGCACTTGCTTAACTTTTTCTGTTGTGTCTCTGTGTTATTGGATAGACACAGGATTCATGGTATATATGAATTCACAGCAGTCTCTAGACGTGCACAAATGGATTCTCAATGGAGAGTCACATAAACATTTGATTTTTTTTTACATTGGTCCATTTGTATCACAATTTTAATGCAGGTAGATAGATGTTAGTTTTTATGCTGAAGTTTCCATGGGATCTATGTATATACCATCTATCTATCTACTTAGTGCTCTTTTCTCAAGTTCTTTTATGGCTATCTCGGCACAGCATAGAATATAGAAGGGGGACCTCTACTAATTGAAATGTTTCAACTAGTTTGAGTACTTTGACTTACATTTTAGCCAGTGTTATAAGTAAACCATTCCAACTGGAACCGTGTGTGACTGCAGTATATTGTATTTAAACCATAATTAAGAAATGTGTGTTATGGACTCTGGTATGAACACGTTATGTTCAGTGCCAGTACTTGATCTTGTCTCTGCCTACTCTAATTACATTAGGTTAGTGATACTTCACTTAGAGCCAAGAGGACTAACTGTAAAATCTCTATCAGAATTAGACTTATGAAACCCCAACACTATAAAAAACACTGTCTACAGAACATCCTGTTCCAGGATGAACAAATATACATATAGATGTATTTCACATCCCTGACCAATAGTGATTTTAAAATAAAGGTGAATTCATTGGAAAGAGTCTTTAGCTAGTTACACTGTGGAAACACAGTTAAAAACAATGACGACACATTCACTGTATTCTGTGCATGTGCACAGGCATGAAATCCTAATGATTCTGACGTAAATCTTCAAAATTCCCGAAATCCATTTCCGTTTCCCAAATCCAAACTGCGTGTGGAAAACTAAATTTGTTTCTCCCACTTTGATTTTTCAAAGATTTTGGATGACACCAAGGCATTCAGCGAATTTAGCCTTAACTCTGTTGGTGAAATTCAGTCTTCAGCATTATGAGTATGCCCCACTGAAGCTTCATTTCAGCCCTCAAAATAGGTCTTCTAAATACATGGCCTGATTTTCAAAAGCATTGAGTCTCCAATGACTTCAGTAGGAACTACTGGATGTTCAGTGAGCTTAAAGATCAGATCACTTATTTGGAGCTTAAATATGAAATACATTTAGATTCCTGGTTTTGAAAATCTCGTCCTGTGTGCGCGCACACGTCTGTGTGTGAGTATGAGTCTCTTCCTGTAAATAATACCCAACCAATTCAATTTCCTTTTTGTTGATGCTTGTAAGACAGTCACTGTGGTCCTGCTCTACAGTCTGCTGAAACATAGTCTGAATGACTGTCTGAGGTAAGCATGAATTTACAGTACCAAACACCTACTGAGGTCAGCTATAGTATACTGAGAGCTATGCAGATTTGCTAAACTCATTACGCTTGTATAAATTGCCACAGCATAATTTCAGGGATCTGGTTTTCATACATCACAACATTTTACAATTAATATAGTTTCCCAAGAAATAGATTACATAATTCAATAGTTCAGCTGGTAAAGAGCCTAAATAGTGCCCAAGAGATTTAAGTTAATACCTAAATCATATTGGTGGGATTGTGTCTTTTCCTACCTGCTTCATAATTGTGCACTGGTTGCTAAAAATATTAGAATACAGTTTTGGCATGTGCGTAATAAAAAGACTAAAATAAGAATTATTTATTAACTAAAACAACTTTTTATTCTTTTGTATTCAATTATTTTAAGAATGATCACAAGCACTGAAAATTTAAAGTAATAATGCAGTTTGAAACAGTAACTAATCAAATTTTATAAGGACCATGAAAGAATTCTGTAGACCATTGACTTCATATAGGAAAAAATTATACTTTAGCATTGTAATACTATTAATAGCATTTAGGCCAATGCTGAAGTGTGCACATCTAGATGTAAACTATTCCAAAATTTGAAGGACTTGGGAGCCAGCACTTCATGGTCTAGTCACCATTATTAATTGTACTGCATTGAACAGCATCTCTGTAAAGAGCAGTGTACACATCATTGCAGTGTATTGTTTGTATTCCATCTTTCAGCTTCAAGTGAGTAGTCATCCCAGATCTTTTAATTATTGTCACATCTGCTCCAACAAGGTATTGACTACATGTCTATTTGTTTTTGTTTTTTGCAGATGTGACTTCATAATCAATCATTTAGCTACTACTATAATGATGGAATGTGCATATGGTAACACATATATATACACCGCTAGGGCTGCTTAAAATAGTTTTGGAGTGGAGGCATTGGCTTTGCTATGGGTATTGCAGATGGGCAAATTCATTTAAGCCACACTAATAGTATTTTAATACCTTAGGTCTTTTATTAATTGTGTTATTTATTAGTACATTTATTGGAGTCTTTGTGCTTGGACTCTTTGAGATGGTTTATAAATTAGTCTTTGGTGTCTATTCTCTGCAGCCCCAACTTCAAAACTGCTTGCGTGTTTTGGTATCCCCTTTGTTCTTCCATTGTCTGAATCCAGAAAACACCTAGACACGCGAGTAACTTTACTCCTATGTGTAAAGTTATGAATGTGTTTGTGTGGATCAGCGCCTTCAATTGTAAGCACTTTGGACAGAGACTGTGCACTCCTATTTGTATTGTGAGGTGTGTAGCAAACTATTTGGTTCTGCTAAATAAATAAAAACAACAACAATAATATGAGTTGATTAGTACATTGAGATTTACATGTAAATCTCTGTGCTTAGCCTCTCCCCGTCCCGAACATCCATAGGACAACACAGCCAGCCTTCTTTTTGTAAAGATTACCCCTTCCACATAGTAACAGCGCAGGGTTAGATTGTGGTAACCCTTACTTAGCACTCCAGTCCTCTTGGACAGCCCATGTAAGGGCTTCCCACAGGTGAGGGGGTCTTCTAATTAGTTTTTCCCCTCTGGGAGTGACTCGTTGATAAGGGGCAGAGACAGGTGAGGAGAAAGCAGAACCCTACCCATACCCTGCCTCCCGCTTACTCACTGACTAGCAGTTTGGCAGAGAGTTGAGTATACTGCACCATTTAAAGTTCTGTAGCACAAATGGAAAACTAGAATGCTTCTCTCAGTGCTCCTCTAGGTTGGTGGAACTTTTTACCATCCTCAAATGCAGGGCTGGGGCTAAAAGCCACAATCTAACCCTAAATGACTCTGTTATTTTGCTTGTTTGGTGGCTTGTACTTGGGCAGGGACTTGCTTCCTTTCCCCTGCTTACATATAGCGAGTCTTGTTCCCTAGGCCAGAGGAACTAAAAGAAATCATACATGCTGTAAAGGAAAGGTGTCTGAACAGAAATTAGTATGGGCCCAACAACTTTTCCTGCTTTACTCAGGCAAAACTGAGTCAACATATATTCTCTCTGAACTGAAGAATAGTTTTGGCTGAACTGAACGGCTGCCAATCAGGATGGGAAGCATGCCCTAATTCACTATAGGCCCAGTGTTAAGATGGCTAGTAACAATTCTAGTCCAGCCCTCGGGTGAGGTCAGTGCAAGATTGTTCCCTACAGCACATTTCCCTAGTGCTCTGCCCAGTTTTAAATGGGCTAACAGATGGATTTCCACCACTTCCTTTGAGAGACTCTTCTGTTGTCCAGTATTCACTAAAGACTTCTGAAAAAGCCAGCTATTGTATTGCCTTCAAAGCAGTAATGCTGATTCAAGACATGAAAACAGACTCCAGCTTGTTTTACAAATGTATGAGGATTAGAATATAGGAATAAGCAAATAGTATAAAAATATAATTGCAAAATGCACCTGGAATCTCTTATCCATATTTTACCTAGTTGTCCCCTCAGCATCACTCCACAATGGATTCAACAGGAAAGTGTGTTAACATAAGTTACAAGATATACTGGACATGGGGTACATTTATAATACAGTGTGTAGGGATTTAAACAAACTACTCCCATTATCCTAGTTAGGAACTGTACAAATACTGCACCAGGTACATTATTCTGAAAGTGTTTCCCTTGATGTATGTGTAACATAGCCAAGCCATTCACTAAAAGACCATAACATACATTCCAAGTGTATATTTTCCCTAACATTTTAAACCATCATTAGACAAATGTATGCAGGTGCAGAATTGGAACAATAGTTCTACTTACATCTTTTTCACTAGAAGCAAAGCTAAGTAGAATAATACAAAATACTTGACAATGGTTAGGCTGCTGGTTTGCTGAGAACATAGCCTATCATGCTGATCAATCCAGTCAGATTGTTTCCTTGTATTCCCCTGTCCATCTGTCTATATCCATCTATTTTCTCTTGTATTATATTTAGACTGTAAACTTTTTAGGGTAGGTTTCAGAGTAACAGCCGTGTTAGTCTGTATTCGCAAAAAGAAAAGGAGTACTTGTGGCACCTTAGAGACTAACCAATTTATTTGAGCATAAGCTTTCGTGAGCTACAGCTCACTTCATGCATCCGATGCATGCATTCACAGTATGCATCCGATGAAGTGAGCTGTAGCTCACGAAAGCTTATGCTCAAATAAATTGGTTAGTCTCTAAGGTGCCACAAGTACTCCTTTTCTTTTTAGGGTAGGGACTGTTTTTTTGTCCTGTGTTTGTACAGCACCTAGCACAATGGGGTTCTGGTCCATGCCTGGGGCTCCTAGGTACTATGAAAATACAAATAAATAATACTAACAACAACAATAAAATCACATAGTTTTGGGCACTGTGGTATATAGGAACTCTGCAAAATTGTACGTTGAAACCATAACATCAGTAGATTTCTATGTAGATCTGCATGGAATAGAGAGGTGACTAAATACAGTAATCAACTGCTCAGCTCTCGCAGGCATTCTGAAAAAGAGCAAGGCTAACATTTTTAATTTGTTTATATTATACACACCCAGTAGCAGTTAAAAATCTAATTATATAATTAATATATGAATAATAGCAAACTAATGATATCGTTTAACTTTGTACTAGTCCAAATTTAGGAAAGCATCACTATTCAGAAGGGTATTCAAGTGCACAATTAAAGTCCATTGAAGTCAGTGTGCCTTAAACATGTGTGTAAAGTTAAACATGTGCATAAATGGTTTCCTACATCAAAACAACTGTGCACAATCCCTTGTTCTCCTGTAAGAGTTGAGCTGCTGGGTAACTATTTAAAGGCATATTTCTACATATCGTAGTATTAACAATATCAGAATGCAATTGTTCATTCAATGTATGTTTGATTCGTTTTACGTTATCTGTTACATTTTCCTTTATTAAGCACTATTATGGTAAATAATTATTGTTGCATACATGAGAATTCCTGGATCACGGTAGTCTGAAAACTGGCATATAGCAAGTCAGTACATTGATACTATTTACTTCCACAGGTCAATAATTCTGAGATCTGTAATTGTGTTGACCAATCAGATCATACATGCAAATAAAAATATCCTGACTGGCAAGACTTGAATTCAATGAAAACATTATTCACTTCTAGATGGGCACATGGTTAAATGGATATATAATGATCCAAGCAGATAGCGTTTGTTGACTACTTTGCTTGGTTTTGGTGATGATTAAAATTCATTGTCTCTTGAGAGAAATAAGAACCTTTTGGGTCAATAAGTCATGATATTTAGCTCAACAGAAGTCAATAGAATGATGCTTCTTAATGAACTGTCATTGAATGTATTTAACAGGTGTCAATCATATCCACTTTTGGTTTTGCAAAATATTTTTTTTTCTTTCTTTGCAGGCCACAGTATGGTGGCAAGTTCTGTCAGGGCTCCGGTCGTATTTATCAGCTTTGCAATATTCAGCCATGTCCACCCAGTAGTCTGGATTTCCGTGCCCAGCAGTGTGCGGAATTTAACAGCAAGCCTTTCCGTGGGTGGTACTACAGTTGGAAGCCCTATACTAAAGTTGAAGGTAATTTGGCCATGGTTCTGATTGACAAAATGATTTGCATGAGGCAGGCTACCTCGTTATAATTCATTGATATACTCTGGGCCAAATGCAGCGCCTCAAATGTGTGGAAATCCAGAGAGACTTCTGTGGAGCTGCACATGCTTTCTAGCAAGGTTGAATTTGGTCTTTGGTGTAACGTCATGTGTAAGAGCCTGCAGAGAAGTTGGCTTTGATTGTGAATTTAGATCTCTATCCTCTGTTCCCTGACCATGCTCTCCCTCACTTTTGTTTTACATTGCTTTTTTTTGTTGTTAAAACAAAACAAAAATAAAAAACAAAAGGAGACCCAAACAACAAACCACCTTTTCCCACAAATTTCTCTATATGGGAACCACCAACTCCTACAATAACATGCCAGAATCTTAATTCATTTGGAATGTTCTCAGATTTCTAAATGTAACAGTAAATCAACCCTTTCGAGTTTCCTACTGTTATATTCTCCTGAGAATTGTTGCTGGGGCTTTATAAGACTCATGACTCAGTAAATATTCCTTGTCTGTTGCTCAAGTTTAAGTTTATTTTTCCTGCATACGCCTCAATTTTGTAAACATCCAGTATCATTATTAGGATTTTATTGGATAGTTAATAGCTACAAATACTTCCCTGTAGTTTCAAAGCACAGTGAATATTTGTGATTGCTATTTCTTAAATGAAAGTGGTGGGTATAGGTCATATTGTGGCTGCTTTGTCTACAATTCACAGAAGTTGCCTTCAAATACCTTGAGAGGGCATACTTTTATATACATATATATTTTTAAATATGCTTTTATTTGTGGTCTGCTTAAATATTCTTTAGAGGATAGTCAACATTAGCTGGGAATACAGTGATTTAAGCCATCTTTATTTATATAGACATGTTATAAGTAGTTTGATTACTGTTTAGAAGCCTGCATTCTGATATAACCATTGTGGCTGGGAGGAATGTGTAAAACTAAAGAGGAGTGATCTAGTTGGAGTGGGTTTCAGAACTAGGTGGCAATGTCTATTGCATTAAATCCTTCATATGATGTATCTTGTTTAATATTTACGATCATTGTGACACATTTATTTTAAACAGATGGGACAAGATTTTCAAAAATAGGAGCCTACTTTTAGGCATTAACGGAAAAAAATTCAAAAGCACCAGAGGGATTTAGGAGCACAAGTACTGTTGAAAGTAAATAGGACTTACACACCTAAAGCCCTATTTGTGCTTTTCAAAATCTCCCCTGAAGTCTGTATTTAGACTTAAGGAGGTGGGCTGATTTTCAAAACTGCTGAACAGCTTTTACTTTCTATGGAAACTTCTGGGTCCTGAAAATTAGAATACATGGGGTATATCTGCACTGCAAAAAACCACCGACCTCAGTAAGTCTCAGAGCCTGGGTCTGCAGATTCGGGGTCACATTACAGCGCTAAAAATAGCAGTGCAGGTGTTCCTGCTCGGGCTGGAGTTTGAGCTCTGAGACACAGCCCCACCACACACCTCTGGGTTTCAGAGCCCAAGCAGGGATATCTAACACTCTATTTTTAACACCGTAGCATGAGCCCTGTGAGCTTGAGTCTGGAGACCAGGGATCTGAGACTCACTGACGCGGGTGTTTTTTTGCAGTGTAGACATACCCTTAGTTAGAAGCCTAAATATAGATTTAGCTGTCTAAGTTTAGCCTCCTGTTTTTTGAAATCTTGACCATATTGCTTAATATTGATAGCGAGTGACTCAATAATATTGTCCAGTCTATGAAAAGCAATCATTACAATACAATTATTGAATTTTCCAATATTTAACCAATCAATTCCCTTGTAGGCATAATGCGTGATCTGTGTATAAGAAGGACTTGATTGGCAGCTAACTGTGCGTAGGGATGACCCGAGATCAAATGGCACCCCAAGTGAGGAGTGTCTTTGGTGCCCCTCCCCCCCATTTATTAAATTTTTGAATACCTTATTTTTTATTGCATTTGTAGCCCATTTCACAACTTTGATGCACAACTTTCATGCATGATTTATCCCTGTCAGAGCCTGGAAGATGATAGCTTTACCCATTGTTTTCCAAGGGTGTGCTGGGGTATCCTCATCATCCATTGTCTTCTTAGTGGTGACCATTCTCCTGGAATTCAAGCATTACATTCCATTAACCCTAATATGAGTTAGATCAATACAGTCACACAGGAAATTCTAATAACCCACCATAGTTATACAATAACTTTTCCTGACTGACCACGTCACATGCAGAGTTGATAAAATTAGTACATAGCAGTATTCTTAGATTATTACAGAGCAGCTCCACCTCTGTCACAGTAGTACTTTGTACCCCGTTGTGTATCTAAGAACATAAGAACGGCCACACTGGGTCAGACCAATGGTCCATCTAGCCCAGGATTCTGTCTTCCAACAGTGGCCAATGCCAGGTGCTTCAGAGGGAATGAACAGAAGAAAAAGCAATCATTGAGTGATCCATCCCTGGTCATCCACTCCCAGCTTTTGGCAGACAGAGGCTAGGCATACCCAGAGCATGGGATTGCATCTCTGACCATCTTGGCTAATAGCCCTCCATGGCCCTATCCTCCAGGAACTTATCTAGTTCTTTTTTGAACCCTGTTATAAGTTTGCAATGAGTTCCACAGGTTGACTGTGCATTGTGTGAAGAACTACTTTCTTTTGTTTGTTTTAAACCTTCTGCCTGTTAATTTCATTGGGTGACCCCTGGTTCTTGTGTTATGTGACAGAGTACATAACACTTCCTTATTCTCTTTCTCTGCACCATTCATGATTCTGCCATATCCCCCCTTAGTCACCTCTTTTCCAAGCTGAAAAGTCCCAGTCTTTTTAATCTCTCCTTATATGGAGAAGCTGTTCCATACTCTTAATCATTTTTGTTCCTCTTCTCTGCACCTTTTCCAATTCTAATATAATCTTTTTTGAGATGGGGCGACCAGAACTGCATGCAGTATTCAAAGTCAGGGTGTACCATGGATTTATATAGTGACATTATGATATTTAATGTCTTATTATCTATCCCTTTCCTAATGACTATCTATCCCTTTCCTAATCTACTTGTCTCTTCATGTTTTCAGAGGAAGATAGATGTAAATTGTACTGCACAGCTGAAGACTTTGACTTTTTCTTTGCAATGTCCAGCAAAGTGAAAGATGGAACCTTATGCTCCCAGAACAAACATGATGTTTGCATTGATGGAATTTGTGAAGTAAGATAAACTGAAGTTTCTTTCAGTAACAATGTCATTTTTAAGTGAACAATTTACTCCATAATAGAAAATGCAGCTGTTACTGAAATTCCCTTGTGTCTGAGTCCTTCACTTCTGCCTTTTGCTTTCAGCAAGTAGGGTGTGACCGTGGACTTGGTTCAAAAGCTGCTTTGGATGCCTGTGGAGTTTGTAAAGGAGATAATTCAACGTGCAAGTTCTTTAAAGGCCAGTACTTGATCCAGCACAAAGCTAATGGTAAGGAAAGCTGTTCCACATGATCATCAGCTCATTGCTCTGCTGGATCTCCATGTAGTATATATGGCTCTTTGCTCATTAGGGCAATGGCTCAAGGTCCAGATGTAAACTGAAGTTCACGGGGAGAGTGAGTAAGAGTTCATATCTCCATTGTTCCTAGACTACAAGAAAACCATAAGTCTTCCTTAGTTAAACTGCAATTATTTTATTGTTACTTAAGCCACTTTCCACGCTCACCTGTTTGTTTTTCTTTAAAGACAAAAAAGAGTTTAAAGCAGTGGTGAGCATCCTGCGGCCTGTCAGGGTAATCTGCTGGCGGGCCGCGAGACAGTGTTTACATTGACTATCCGCAGGCATGGCCACCCACAGCTCCCAGTGGCCACGGTTCACTGTTCCTGGCCAATGGAAGCTGCGGGAAGCAGCAGCCAGCATGTCCCTGCGGCCCGCGCCGCTTCCCGCAGCTCCCATTGGTAGGGAATGGGGACCTGAGGCCACTGGGAGCTGCGGGTGGCCGTGCCTGCGGACAATCAATGTTAACAAACTGTCTTGTGGCACACCAGTGGTTTACACTGACGGGCCACGTGTGGCCCATGGGCCACAGGTTGCCCACTACTGGTTTAAAGGGTGGAGGGTTCAAGGTCGCAGGTGAGTGAAAAATATCTGAACTATTTTGTCTTGAATGAGATTGTGGAAGATATAAAAAGTTGTTCACAGACTAATGACAAACATGCAGGTGCTTCTTGTTCTATTTAGAACCAAAAACAATTTATGTATATTTTGTGATGTACCTTGATTGGAACCTTTCAACTGGGTTCTGTGGATGGGCCAGTATTTAGCGTGCAAGTCTGGGACTCAGGAAAGTCATCTTCAGTTGAGAGAGGAAGGATGGACCAGTGGTTAAGATCCTAGTGGAGGGATTGGGAAACCCAGGTTGAATTCTTTGCTGCCCCACAGACTTCTTATGTGACTTTGGGCAAGTCACTTAGTCTCCTTTAGTTTTGCCATGTGTGAAATGGGGATAATAGCACTTCCCTAGCTCACAGGCATGTTCTGAGGCTAAATACATTAAAATTGTGAGGTGGTCAGATTCTGTGGTAATGGGACCAGATATCGAGATATAGCATTACAATGTTATATTGGGAAATCAAGTGGCCTGTGCAATTACAGAAGCAGTACACCACTGGGAGTTATAGTCCAAGTGATTTGTAGTGTGTGACCAGGGTGCAGAATGGGTGAAATTTTGGGTGAGGGCCAGCATAAATCCTTACTGTATGAATAGGTAAAACACAATTTCATTCCAATGGAAATGGCCTGTATATAAGGCAGATCCCCAATAACTGGAAGATCTAGTTCTGTCTAGGACCTTGCACACACACTCTGCATTTTGTTGCATTTCACCCCAAAAGTGTATTGGTCCTGTTAGATTATAGGCATTACAGAGAAAATGTGGTAAAACAACTGAAACAGATTGATTGTTCCTGATATGCATTAAAAAAGAATTTGATTTTCTTGTCTTTAGGAAGAAAAAAATAATAGAATTCCAGGGAGTGATTCACCCACTAAATTGCTCTAATTATAAGCTGGTGTAGAACCTTTAAAATCAAATGTTGTTACACTATCATAAATCTAAAGCAACAATTTGATGGATCAGGACTGCTGTCTATATAGTCCCTGGTTTACTCAAAATAGGGAACTTTATTTTATTACAATTGGGAAAAATATTGCTTAATTCTTTCATTGTAGACTATTATCCAGTGGTCACCATTCCAGCAGGAGCACGTAGTATTGAAATCCAGGAATTGCACATCTCCACCAGCTATCTTGCAGCGCGCAACCTGAATAAGAAGTATTATCTAACAGGGGACTGGACAATTGACTGGCCAGGAAAGTTCTCCTTTGCTGGGACAATTTTTGATTATCAACGCTCTTTTAATCATCCAGAGAGTCTATATGCAGCAGGGCCAACTAATGAGACACTGGTCTTTGAAGTAAGCTTTCTTCTGTTTATTCTATCATTGATGTCTATTACAGAATTAGCAACGACAGCTTTAGCTCAGTGCTGTAGCTCTCACACAGATTAAAGAATAGCATTGAGTCATGGTACTATTCAGACTTAATTGTATAGTCATGCTAGACTGAAAGGCCTTTCACCAGTTTGTTGAGGTCTGGGATTTAGTAAACTGTCACAAGGCTAGTGAAAAGGAAAATGTGTAAAACAAACTACACCGTGTTATTTCTCAGTTGCCACACAATTGTAATGGAGATTATAGTCTCATTCAATAAATGTTATACAATACAATTCAGTGACGTGCAAACTAAATACCAAACAGCATGGTAAAGCGTAAGAGCCACATTTTCAAATATTTCCTCTGAAGCTATATGCACATACAGGCTTTTGTGCATGAGGATTAGGTCATTGATTGTCTAAACACTACTCGTGGATGCCTAGGCAATTTCCATTCGTGCAGTTTTGTAGCTAACGCCAAGTGGGAGAGAGGGGGGGGGAAAGATTTTTCACAATCAAGGCACTACCGCCTGGTCTGTCTGCCACGTGTTCTGAGTCAGAGATCAGTACAGCAGAAAGTGAACTTAGTGCTCAGATCATTTTTGATTTGGTTTTGTTTTAGAATTGCAGCACTTTTGCTCTGGGTAAGGAAAATCCTCTCCCTACCCAGTTGCTTTACCAGACTTTCCTTTAATGTGTCCCAGAACAATTGATGGTCAACTGCTAGTTGATGATAATTACAGAGGCCCTAGCTACATTATTTTACTTCTTTCCCTGGAAATCTCTGATAAGTCTCTGGAACCTCTAGCTTGTCCATTTGGCATGTTTTGACTCATCCTTCACTGTCAGAGTGGGGAAGCAGCTCTTCCCTTAGGGAAATCAACTCTTTCCCACCCCGTGCACTAGTGCCCAGATTAGATCACTACCAAATACATTATTTTGCCTTCAGTGCACATGTGGAGGATGACATTCAGTGTTGTACATCTTTCTCTGAGGCAGCCGTGTCTGGTCCTACACCCCATTACATTCAAAATACTTGTAATATGAAAAAAAGTGGAATCCTGCTGAAACTTAGCCGCGATGATTAACAAGCCCAGAGCTTCACATCTCACCTCTCCTTCATTTCTTTGTGTAGGAAAACGAAGCCACAATAAGGTCTCTTTACACCACAGTGTGAAATTTCTGCTTTCTTGGCTTCTTTCAGTATTAGCCAGACCTTTACATTTATTTAGTATAGTTTTTATCTGGAATATTTAATAGTTGAGTTAAGTCTTACTTAGTCTTTAAGGCTCTAATTCAGGGAAATATTTAAGTCTGTACTTAATTTTGTTCTTAAATCCCATCGAAACCAATGGGATTTAAGCCTGTGCTTGAGTGCTTTGCTTTGGGAGGGATTGCTGAAAGGGGCCAAAAGAATTTTCTTGTATTACAGTATATCTTGATATTTTGTGCTTTTTAAAAGCTACTAATTTCTTTCATTCTCTGTATATTTGTCTATTGACATGAACATTTTAGCCTTTAGGAGTGAAACGTTTCAGACGCGAAGCCCAGTCTGTGCAGTCATGTCCAAAATAGCTTTATACCAAAGCTCCAAGTATACGTACAAATACTAAGAAATATTACACTGAAATCTGGGGAATCTAATTTATCATAATGCAGTGTAATTTGAGCTATATTGTTATAATCTTGCAACTGAAGTATGAATAGTAAATTGACATAGAAAGTGACTTGTTTTGTTGCAGATTATGCAAAAATATTTTTTAAAAATCTGGTTTTAATGCCAGATAACTCGTCTATTTTCATCCTGTCAAATTATGCTGAAGAGCTTTGCTTAGGTTTCACATTTAACTTCAGGCTATTGCTCCTATGAGAGGTTATTTAAACTTCCCATGTATTTTTATTGAAATACCTACACTACTAGCATTGGCAACCAGGGATTTTAATGACTAAAAAAGTTACAGTGCATGTAGGACTATGTATTCCAAAAATATATAATCTATGGACTGTTGTTAATATATATATATATTTACCATCTATAATTTAAGTGACATTCAATGGACTTTATTCTTAAGCAATGCGAAGCATGTTGCTTTCAAAGAGGTACACTATTTTGGCTCCATCAATTACTCTAAGCTATGAAAAAGCCAATCCAAAATATAAACAAACACAAATCCATTCTTAGAAACCAGGCATGCACCTAAAACGTAACATGACAATTTACTATTTCAGTACAAACGATGAAGCAGATCCTGCTTCAACGATACAGACCTAAGATAGGCAGACAGCATATCACAAGGGGTATTTGAACATGCCCCTGTTCAGAGAAGCATGCACAGCCAGCTTGGGGGCCCAATCCTGCCAACATTTTTCTCACAAAGGTAGTTTTTATTTCCATGAAATAAGCATTTGTAGGATCAGGCCCCTATATAGTGACAACTTTTTGTCTAAAAAATTGGGTCTGCTTTTTAAAATGTATATGAGATGTATACAGATTATATACAGTGTTGTTGTATAGTGTATATACAGTGTTGTTGTTGGGACGTCGGTCCCAGAATATTAGCAAGACAAGGTGGGTAAGGTAATTTCTTTTATTGGACCAACTTCTGTTGGTGAGAGAGACCAGCTTTCAAGAGACACAAAGTTCTTCCTCAGATCTGGGACAGGTACTCAGACCTTTCCCAGACCCAAAGAAGAGTTCTGTGTAGCTCAAAAGCTGGTCTCTCTCACCAACAGAAGTTGGTCCAATAAAAGGTATTACCTCCCCCACCTTGTCTCTATGATGCTTTATTATTGTCAGTATTCTTCCAAGACCCAAGAGCAATTCAATTACTAGTTTCTGGAGAAGATTTCTATTGGAGGGTACAATGGGTGTCCTTGTAAAAACCCACAGTGCATGCATTACTGGCATTTGCATGTGTAAATTGAGTAAATGCATGCACATATAAAGGAGTGAGGTTCCTACATCTGCCAATGCAAGGTTTTGTGAGTGCACCGGTTGCATCATCCAGTATGATCCTTTGCATGGTAGATTCACATTGCTTGAGTTTACTTATCTGTGCATTCCAGCACTCTCCAAAATGTCTCTATGATATCCAGTTTGTACAGTATGACGCATGTTTTAAGAGGTGGGAAGGTGATTTAAGCAAGATGAATTCATTTTACATTTTTTGTTTGCTGACAATTTTTAAGGTCCCTGGATTGTTTCTCTGTCACATACATACCTTATTTCCCCTTTACTTTCAGGAGATAAAGTATTAAAAATCACTGAAGGCCACATTAATGAATTACCACATTCCCTCAGTAAGGGGCATCACACACTTGCACCATTTGGCCCATAGTTCTCCCTCTTCCTCCAAACGGGAAGTATCTGGGATCAGCCCTTTATCCCATTACCTTAACCAGTGCCTGCTTGGCTGTGCTGGCTGCAGCCCTGTGGGGCCAGATAAAGGTTCCATCCACTCGTTGCCCCTGCCTCCTCACTCCCAGCCAATCTATCTTCTTCTAAGGAGTAGAAGAAATGTGGATGCTGCTCTCCCCTTTCCTTATGACGTGCAAGGAAGCAAGTGGGACCTTATGCTTCCTTACTTCCCTTCCTGGATACGCTAAAAAGTGATAATCTTGCCCTAAGATTCCACTAAATATTTCATGAAAAATTCACCTAGGGGATTTTGGTTTTCCACCCCGTCAGAGTTCAGCTGAGCACCTCATTTAATCTAAAACTTGACAGTATTCATGAAAATACTATTCAAAAATTGGTGAAAGGCAAGAAAAGCATGATGCAGCACTTTTCATATTTACATTGGAATATTACAAATATATATATAATTACGGGAACCAGTTATACCAAGGAAGGCAAACAGGAGTGAATCTATAATTTAGCTGGGTTGCGGGGGGAAAAATATGAACTTCCATGGCCAACTATTTTTTGGTGGAAGAGAATAAAATTGTGATGAGAACAAGGAATGAAATGTGTGAGGGCAGTGGTGTTTCATTACACGCTTTGTTAAAAGTGCAAAAGCTCAATGAGATTTCAAAATCCACCAGAGCTTTTCCAGATAGGGCAGTGAGTGGAATCTCAGGTGATAAAGTGCAGCAGTTACTCTGTATGCCAGTGCTTCTTGGAATCAGTGGAAAGTCCTGAAGTTACAGCTTACAGTTAGTAATATTTATAGTTTGCTGATTTGGGTTTAGAGAAGCCAATGAAAACTGAAACAACAAAAGCCGAGATTCACTGTGGATTCACAAACTAGCTCCACAAATGGCCAGATTTTGGCTGGATGAAAAAATAGACAAAGCTTTGTGGTGGTAGAAATGTGATAGTTAAATGATAATCTGGGATCAGGAATGAATACTAGGCTTTTAACATATGGTTTTGGTAAGGCAATTGTGTCATCTTAAGTAGAGACATACTAGAATTTTTTTAAATGAAGTATGAAGTTCAGTGCTTGACGCTATTACAATTGTCTGAGATTCAGACATAGGTAATTTAAGGTCACCTGGTTTCAATTTAAAGAAGTTGTCAGCATTTTTCAAAGAATTTAGCAAGAGATTTAGCTCAAGAAAGAATTTATTGTGGGTTCAACACTCCATTTGCCTAGCCTTACAAATCAGGCCTGACAATGGTGGGAAGTAAGCAGTGAAAATATGTTCTCCATATTAGGTTAGCATCAGTAAGCAGAATAGCAAGGAGAACTTGGTCATCAAAAATTATGCAGATTTCCAAAGGAGCTTGCAATGGTCACTGACTTCCAGTGGCTCAGAATACTCAGTCACTCCCCATCATTGGCTAGAATTGTGGGTAAGGGTTTAAACTAAATGCCACTATTTAGTTTAAATTTATCATAGATGTGAGAGAGAATAAAGTAGTTTGATCATGGATTGATAAATTGATTGGAATTCAAGATAATGTAATAACACATTTGCCTATTTATCAGTGAAATGTGCTACCATATCACCTGCTTTATATCCATATGTGAAAGCACAGTGACTTTCTCAGGATGACGTGACATAAAATAATTGGGAACATTAAAGTCTTCAGCAAACATACCTGAAATATTGAATCAAGGAAAAATGAAAACTCTGTGAAAGAAGATGGGTTTATCTCAACAGCAATAACTAACAGATGGATGGGATGTTTTACAAAGAGGCGAACATTCACAGGAAGAGAAGGTGAATGTAGCTTCAAAGCAGGAAAAGATGTCTAATTAAAATCAATAAATCACTTCCTCTTTGTTGAATGGGGAAAAGGGAAAGGAAGCCAGGTGGAAAGACTTTACTGATTATCTAACTGCCACTAGGAGACAGGCAGGTTGCAGTTATAAAGCGTTACATTTGTTGTTAGCTACCAGATGTATTGATTTCTCCTAAAGAGAAAGTGAGTTGAAGAGAGCAGAGATGTGCTTATAAGATACAGATGTAGATCCTACAGAAGGGATAAAAGGATCCTGCTTTAGTGAAAAGAGATTAGCTGGACAGTATCCCTTAAAATAGTGCATTTAGCATGTGAACAGTAAAAAGAAGGAGACACAACAACAAAAGAGGATAAATCTGAAACAGCTGCAAGTAGGAATGAAATCATACAGGACTTTCCAAGGATACCTCTTGTTTATTTTTAAATGACCTTAGAGGAATTGGCTGAAGAGTCCTGATTTCTCATAAGCTAATTGTAAGATATTATGATGCCTTCTAGAAATTTTTAAAAGGATATAAATAAACCCTTGAGTTTCACAGCTTAAGCCAACCACCAAATGACAGGTGGAAGAAAGACCTTTCCTCTTCTGTAGTTGTCCAGTCCAGGGTTTTTGTGCTTTCCTCTGAAGCATCTGGTATTAGCCACTCTCAGAGACAGGAAACTAGACGGACCACTGTAATATGGCATTCCTGTATTCCTAATAGGCTTTTTTGGCAGCCTCCCACAGCATACAGTACATGAGATTCTGGTCTCATTTACACCAATGAAAACAGAGTAAATTCTGTTGAAATCAGTGGAATAACTCAAGATTTATGAAGATGTAAATGAAATAAGAATCTGGCTCAGTATGTTGAAAATGAACAGGAATTAAAGTTTTTTTTGTGTAACTAAGCTGCCAAAGAAATGTATTTGATTTGTAACCTACTAGGAATGCCAGTCCATTAAATGTCAGATTGGTTCACAATAGGTGAAAAGTGCAGTGATCTTTCCAAGAACACCACCAGTTCAACAAGATACTAACCTCCCCCACACAGAAGCCTGCAGACTCACTGGTCTGCCATCATTGGTGATACCTCACCTATAGAAATGACCAATCAGTGCCAGAGATGGAAGTGATCACAAAATCTGGATCCATATCTAAAACTTCTCAAAACTTGGGTGAGGTAGTAGGATTCAGAGTTTTGATTCAAGCCCATCTATGAACATTACACAGATGCAGTATGAGAAAATATAAAAAATATTTAGTGATGGTTGGTGGTTCTAAAGAGTTGACAAAATGAATGATTATTTCTGTAAAGGGCAGGTAGGCAATAAGTATCATGACAGCTTTTTGTGGTTCTTGTTTTAAAATATATTTATTTCTAATGATAACTTTTGTCTACCTGCCCTTCCCAGAAATATTAATTCATTTTCTCGACTAGCTACAAGCACCATTTGTAAGTTGTCTTGTACATCATGCGCTGTCAGGCTTTTATCTTAAGTCAGTGAAATTAATAAATATATTACCAGTGGCTTAATTTATGCTTCTTATATGAAAACCCAGTTTAAAACTAAAAAAGCCAGTCATGGAAAGGATGTATTGATAGACATTTAAAAGGTTTGACTCACAAATTTAGGTCTTACATGGGAAACCTGGGATAGCAATGAAAAAAGGGCCTTAAACAGAGAAGCAGATGCACAGCTGGTTTAGAAAATTTATTGTTTTAGCTTTGAAATCAAAATTAGCAGCAAAAGAAAAGGTTTATTTACTCAAGAGAATTCAATTTATCCATTGTTTTAACATTTTATGCCCTAAGCAAAAGCTGCAGTCTTCTTTCTTCAGAATAGATTTGGCAGATTCCAGCCAGAGAGCCTGTGGTTTTCAGACTCAAGAAGCTGTAAATTTTATAACTCTGCGCACTGTGGTCCGAGCTGCTGAGTGTTGTGTCTGAAGTCAGGTGGTTGGTGTGTTAAAGGTAGACATTAAACAGTTCTACAGAGGACCTGGAAATGTTTAAGAAGGTTGTTTGCCAGCTGTAAATTTGGGAGCAAATGCCAGTTGGCTGAAAAGTCTCTGGAATGAATCCAGTTAAGTAGACTTAAACTGGAGGTCTTTCCAAATTTGTAGGTCTAACAACTTGGCTATATATGCAGACTTTAAATATTGGGTTATTAAGGAAGGGCTTTATAGAGAATGTTTGAAAATATGATAGAAGAGCTATGTATATGCTTGTTTCTTTGGCAAATTGAAACTTTCATTGATGATAACTTAGATGAGCATTACACAATATGTTTAACATGAATGCCATGGAATATAAATTATATTTATGCAATTTTAAGTTGTACAATACCTGGTCTGCAATATTTTAATACAGCTAGATTATTCTCCTGTTACTAGGCTGAGCAGGGGTGTAAGGAGGCATTAGGTCCCTCCCTCCCCTTGCTCAGCATACCCAGCTCTTACATCCAAATCTGCTGCAGAATGCAGTCCCTGCTCTCCCAGTATCTCCTCCTGGGATCGAGTGGTTAAGGAGGGGTTCTAACTTAGGCTGCTTACTGGCCAGAGTAGCTGAGCAGGTATAAATAGGGAATTAACATCTACTCTTCCACTGGCTGCAGTAATTTATTCTCCTTTATTCACCTTCCCCAACAGCTTCTAACACCTATTTTTAAAACCATCAGCAGTCCAAGGCTGCATGTAAAAAAAAATAGACTCATTTGCAAAAGCAAACATTTGTAGAAATAAATAATAGCTAATTAGTATTGGTAGTGTCACTTAGCATCAGAGTCCTATTGTGCTGGGCACAATGTAATTACACCAGTGGACCTGGTCTCGGACTATATATATGTCAGATTATCACTGTGTCACTGGCACCTGTCCTCTTACGGGAAGGTCCGACAAGGTATGATATTGTTACAAAAGGGGCATAAAGCCTTTATGAATCAATTTGCATGTCATATGGCAGCATTTGGTCACCTGAGCAGGGCTAATGAGAGCTATCTTTGGAGACTGCAGTAAATATAAAACATCCCTTTGTGTAAGGTCTTTGGGGCAGGGACTGTCTTCTTTATTTGTAAAACATGTAGCACAGAGGAGTCCTAGTTCATGATTAGAATGCCCATGTGCTACTGCAATAGAGTTAATAAATTATTATTATTGAATTTCTTTTGCATACTAACAAATCCTTCACAGTAGCCTTTCAGTTTCTTTTATAGGCCAATCTGGTAGCACTGACATATGGCCTGACATGGCCCATTGTGAGACCCTAATTTAGTTGCTTATATCGTTGCCAAACTTTAATAATTTGGGCTGAGGTTTCTGCCTCAGGATTCGGGGGAGGGGAGGTTTGTTTTCTTTTTTGGAAAATTTCAGCCAAAAGAGCTCAGCCCTTTCTGAGAGCGAGGACAGAGGGGGAGAAAATTGATGTTTTGACCATGTTAAAATTTTTTTGGTGACCTTTAATTGGAAAGCTGTAGCACTCCCAGGCTTTGGGGCAGGGATTTGAAATTTGGCAGGGAGGTGGCCTTCAGGTCAGGGATTTTCCCTGTGAAAATCTGCCCGAATTTGGCCACGTTATAAACCTTTGGAAAAAAATCATAGTTTGCGATGCTCAGAAGAGACTTGTCAGAGCACCATAGCTAAATTCCCCAGAGATTCTGTCTGAACTGAGCATGCTTCAGCCCAGGCCTGAGTAGGACTTTCCCTGCAATTGTAACTCTAGGATGCTGTGTGCGGGAGATGAGCACCAGAACTGAGATCAGGATTCTCGGTGCCCCCTGCTGATGTCCAGGCAGCAGCGTGGTCAGTTGCATATTCCCAGAACACCAGACATTGGGTGCTAGTGGATATGGCATTGGCCTGCCCCTGCTGGCATGACCCTACCCCCATTGGCGTGACCTAACACACACAGTACATGAGAGGTCACACTGCCCAGGGGATGCCATTTTAAAGACCGAGCGTACCACTGGCATGGCCATGCACACATGCTGTGCATGAGAGGTCATGGTGGCAGGGATGCGGAAGCGGCACATCGTACATTATGGTGTCCCCCATCTGATAACAGACAAAACCACATCCGGTTTTGTCTCAGAACCAGATGGAGAACAAACATTACAAAAGTAGGACTGTCTGGTTTAAAAATTGGCCAGCCTACCAGGCAGCGAGGAGGAGGAAATTGCCTGATTCAAATGCACAGGGGACAAGAGCCAGACCTGGGAGTGGTGGGGGGAGATTGAGTTAGGGAGTCTGGGTGAGGGGAACGGAGACTGCTACTGGAGGTTGACAAGAGTGTGAAATTGGACATAGGAGTTGAGGTGGAGAGTTGGCTTCCAGGGCAAGGAGACTGGGACTGAGAGTCAGTGGGGATGGAGAACATGGGTGAGGGCAACTGGAGGCTTGGGGGCAAAAGAGACAGATTGAATAAGGAGCCTGGAGGAGGGAACTGGGAGTGGTTGAGCATAAAGACTGGGGACAAGAAGCCAGTGGGGCAGGGGGAACTGGGACTGGAATGAGAAGCCTGAGGAGTGGAGACTGGCTCTGGCAAGTGAGGAGAATGGGACTGGGATGAGGAGCCAGGGGTGGGAAAGATACAGGACTGGGACAGGTGACAGGTTGGAGGAGATGGCTGAAGGGGTCAAGCTTGGATTAAATGGGCCCACTAGAGCACGCCTCCTTGCAGAGGCTGGAATGGAACCCAAGATCCCTGCATCTCAATTCTTCTGCCGTCAGCAAGAAAACCACTGGAACAGCTGTGTCTCTCATCCCTCTGTAAAGCTGGTCTACATAACAATTTGCAACTTACTATTGTTATCAGTTACTCTGTTAGCTGAGGTGACAGGGATCTTTTTGGTGGATCTAAAGGTTCCAACCCTGCTGGTGGCTCGTGCAGGTGTCAATATGATGGTACATGATAGAATTTCTGTTTATTCAGTTTGCTTTTTTAAAAACCTAGCAAATTATACACCTAGACACATTAAAAGAGCATTATTAAGGTTGCAAAGTCACGCAGTTGAAAATTAGGAAATGCCAGAAATAAGGTTGCCTGGGCAACACTAATTTTTCCCTCCTGCGCCCCACCTCGTGCATGTGCATTATGATACAGTCTTTAATTACATGATCACATCTTGTGATCACATCAGTATCTTCTGACAGGACCCCTGCCTCATTCAGTGCACAGAATGGACCTGCTCTGGGGACGGAATAGGGCTGTACAGTGAAGGAACCTGTTGTCTGTAGGACTCCTGCTTTATTTGTTACAGAAGCTGGAAGGTGTGTAGTGAATGAAGCAGGGTATTGTAGGAAGAAAAAGGGTGGTCTCATGTTAAAGGCAGTAGAATGCTGCCCTGCAAAATTGGATTCTATCCCTGCCTCTGCCACAGAGTTACTGTGTGATGCTGGGCAAGTCACTTACGCCAAACATTTCACAGGTGGCCACTAATGGTGTGTTTCTCATTTTATGAAAGTCCAGCTTGAGACCATGGGGCTGATCTCTCTCCACTGCAACTGAAGTCAATTGGAATTGTGCTTTGAACATATAAAGTGCTCTATGATTCCTACAATAAAAAATCAGGTCCTAGGTGTCTCAGATTGGGCACCAAAAAGTAATGGACATTTTTGACCTAAATCTCTCTGTACTTCAGCTTCCTATCAGTAAAATGGAGATGATACCCCACTGTTATTTTACTGGGGTGTTGAGAAAATTATTAATGTTTGTGAAGAACCCACATGCTATAGCTATGGAAAAGTCGATGACAAAATTAATAGTTCTACCTTCTAAGCATAGTTTGATCATTGTGCAGTAAATAGGGCATGGAGCCACGCATTAAACAGTGAGGATAAAACTAAATATAAAATAGCAGCTCATAAAGCAAACATCACCCATTGTGTGCACCAAGAAAGGCAGGGTTCCTGTGGACAAATAGTATGTGATCATGTAGTTAAAGACTGTATCATAATATATATGCACGGAAAGGCCAAATTAAGGTTACACAGACAACCTTAATTCCAGTATTTCCTAACTTTTGAGTGTTTGACTTTGCAGCCTGAATCATGTAGTTTTTCTGAGTATTATTACTAGAAGGTGACACTTGATTCTATCTTCATATGTGTACTATAAACATTAATATTGACTATTTTTTAAAATGTGAGAATGGATAATTACTTTAAATACTATTACACACATGCATACAAAACATATCCTAGTATTGCCATGAATCAAACTCTGTGCTCGTAGCCATATGTTGTTTCCACCACTGGTTTCACATAAAATACCCAAACTTAAACTCATCTGAGTATTAGGTGTTTTGTATCTGAATCTTGCAATAAACCAGAGTATGCTATTATTCTGCTGGATTAATATATTTTGCCTGTTACAGTCCTGAACTCCTATATTCCCAGTTTGGATCAATATCAAGATTCACAAACTGAAATAAAATATCTGGCTAGTAGCAATGGAAAATATATCATCCATTTTTTTCCTGCAGATGTAAATAGCACTCTGTCCAGATCCTTCATATGTTCAACGTTATTGCACTGGAGTTCATGTACATTTCTTCTAAATTTTTCACTGTCATGGGTCATTTCTTTTTTCCAATATATACATTTTCAGAATAGTTTAAATCCCTTGACTGCCTTTAAAATATTTATTATGTTGCTCTTGATCATAAAAAGATACAATGAAAGTTTGCTGCTGGTTTTTGAAACCCCTCTGTTTAGCAATGACTGCTACCTACATAGATCTACTCGTGCAGACATTTGGTGATACTGACTGCCCACCATATTTGATTAATGTCCCTGAAGTGAGTTATTAACATAGACCGGAATCCTATTTTAAACTCTAATGCGTATCAAACCCTGTGGTTAGGAAGTGAAGTTAACTGCACCTGCTCTCTATCTTTGGAGTGGCTATATTGTTCAAGGAATAAAACTTAACAGAACATTGTAATTTTAGAAGTATTCTATGCAAGGCACAGTTTCTACTGAACATGGATACTAGTGTATTTTAGCTGCTAAAACTCCCCTAACTAAAAGAAATATTATAAAATGGAAATTTCTGCTTCAGTTCAAATTTGAGTTCAAATATGTGTCAGGCTTTTATGAAGCTTGTATTTATTTTATTTTTTTGTTGGAATGACTGCAGTAAATTTTAGGAAGTTGTTCCCATGAAAGGTGCAATGTAATTCACCAGTAATATATTAAATATAGTGAAGACACACACTGAGGAGCACCACCAGCAGCCAGACCACCCGAATGAAGTGGTCACAGCATTATTATAATCAAAAGACCTGTTTTCTATAAAATTTCTACTGTGGGCCAGGTCTTCCCAGACCAAAAATAGGATGGGCGATATGCCAATGCACAAGGGAGCGATACAGACTTCCCCATATTAGACATGCTTGGGCAGATCTTGGGTGATGTAATTGTCATAGCTCCATTGACTTCAGCCACCCTCCGCCCTGCAAACTTCTCACCAGCAACTGCATTTGCTGTGGATTTACTGTGTGACTATAAGCATGCAGGAGTACCTGTTTAGAGGCAAAACAGCTATTTTGTGTCCCCTGGATCCAAAAGCAAGAGAGAGATCTTCAACCACATCTGCGCCAACCTTTACCCACATTCCTACTTCACAAAAAGAAAAGGAGTACTTGTGGCACCTTAGAGACTAACCAATTTATTTGAGCATGAGCTTTCGTGAGCTACAGCTCACTCCTCAAATAAATTGGTTAGTCTCTAAGGTGCCACAAGTACTCCTTTTCTTTTTGCGAATACAGACTAACACGGCTGTTCCTCTGATTCCTACTTCACTCACTCAGACTCTATGTTAGCAAGGTATTTAGCACTGAAGCAATGGGACTTAAACGCTTTGTTGAACTGGAGTTCAGTGCTGGAAAGGATCAGTTAGCTTAACATTCTGAATAGCATGGGACACTGAGTTTCACCCAGCATCAGAGACTGTGGCTTCAAGCAAGCAGCTGAAACACCACAAGAAAAGTCCAGTACCTGTACAGAACCCCAGTGGATTCAGGGATCCACATTTTAAAGAGGTATTTATTCTGAGTAGCCAAGGAACATGTGGGGCAAGACCATACTGAGAAAAATATTTATCATGGTGCCTTTGGTGTCACCTCATACTAGCAGATGCTATTTCCACTTCCTGAACCTGATATAACTCCCACTGAACTCAGTGGGCTCTTTCCATTGACTTCCAAGGGTGTTGAATCATGCCCCACATTGCGCGCAATATTCCACTGTGTTCCCTGTTGCATGAAGTGCCATCCCTGCCAAGGTTTGGCCATATCACACCACTATTGGAACCAGGACATTTCAGTGTTACAAAGGTGCATTGTAGCTGCAGGAGTTAGTTCTGAATACTCTTTCAGAAATGTAACATGTATAAAAATACTCCATATAGACATCTTTAAACATTCTCAGCTACCTTAAGAATTCCAGAATTTGCGTATTTTTTAATTCCCCTCTTTTCCCCCCCTATACTATTTAGATCCTGTTACAAGGCAAAAATCGAGGTATTGCTTGGGAATACACATTCCCCAAGATCATCAATGAGAACAAGACATCTGCCAAAAGACATAGCTACTCCTGGGTGACAGTGCAGTCAGACTGCTCAGCTTCCTGTGGCGGGGGTAGGTAGTTCTCTTACATCCCATCCTTTCTTTCTTTCATTCCTTTTTAAAACACACTCCACTCCAAATCCCTGTAGCTTTGTAAAGGTCTAAAACATCATGTTCAGGAGGCAATAGAGAGCATGTGTAAATTTAATCCCAAATAGCTGAGTTCATCAAAGTCTATCTCTGAAAGTCCATGTAGCTGAATGATAAACCTTTCCTTTCTTTTTCAAGGAAAGATTTTATTATACATTTATTTACTTTTTCTAAATCCTGGAAATTCTGTCATTAAACCTAATTCTGGGACAAAGAGTGGAGACAGGCAACAGGCATGTGAGAACATGTAGATAGAAAATCTAAGGGAGGCTCATGAAAATATTTTGTAAGTTTCGTTGACATATTTACCAGCAAATCAGTGGAATTACTCATGGAGTAAGGTGCTATTCAGCATGAGTAAAGATATCAGAATCTGCCCCCCTGGGAGTAGCATACAGGTAAAATCTCTATTTAAAAAATAGATAGCAGTAGCCCGAAATGCCTTTGTATTTCCCAGATTTCTCTTTGTTGTACCCACAGACTGTATGTGAAGTAAGTTACAAAGTAGAAAAGTAAATCTATGGAATGCTCTTAAATCATTCGCAGCCCCAAATGAAATCAATGGACTATCTCTTTATGGAATGAGCCTCGTATATGTTCCACAGAAAGTTTCAATGGGATTATTTGTGTGAAGTAGGGTGAGAAGAGTTTGGCTCAGAATAAGTTCACTTGCAGTCAAGAGCATACAGCTGTTTTGCACATTTACCAGAGTTTGGGTCAGAATTGCTTCATCAATTCAGAAGGCCCGGAAGTTCCAAATAGTTTGGGTTCAGATCAGTACAGTTTTCCTATGATTAAATCTTAATATGTTGAACTCATAGGCAAAGTTCCCAATTGACTTTTCCCAGCAAATATGGTTCAAAGTAGATATGCACCAAGAACAGCAGCCTCAAAGATCGTAAAGATAGCTATAAAGGTAGAATAAAAAGTTGACAAAAGGGTTTGATGGACAGTTTCTAAACACCCGAGAAAAGCTCTAAGAAATTTTCTCTGCTCGTTTCTGCAGGTAGACAGAACTCAAAGAGTGGCTTGGTGTTTGAGTCTTACATTTACACCTTACGATCTACCTGTGGTTTTAATTTCTGCCAATAGATTGTTTGTCATAAAAATGAAATACCTGAGTTCAGTGGCAGCCGTCGCACCTATATTGCAGAAAAGTGAATTAACATTAATACAAGTGGCCAATTTGCCCCCACCCATGTTACTCCATTGACATCCATGGAATTGTACTAGGGATGAGTCTGGTCTATGTTACTTAACCTTCTACACCAATACCCTAAATATAAGGAGCAAATGTAACAATTTATTTTATTGTATTTCTTTTTAATATCTCCTTAGGGCACATTACAGCAAAAGCTGTTTGTTTACAAGATCATCGTACACGAGTTAATTCCTCCTTTTGTGGCCCAAGGACAAAGCCTTTAACTGAAACAAAACTGTGCAATGCTAATCCCTGCCCAGCATAGTAAGTGTTATTTATTTCTGTAGCGTTACCTTGTGTTTGCTGTACTTTCTGATAGGCACATAGAACTGTATATCTCGCTAATTGGCTGAACCCACCATAGACCTGATTATTATTATTATATCAACTCAGCACATTTAGTGAAATTTAATGGGATTTGTTTCCCCATCCAGGAATATGTTGGTGGGATAAGTCAAAAAGATTTGCACTGTGGAATGGCCTTGGTTTAGTTAAAGTCTATAGTTTGTAATACATTTAACACCCTTAAAAGTGGTTCAGTAATAGTTTGAAATTTCTTGCAAAATTTTAAAATTATAACGCAGGACATTAAATCCAAATGGCAAATTATACAGTAGAGGCACAAAAAAATAGAGATAAGGTTTAAATAGTGGTAGCATATCACGTGAGAGCCCCATATGCCTGCTTCAGCAGTTTCCTTGGTTTGACTTTAGCCACACTATTGTCTGAATACTAATTATAAGTAATCTTCCTAACCAAACAAAATCTGTTTGTATGTGACTTATCTTCTGCCAAATGTATTTTTATCCAATGGACTCAATTTCTTGTAGACAGAAAAAACAATCTCTGATGTTTCCAGCAGTCTTTTTTAGTTATTTATAAATGCCTTCATATCGACTTGGCATTGTCTTCGTATAATGTTTCTAAAATATAACATTTATTTTAATCATGCAACAGGCCACGTATGCAACTGCCTTACTATTAATGGGAGCTTTCCATGCCCTTTGAAGCTAGTATGTCAGACATACTGCTAATAAGAATTAATAGTGAATAAAAACATTTTTGACATACAACATCATTCGTCCATGCTGCATTAAATAGATATTCTCAGATTCAGTAGTGTAAGATGGGCAGTTGATGTATTTTAACAGAAAAACAGATTGTTTTGTAGCATAACACAGAACACAAAGTTCAGAATATTTGGCATTCACTAAATGCATATTTGAGCTATGTATAGGACCATATCTTCAGCTGGTGAAAATAACTCCCATGAACTCAATGAAGATTGTATCATTTGAGGATGTAGACCATTATGTTACAGTGTGCAATAGCTTCCACTCAATTCATGCTGTAAATGCCCAGATATTTACGGTAATACATGATATTGAGAAATCAAAGAATAACAAGTGGTAAGCAGAATATAAAACATGTATAAATTTGGTAGGCATAATAGGCAAGAGATAAAGACAAATGTGTCTTACTTATCATTTAAGTTAATATGATATTGACATGACATCATAAAAAAAGAAGACAAAGCTTTAAGGTTGAAGGAAAAATCCTTACTGCACAATGAGAACAAAGATTCAATATGAGAAGGAATAAAATTACTACTCACTTCATGCAGCAAGAATACACAAAGGCATCGGAACTGCATACTATTATGATTGGAGAAAGGGCTGCCAAATCTAGTCATAATTATTGAGCTTATTTGAACTAATGGACGATACTCTTGAAACATAGCCAAGATACTCTTGGAAAATGGCAGTTTACAAGAGGCATAAAGCAGGTTTATTGAACTCTTCCGTATGAAAAGGTAGATTTTCTAGGCAACTACTGTATGTAGGCTCTTAAAACTAACAATTTTTTTTTTGGCTGGTTTACCTATCAAACTGATCAGTACCATTAGTATAACTAATTAAAACCTATAGAATTGATTAGAACCAAGACTTTTCCAGAAGCATATGTTTCAAGGTAGGCTACACAGGAGAAGACAGTTCTTGAATCCTAGTATTGACCAGATTTACTTGAAATAAGTGTTATATTATTTTCCCAATTTGAAAAAACATTTATTTTCTGACAGTGCTATTGTCAAAAAGCAGAGAGAAATCCGGGCTGAGTGAAAGCAGGTTGTTAATCAGGATGAAAGTCTAGGTTTTTCAGATTCCCACTAGAGTGTTAAAAGGCAACTTCCATGCTTCTTTATTGTTTCCTTAGAAAAGTCTTCCAAGCTTTCCATATCCGTTTCCATATTTAGTCCAAGAGCAGCAGACCACCGCAGTCCTGAAATTGTATGGAATGCCTTTGGTGCATGATGTGTGTGTTAAAATTCCTTTGTCCTTAGAATTGGTAGCTTTAAACTTCCCACAGCTTTTGGTACCTGGAGATCTGGATTGTGATTCAGGAGTTCTTCTTTTCCCAGAGGAAATCTCCCAAGGGAGCCATCATGCATTTTTAAACATGCAAATTAATTTTGATTTCACGCAGATCTGAAATACAGTCTGGTGAAACGGGTGCTCATCTTCCACATAGTTACAAGAGTTCAAATACTTTCTGTTTGATATAAGCAGCTGCTCTGGTTGCCATAGGGCTTATGCTGTGATCGTGGGTGGGAGAGTTGGTGGCCCATGCAGTTGTGAATTAAAACGGACAATCTTGATGGGTCCATAAAATAAAAAAGAGTGAGAAATCCCATTTTAAAAGATTCAGTTTAAATTCAGAGCTTGATATTGGGAGAAGGTTTTGGAGACTCATTAATTTGATTGGATCAGTTCATGGTTCTCCCATAGGCGCAGGATTTGTTTATATGTTTCCTTGTGCTCCCTCCATCTGTTCATTGCATCCACCTGCTATCTATAGTCTTTCACGTAGATTGTGAGCTCTTTGGGACAGGGACTGTCTCTTTGTTATCTGTTGTATGCCTAGCACAATGGGGCTGTGCACTGTACTACAAACAATATTGCTCATTTTCAAAAGTGAACCCCGCCTGTGCAGTTCAACAATACACCTGAGGACCCTGTGTGATTTTTAGTGACAATATGCATCAGGGAACCTTGTTGGGTGACTGGAGTAGTAGTAGTCAGCTGGTTAATTTGATAATGTTTTATTTAGATTTCATATAATCTGGCTGGTTAAACTGCCAAAAGTATTTGTCTTGGGACATCATCTAAATCCTCTTAACTCTAACGACAGGGTTACTGAATTTAGCAAACCATTTCTTTGTTGCTTTATTTTAAAGAGCAAGAGAACTTTGTAAACAGATTTATTATCCAAAGCAAAGAGAGGAAGACTAGAATTGTGCAGCACCAATAATACACGTAGGTCCATGTGCATTAGCATCCATATGCTTATACATTGTGGGTTGCATGCATGGAGGCTGAGCATCTAGAAAATGGTGCTTTTGAAAAATTTGGTCCTTAGTGTTCTCCTTCTGCCATACTGGCTTCTCCTTCAGAGTCTGTTTTGATAGGTCCTCTCTTTCTTTTCCAACACTCCTTTAGGGTTTCACAAGGTTTTGTCCTTGGCCTCCTCCTCTCTTTCCAGTCTCTCATTTTCTCACAAGCCTTCAACCAATATCTCTATCTGGCCACATCTGACCTGTTTTTTCTCTACCATAACCTGTCCCTCCCTCTGGCTGCTCCTGCTGGAAATCTCACCATCAACTAAAACTGAACATGGCCAAAATCAAACTCCTTATCTTTTCTCCAAAGCCAAGCCTGTTTTTAGCCAAACAGGTTTAAATTAAAAAAGAAGACCGGACTTCAAAAAGAAAGATGACTGTGGTAGGGAGGACTTGTTAGCTAGGTTAGTTGATTTTCTGGGAATCATATTCTTTATCTGCCCAAAGAGAGAATGTGGTAGATTCTCTGTAGAATTCAAAATTCCATTCTTTATGCGCAGGCCCATAGGTGTGTTGACATGCATGTGCCCTAGCAGAACAAGCACCAGTAGAAATTAAATATTCGGCCAAATCCCGTAGTCTTAATTCCAGCTCAGCTAACACCCCCATTGAGTTCTCTGTGAGGCCCTCACAAAATCAATCAACAAATGATGGCCCAGTTATGTAGCGTTCAGGGAGAGTTGGTTTTATTTATTTTAAAAAACCCATCTTTCTGATGAGTTGAACCCATCAAGTTGTCCAACATCAACCTGTGTGACTGCATGAGATTTTAGTGTGCCCTTTGTTCCTCCCCTCTCTCCTACTGTTTGTTGCACTCACATGTTGTGTCTTGTTTCATATTAGATTAAACACTCTCTGGGGCAGGGAATGTGTTTCTCCTTGTGGTTGTACAGCATCTACCACAATAGGATCCCTAATCCTGATTGAACCTTAGGGCACTGCCACAATGCAAATAAAAATAATAATTACTGGGAGTTGTTCCTGAGCAAGGGCTGCAAGATTTATTCTTCTTGCATTTCAAAATGTTCTTGCAGATGGACTGCATGAGTCTTGCGCAAATTATTTAACGGCAACACCGGTCAAATGGATTGAATAGATTGGATTGTGCATTTGAACTTAATCTTCACTATACTGATTGTATATGGTGCATTATAGTCATGTGTTTGTAAGAAATAATTCATTCTCTCCTATCAGCTGGTCGACAGGTGAATGGAGTGTATGCAGCAAGTCTTGTGGTGGAGGGCAACAAAGTCGCCCAATTCAATGCGCCCAGAAAAAGACTTTTCAAAAGGAAGAGGTGGTAGCACATTCTCTTTGTCCAGTCAGCACTCCAGCCCAAGTACAGAAATGTAATACCCAAGACTGCCCACCTGAATGGAGCCCTGGACCATGGACTCAGGTAATCTAGATAAATAGTCAGAATGTTTTCTTTTGACAGAGGTAGCTGGAATGAATGTGTATAGAATAGTTTTCCTGACATAGTTATATCCTGCCTACCTTGGAAGGTCTGTGTAGGAAAATAATAAAAATAATCTGCTTTGTTTTTAGATAGCAATTGTACTAAACTAATCAGAAAGCATGGCTGGTATAAGTGGATGCATGGACTTGCATCTGTCTACCCTAATTTGGAATTTGTCCCTCAATCAGCAGAGGGAAAAGGAGGAGCTTCCTAGTACACACAAACAGAGCCACAGGATTCTCTGGTTTTCTGAAGGACAAGTCTCTGTGGTTTCCTTAAAGCCATAGCCCGCCCCCAACCCCTTTCTGACATTAGTTCATACAGCAATATTAACATTTCTCAGAGAAGAATATCAGCAGAGGTACCACTAATGGAAAAAGAATGGGGTTAGAATGGCACATCAGTGCACACATGCATTTTTGAAATGCGGACAGATGAAGTTATGTTTTACTCAATGATACGTGTAGTAATCACATATTTACTTTGGTTAGTGTAGCCCATTCCAAGTAAGTAATTTAGTAGTGCAGTAAATTATTATTAGTGGCATAAGTCAGTAGCAACGGGCCCCCAGGCAGATTTCTGTGTATACACACCCTTTTTCAGAAATGTATGAAAAGTATGAATACTCTGAAGTTAAAAACTCATTTCTGCTATTTTTGCAATGATGCTTGTGCTGGCACATAGTGAATGTTAATTTAAGGGTAAATGAACTGCTGTGAGAACTGACACTGTGGGCCTATGTCAAAAGAAGCAAAGTCCATTTTAAGTTCTTTGGTCTTCATTTAATGAGCTACAAGATTGATACAAATCTGTTGTAAAAACGAACGTTTTTTAATTGTAGTACTCTTTGTGAGAGTTTAGAGAGGACTGGATCTAGGTGGTCACAGTCACAGAGGACATAATGCCTTTTGAGGAGAACAGAACTTCTCATTATCCTATCAGATTGCACAAGAAGAACAAAGCTGCTCAATGGGCTGCAGTCTTAGAATGGTCAAAAATAATTACTATTTGTTTTTCAGTGTATAAGCAAATCTCTGGAATTCACTGTTGCAGAAGGTTGTGAAATCAGATATTATGGCTAATTTTTTAAAGGATATGGACAATGTTTTCAACACCGACAAAGTTTGCAGTTACAAAAACAAAAATAAAGGAAATAAAATTCCCCAGTTGGCAAGATACATGATAGAGGTTTCTATTGAAGCTAAACAGTTATCAACAAAGATAAAAAATGGAAGAGTGTTTAACTGTGGGACCAAAGATACCTTTCCCTTCTCAAAAAAAGAAAAGGAGTACTTGTGGCACCTTAGAGACTAACCAAAAAATCCATTACAATCTACATACCACACAGACTATGCTGACAGCTTGTGCCTCACGCTCTCTAAATTGGTTAGTCTCTAAGGTGCCACAAGTACTCCTTTTCTTTTTGCGAATACAGACTAACACGGCTGTTCCTCTTTCCCTTCTCAGTTATTCATCTTTTACTTTTGACTTTGGTGTTGTCATTTCACTAGTCATGCAGTCATTAAGGTGTTTCAGGACCAGAATTTCTAATGTTAAAAACAAATTTAAAAATAGCTTTTCTTCGGGGCAAGAGGGAGGGGTGGGCAGGGCTTGAGAACCTTTCAGATTTTCTTTTACATCATACAGAAGCAAAAAGAGAAACCCAATCTTTCCCCCTTTGCTATACATCTGTGAATTTGCTGTTTCAGTTTGGGATTTCCAAAGGGACTTAAGAAAATTAGGCTAAACTCCTATCAAAATATAATGGCAGTTGGGCACATAACTTCTTTAGGTCTCTCTGAAAAGCTCAGTCTCCATCTATCATGTTGCAGACTCTAAATACATAAATAAAAGTGTACCCCTCACAATGTCAAATCTCTTCACAGACAGATAGGGAGAATTCAGCTCAGTTTATGGGAAGACAACAAATCCAAGCCTTTCAGTGAGCACAGGTTACTGTGCACTGAATTTGGATAGAATGTTTTTAAAATGTCCATAGTCTAATATGCACTTTGGTAGCACAGTACACAGGCTTTTACATGCGTATGATTAACCCAATGAACTCTGGTAAAAAAGTAACAAACGGAAAGCAAGTACAGGATGGTAGGAAATGTGCAGAGTTATCTCAGGGCTTTCATAATTCTGCAATTTCTGCTCTAGAATATATTCAGTTGGTGCATTTTGTTTCAGCCACAAAAAGCATATTTTAGATTTTAAATCAACATAATAACAAACAAAAAATAAGAATAACTCAATATTTATAATGTTTTCTAACCACAGCCAAAATATCCCGACTTCTAGTCATGGCTTTGCCAAATAACTTGCTTTGTGGCTTTGGCTAAGGCAAGCATATGCCATTCTCTGTCCCAGGTTTTCTTTTGAACTGAGATCCATTCTCTGAAGGAGCAAGCGGGGGCTATCAGTGAGTTTGTTACGTCTCCCTGATTTGCAAGCTTCACCTGCTCTAGCCCTGGCCCTAGCAGAAATTGGAGCAGCCTTGGAGCCGCTGTAACTTACAGCAGCTGGCTGTGGCCTTCAAGGGACCAAACACTAATTGAGATTTGGAAGAGTACAGCTGCCATCTACCTCCTCCCATCCTCTATGCCAGGGTGGGTTTGGGTAACATAGGAACCCGCTAGTGTAGCTTTACACTAGCTGAGAGCGCCCTGCACTAGGGAGATTCTCAGCTGGGCAGTTAGGGCCAGATTTCAGCCCCTTTGTGTTGCCAAGGGCTGAGAGAATCTCTCTTTCTGCTTCAGTTCCCCACAGATAGAACAGAGAATGCTTATCTTCCGTAGTGGAGGGCTGTGAGGGTTAGTTAAGGCTACACAATAAAATGTTTAACTCCAGGTTTGAAAAATAAAAAGTACCACAGAAGTATGTTTATTACATTACATTTTCCATAACAGAATTACAGGTTTAAGTTAACAGCAGTGGCTACAGATAAGATTCATTACGGCTTCTGTGTTCTGCTGTAAATACAAAAATCTCAATTTTAAGTGTCCCAAACTCAAATGAATATTTCTTTCTGCCAAAGTGTTCCAAGACCTGTGGGAGAGGCATGAAGAAACGGGAAGTCCATTGCAAAAGCACCAGCCCTTCCAAGCTGAAGATCATACCAGAAAGTATGTGCAGCACAGATCACAAGCCAGAATCCCAACAGACCTGTGTACTGGGACGATGTCCCAAAAACGATCGGCTCCAGTGGGTGGTTTCTTCTTGGAGTGAGGTACAGTACCACAATCTGAATGACGGTCTTGCTCTCTGCAGAGCTCATAAAAGAGTGCTGAAACACAAGCATGCATGGAGCATATGAGAGGGGGAAAAGTGCTATGGATTCAGTAAGGGTCATGATCTGATGAAAATACAAACTCTGGATCAGTCATTTATCAGGGTTTTGCCTGTAACTAATATAGTCCAAATTTTAAAAAATAACTAGTAATTTGTGGCACCTTACTTTTTAGGTGCCCTACTTAAAATACCTGGAGAGGCCTGATTTTCAGAACGTGTTAGGGCACCTTCCCTCCCTTTAAGATGTTTCAATTTGGGCATCTAAAAGATTGAGGTACTCAAAGTCAATTTTGAAAATTTACATCTTCTTGTCTCAAAACACTTGGCTGTATCCTGCTGTCAGTTTTTATGCCAGATCCCCCCTGGCTTCACAGTGGTTTCCAAGATGGCAGAATTCATACTAGTATGGAAATATCTTCCCATGATCTTTATGTTTTTATTTTCCATGAGGCATTCATATTTCGACAAAAGTTTATCCAGCTTTAGTGGAACCGATATTAATTTATGGCAATGTATTATTTTAAAAGCATGTGCTTCGTTTTTTTAGTGCTCAGCCTCCTGTGGCTCAGGTATTAAAAAGCGGGAAATGAAGTGCAGCGAGAAAAGCATCCATGGAAAATGGATCACTTTCCCTCAGCGAAGATGTCGGAACATAAAGAAACCAAACATAGAACTAGAAGAAGCATGTAACAAAGGGGCTTGTCCACTGCAGAGGTTATACCGCATGGTGTCTGGATGGTATTCCTCACCCTGGCAGCAGGTATGACAAAAAAAGTCAGCCTGGAGGATTTGAAGTAGGTTACTCCTTTCTCTCCCAACTCAGAGCTCTCCATTCCTAATGCCACTTTGTCTTTTGGTGTTTATGGAGTCAGTAGGGAGTGTACAGTCCCCTCCGTGTGGTAGATCTAACCCTGTTCTCCCACAATTGGTCACTGTGGAATGGAGAACCTCACATTCACCACGTGGGTCACCTTGATGACCAGAACAATAACCCTCCCAGTTCAGTCCTCTTTGAACACAACCACACATTGTAGTCAGCTGTCAGAGTTAGAAATATCAGGCCAAATTGTGTTCTCCATTACACCCAGGCAGCCCCACTGGCCTAACATGTGGTAATAGGACATGATGTAACCAGTGAGTGGGAATGGCTGGTACGTAGGGCAGTCAGTCCAAAAAGTCGACTGGGGCATGGTGAAGTCAGTGCGCAGGCAGCATTGGTGTTTGGTGAAACACCTTCTGAATCATGGATAATGCCCAGGGAAACTGCACAAGCAGACCATGCATAGTTGTGCAGCCATTCCAAAGAGAGGGCTAGAATAGAGTATAATCAGCCATAATGGGACTGTTGTATTTTAATGTTGATAGCCCACAGGAGTCTTCTGCATATAGTCATAAGAACATAAGAATAGCCATGTTGGGTCAGACTAATGGTCCATCTAGCCCAGTATCCTTTCTTCCGACAGTGGCCGGCCGTCAGATGCTTCAGAGGGAATGAAAAGAACAGGGCAATTATCAAGTGATCCATCCTGTTGTCCAGTCTCAGCTTCTGGCAATATTCCATAGATCTTGGACCATGCAGATAGTTTGGTATGATGTAGCTGGCTCCATATTCCTGCATTTTGGTGTAGCTAGTTCCTTTATGCTAAAATTGAAGAATCTCAGCTCTTACTTGTGGTGTCCCTAGCCGTTGTTTGCCAGAAGCTGGGAATGGGCAGCAGGGGATGGATCACTTGATGATTACCGGTGCTGTTCATTCCCTGTAAAGCATCTGGCGTTGGTCACTGTTGGAAGACAGGATACTGAGCTAGATGGTCCTTTGGTCTGACCCAGTGTGACCGTTCTTATGTTCTTATATGTGTTGCAGTTGCACTACATTCTATGCCATTTCCAAACTCCATCTTTCCATTCTTCTTGGAAGTGCACTGTAGATGAACCATTACATATCTGTATTTACAATGTATTAGAGCATCTGCACAGATTGTCTAAAATTCCTTAAATACTGTGATTAATTACTGGATCAGCCTGTATTTGTTTCTACATTCTTGCAAACAAGCTTCTGTATTTCTGGAACTGATCTACTTTATGAGTCACATATCTATGAGACACGTATTCGTTTAACATTGTAGACTTGCAACAATGTATGCCTGACAATTTTAATCAGATTATACCAATCACATCTGTCTTAAGGACATACTTGTCATGAAGCACATGCAAGTAAAAACTCACTCACTTCATAATACTTCAGAGATCTTCTTGAAAATACTTGTTTTTTTCCCAGATATTTCCACAAGTATGGCTTCACTGGGAATTTTACCTGCATTGGGACAGCACAACTGGGCCCAGAGAATCAAGTTTCAAAACAGATCAGCACACAAAATTGGGGCTAGATTTTCTAAAAATCTCATCTCCCATTTAGGTACCTAAATAAGTAACCAGATTTTCAGAGGTGTTCAGTGCAAGTTGGATACAGGGCTCTTTTGAAAATCTGGCACTTGCTTTAGTGGCTCAATGGGAGCTGAGCTCACTTGAAAATCTGGCTCTGACTGTGGGTGCTGAGCACCGGGACAACTGGCTCTGTGCTCTTTTGAAAATTTGGCCCTTAGGCTCTTTACAATTTGTAGGCCTCATCCAAAGCCCTGGACACTTCAAGGGCCTTGGAAGACCATCTGTGTTCTAGAATGTGGCTTCTCATCTTTCGTTTTCTGCAGTGTACAGTAACGTGTGGTGGGGGAGTGCAAATCCGTAGCGTGCAGTGCCTCCGGCAGGGGCAACCGGCAGCTGGGTGTCTGCCACATCAGAAACCAGCTGTGTCGAGAGCCTGCAATACTAACTTCTGCCCAGCTCCAGAGAAAAAAGGTAAACCATCAAACTCTGCGTTGTGAATTACATTCAATGGTGGGTTTAGTTCCTTGGAATTGTATAGCCTGACAAACATCACCTTTGCTAGGTATGTTCTCAGAATAGGTGTGCGGGGGTTGTATCTTCCTGTGTAAATTCAGTATCACCTTTGCGCTCTGCAATATATTAAATTCGGAAGTGCATCACCTCTCTTCATAAGCAGACATAAGGGGCTAGCTGCTAGGTCTGATATGTTCAAGAGGGGACAGATGTTTTTAAATGCAGGAACATGTTGAATCATAAAGGATATGTCTTTTTTTTTTTTTTTTTGCAGTTCGGGTTTGAGTTGTTTCTCCAGCTCCGGTTAAGTAAAGATTGGGCTGCACTGTGCATTACCTTAACCTCCACCCTCTTACAGTGCCTTCTGTTGATGGGAACATCCCATAGAGACATTGGCATAAAGTTAAAATAGTGACTTTTTTTATAGAGCAAGGGCAAACTGTTCTTGCTGCTGCAGAGCGGAGGCCCCTCATAGCTTCAGTTTTCTTTCATTTGTCTCTCTTTGGCTTCCAAGTCATGATGAATAATAACAGAAGTAACTCTTAATATGTACAACCCTGCAATTTTTCCTGTAGCTGTCACTTATGGCCCAGTTATGCCCTGTAGGCCCAGCTTACAGTGAACAGGCAGTGTGGAGTCACACCTCTCCAGTAGGGTTGCCAATTTTCTAATCCCACCAAACCGAACACTTTAGCCTCGCCCCATCCCCGACACCCCTGCTCCGCTCCTTCCCTGAGGCCTTGCCCCCCTTGCTCACTACATTCCCCTGCCCTCGGTGGCTCACTCTCCCCCACCCTCACTCACTTTCACTGGGTTGGGACAGGGGGTGGGGGTTGGGGTGTGGGAGGGGGTGAGGGCTCTAACTGGGGATGCAGGCTCCAGGGTGGGGCTAGAAATGAGGGGTTCAGGGTGCGGGAGGGGGCTGCAGGTTGTCTGGGGTGGGGCAGAGGGGTTAAGAGTGTGGGAAGGGCCTCTGGGCTGGGACAGGGGTTTGGGGGCAGGAGGGGGTGAGGCCTCTGTCTAGGGATGCAGGCTCTGGGTGGGGACAGGGATGAGGGATTTGGGGTGCAGGAGGCAGCCACAGGCTGGGGGGTAGAGCAGAGGTATTCAGAGTGTGGGAGGGAGCTCGGGGCTGGGGCAGGGAATTGGGGTGCAGGGCAGGTGAGGGATCCTCTGGGGGTGCAGGCCCTAGGATGGGGTCAGGGATGTGGGGTTTGAGGTGCAGGGGGGGCGGCTCACAGCTGTGGCAGGGGGTTGGAGCTCAGAGTTGGGGCACAGGCTTATCTCCAGCAGCTCCCAGTCAGTGGTGCAGTGTGGGGGCTAAGGCAGGCTTCGTGTCTGTCCTGGAACCGCGCTATGCCCCGGAAGCAGCCAGCAGGTCCGGCTCCTAGGCAGGGAGAGCCATGAGGCTCTGCATGCTGCTCTTGCTCGCAGGCACCACCCCCTAGGTCCCACTGGCCTGGAACCGGTGAATGGAAGTGCGAAGCTGGTGCTCGGGATGGGGGCAGCATGCAGAGCCTTATGGTCCCCCTCCTAGGAGCTGGACCTGCTGGCCGCTTCCGGGGCACAGCACGGAGCCAGGACAGGTAGGGACTAGCCTGTCTTAGTCCTGCAGCACCGCTGATCAGACTTAATGGCCCCATTAACGGTGCTGACTAGAGCCTCCAGGGTCCCTTTTCGATGGGTGTTCCGGTCAAAAATCAGACACATGGTCACCCTACTCTCCAGTCAGAATGTCCTGTCCCAGGGAGATTGCCACCTTGAGCTCTCAGGCATTCACATGCTGCATGCCTTCTATAGGGCACAGCTAGCTCTCCCCTACGCTATTGGCTAGCTCTCCCCTACACTGTTGGCTAGCTCTGCTGGCAGGTACATGGTGTGTGGGGACCTAGACATGGAACTATGCTCTGGTCTCTCCATGCTATCTTTGGGGTGTTTTGAAGCTCTAGCGGAGTGGGGCGGAAGCAGTCTCTGTGCTCCTCTGGGTGCAGGGGCTGAAATTCTCCCTGGCCCATACATGTGGCATGCAAAGAGGGGGAGGTTTCTTACATCTTCCTCCCTCCTCTCCTTCCCCGCCCCTATTGTGCATTATTGTAAGGACCAGGCAAAATTTCAAGTCTTTAACTGGATAAAATTCTCACTGCAGTCAGCATTTGGCCTGTATCATGCTATTCATCCCCGCATCCCAAAGTACTTTACAAACATTAATTCTCAAAAGACCCCTGGTGAGGGATTTTAGCGTTAGTATACCCATTTTACACATAGGAGCTGAAAATAGAGGTGGTGCCCTGGTTGAAAAAACAAAAGCCAGTGCCAGGTCATAGTTGACTTTCTTCAGGTCCTAGAGCAAGGTCATAGCAGCACTTGGACAAGAACACAGGCATCCGTACTCCCTGTCTCCTGCTCTAACCATCAGACAGTATTCTCTCTCATCCATATTGATTCCTGAAGCTTCACTGTGTGTGGAAAACCTATAAAATGCATTGATACATCAGCCACCAGGCCTTTGGGAAACATAATAGTGCATGAGCCCAAGAGGCAAGACAGGTACAGAAATAATATCAATACTGCTTTATCTGCTTTATCTGCACAAAGTCCATCCTCAGGATTCATCAATCAGCTGCAACTGGCCTGGGTAGGAGGAATGGATGAATCAGGTCTAAACGGGATAAGTAAATAACTGAACAAGTTTGCAAAGTGACTAAACAGTTCTAAAGACTCAGGAGTTAGTTCCAAATCTTCTGGGAAGTTCTGCTGTGCTTCAGAATTTGTTTTGTGAATTTATTAAATCACTTTCTCTCATGTATAGCAAAACCATCACCCCCCAACACGTCTTCCCCCAACCATATTTCATGTCTGGGCTGGTATCTGTTATTCATTTTGGTCTTGGCCAGTTTCTCTCCCTCCCCACAGCTGTAGAAGCTCTGTTTTGTAACTGGTTCTTCAGACTCTGGAGATCAATTCTCTCTCCACTGCTCTTTAACTCTCCATCCAAATCAGCGCATGGAGAAGGGGCCAGCTGTGCTGCAATCACATGGAAGCAAATCACTCTCAATTAACAGCCGCACAGCTCCAGCTCTGAGAGCCATTAGGGAGAAATCGTGGAGAAGAAATGAATGTTTCAGGGATAGTTGTCATGCTCTCCTAGACAATGTGGGTCTCCCCTCTAGCAATTTTTTCTCATTTTCATCACTCCACCAGAGACAGCAACAGGTACTGTAACGTATAGCCAGTAAATCCAAGCTACTTGGAGCATCTTAAAAGGAAAACTGCATTTTTTAAAGACATTGACATTTATGAAAATGAGGGACCATACTAACTGGAATCAATGGGAGTTGTTCCATTGACTTCAGTGGTCTCTGGGTTAGGTCCTAAAAGTAATTCTTTTCAAGTGCCTAAATCCCACCCTCAGAAGGGACTTATGTGCTATGGGTTTTGTTATGTTCCATTGACTGTGAACGCTCCCAAGTGCCTAGGTCACTTTTGAAAATGAGACTCAATCACTTTTTAAAATTTACCCTAAGTGACTAAGGAGCCTGACTGGGTTAGAAAATGTGTTGTGAGAACTTTCCCCTCATAATTCTGCATATACCTCTCAGTCATCACTTGCAATGCCCTTCCCCCTGAAGTCACAAGTCCTGTCTTGAGCATTCACTGTCAGACTTGGTTAATTGTGTGGTGGTTTTGTCTTGGTATGGTGGATAATGGGCCAAACGGTGCAAAGCTGGGACCATCTCCTTCCTACTGGACATTCAAATTGGAATTTAAAACCGGACTCTAGGGCGGAAATGCTACAGCATGGGATGTGCCACCTACTTCCCAGAGTGCAGTTTGTCCAGCGCCAGTCTGTTATTATGTGATGTTGCTTGCAATGTGTTATTGTGGAGGAAAGCATGTTATTAGACAATGATGTCTCATGTCAGATGATGTGCCTCATGCACATCATCTTTTGAGGGGGTTTCAAAACAAAACACTTAATCCTTCTTTAAAAAGAAGCCAATACAGTGAAGTGGCAGCGAATAAAAAAAGAGGGGTGTGTTGCTGCATAACTCTGGTGTTACAGATATGAGGGAGTCTGTATGGTCTGAGAGTAAGAGCATTTTTTCTGTGCCACCCCTTTAGTAGCTGAACTGAGAACACAGCCACCGGTAGCTAGATTTTTTTTAATAAGAATCCTTGTAAATTCCCTTTAGTGACCATGTGTACAGTAGTTGTGAAGGCAGAATGGAATGTTTTCCCATGCTCATTTAAGAGTTCAGTTTAGCTATAAATTTTTCTAAACCTCACTTTATGCTTCTTATGCTTTTTCAATTTGTTTATAAATCATCCATATGAATCATCACTATGCACTTTAAAAGAAGCATAAAGCAGCCACTGCAAACATGTAGAATGGGATGGCCATGAAATATTTTTTAACCAACTGAGCTGTGTGTGTGTGAATCATATACAGAACTACATGAAGCCAAAAATTCATCTGCATTTTAGTGTCTGATTTTTTTTTTTAAATTAAAGGTGGGATTTTCAAACACACAAAGTTGGCCTAACTCTGCTCCCGTTAAAGTCAATGAGAATGTCACCACTTGAAGTGGGAGCAGAGCAAGGCCGATGTTAAGCATTTTTGAAAAATTCCACCCTAAATTACTGTGTCATATAATCTGATAAAAACCTTGATTATTACATTGGGGCCCCGTTCAGATTTTAATGAATGAAACATTCATATAAATGGCAGAATTTAGATGTCTCCCCATTTGAGGGTGCAAACTTGGGTCTCAAAAGTAGGGACCTTACAATAGATTTTGCTTTGTGGGTGCGAATTTTAACCCTTCTGTGCACTTAGGCTTAGATCATTGAAAATGAACCCTCCTCCCCACACCCGTAAAATGTGGTACATGCATGTACACAAGCAATTTTGTGCACACACATACAGAGCTTGTGGTCTGAACATATAGATTTATTTCTGTAGAGTGTGTATACAAACACACACACACACTCTCAGAGCCTGAGCTATTTTCTCTGCAGATCAAAGAAAGGGTAGAGTAATATTCATTACTAGATTGTCTAGTCTAGGCTAGATTGTCGGGCTCAACGGGTAGTGATCAATGGCTCCATGTCTAGTTGGCAGCCGGTGTCAAGTGGAGTGCCCCAGGGGTCGGTCCTGGGGCTGGTTTTGTTCAATATTTTCATAAATGATCTGGAGGATGGTATGGATTGCACTCTCAGCAAATTTGCGGATGATACTAAACTGGGAGGAGTGGTAGATACGCTGGAGGGCAGGGATAGGATATAGAGGGCCCTAGACAAATTGGAGGATTGGGCCAAAAGAAATCTGATGAGGTTCAATAAGGATAAGTGCAGGGTCCTGCACTTAGGACGGAAGAACCCAATGCACAGCTACAGACTAGGGACCGAATGGCTAGGCAGCAGTTCTGCGGAAAAGGACCTAAGGGTGACAGTGGACGAGAAGCTGGATATGAGTCAGCAGTGTGCCCTTGTTGCCAAGAAGGCCAATGGCATTTTGGGATGTATAAGTAGGGGCATAGCGAGCAGATCGAGGGACGTGATCGTTCCCCTCTATTCGACATTGGTGAGGCCTCATCTGGAGTACTGTGTCCAGTTTTGGGCCCCACACTACAAGAAGGATGTGGATAAATTGGAGAGAGTCCAGCAAAGGGCAACAAAAATGATTAGGGGTCTGGAACACATGACTTATGAGGAGAGGCTGAGGGAACTGGGATTGTTTAGTCTGCAGAAGAGAAGAATGAGGGGGGATTTGATAGCTGCTTTCAACTACCTGAGAGGTGGTTCCAGAGAGGATGGTTCTAGACTATTCTCAGTGGTAGAAGAGGACAGGACAAGGAGTAATGGTCTCAAGTTGCAGTGGGGGAGGTTTAGGTTGGATATTAGGAAAAACTTTTTCACTAGGAGGGTGGTGAAACACTGGAATGCGTTACCTAGGGAGGTGTTAGAATCTCCTTCCTTAGAAGTTTTTAAGGTCAGGCTTGACAAAGCCCTGGCTGGGATGATTTAACTGGGGATTGGTCCTGCTTTGAGCAGGGGGTTGGACTAGATGACCTCCTGAGGTCCCTTCCAACCCTGATATTCTATGAGTCTATGAATCTATGATTCATTAGCATAGGGCTCAGTGGTGGACCCATTTGTGTAAATAGTTGGTTTTATTGCAGTGGTTATAATCTGTAAAATAATATAGTGATAAGGGGTGAAATCTTGGCTTCAGTAAAGCGAATAGTTGAAACTCTCATTGACTTCAGTGGGCCAAGGATTTCACCCTAGGTTATTTTTAAAATGTTGTGTTATAAACTATTTCATTTACCTCTCCTAATGCCACAGTGTATGACATCAGAAGTAGAGCTAATAAATTAAAAATAAAGTGATATTGGAAAAAAAAGAGTGTACAAGGCCTCCTCCTTCTTTAACTGGAGTCACCCCTCATGTTTACATCATTGGCAAGTGTGTAGAAATCAATAAGCAGAAGTCCTGCCTCATTTGCAGAATTGCTGAAATACACGCTAAACATAGTGATTGGATTTCCCTCTTTCAGATGATCCCTCTTGTCTGGATTTCTTCCCTTGGTGTCATCTGGTCCCCCAGCATGGTGTCTGCAACCACAAATTTTATGGCAAGCAGTGCTGTAAATCATGCACAAGGAAGAACTGATTGCAATATTTTATTGCAAGCCTGCAATGTCAGGATTCTCCCTTCTGGTTTACATTGAAATTCAATTGACTTTAAGGCAGGACCTGGTGCCACATAAGCCACTGATGGAAGAGAGACGTATGGTGGAGTACCTTTCTAGGGGACTATCTGAGGTACAGTAATTATTAGATAAATGGTGATCCAGGACTGGGATTTTTTTGCTGACCTCCCTAAAGTACAGAGTACTATGGATCACTTGAACACTCCCAAGCAAGGGCACTTCTTCCCGTCACTCTTTAAATCTGTCATTGCGCACTGTCATACGTGATAAGGAAGAAAATAAGGTAAGCAATGCTCATCTGGATAATTTATCAGAATGTGAGCAAAAGAGATTGGGAATTCCATGCTGGAGGTTACAGTGTGGCAGTGTACTATATCTCAGTCTATCACCATTGCTTCTTTTCAATATTTGTTATGATAATGTCCATTCAAAGTAAGGAGGAGGTTTACTACCATTCTCATGAGAGAGAGGACGATATGGCTGTTGCTGGGAGCATGCAGTGTCACACATCACAGGTGTTGTGACCACACTAAGTAAATAGTGCACTACGGAGATAAATGGTGCTTCTGTATTAGACTTGCTGCTGGAAAAGCAAGTTTGGCATCATGCTAATGTTTTTATTGTTTTGAAAAATTTCACTTTCTGCTTAATGTAGAAACTCAGAGGTGGTTAACTAGCAACTTGAAATGTACTCCTAGAAATATTCAGCCAGTAGAATATGTGGGACTTTTAGAATTGCTGTGTAATACAGGTAAAATAGAATTTCACATTTTGACTAACTCAAGGAACTCAAAGATTTATTGAGCTCAATGGTTATATCGTTTTCAACATTTTAAGCACGTTAGGTAAATCATTTTAAGGTTTAAACTTGATTTTTTTAAATAATAAAACTTCAAAATATGTTTTTCAGAAGATAAATTGTTTAAATGCCAATCTGCTGAAGAGTAACTTATTTTTATCTCAACTTTCTCTGCGAATTTTGGTTCATCAGTCAGCAAAAGAGAAATAGCAGGAATAGGATAGTCTGTTAATTCACATACACTTCTCAGAATGGTTAACTATTGATACATGAAATATCATCAGCTGGAAAAATAAGATAATCAGAAAAATCAAATTCAATTATATTTTTAGACATTTTCATAATCCTCAAAATACACTTTTTTAGATCAGGCTCCTTAAACATTTTATAGCACTTGCAATGATATTTGTAGTCATTCAGTATCCAGCAGTCAATAGATATCATATATCAAAAGGTACCATTTAAAATGTTTCTGCATTGGAAAAAACACACAATCTGTTTGCCAAAACCATTGTAACTGAAACAGGGCTGTGTCCTACTGTAATTTTCTGGGGAGTGGCTATAAGGGACATATTTATCTAATTCCACCCAATCCCACAACTTCTTTTGATGAATGTAGCTCAATTTTCCTGCTTTTTAAAGTATCATTTCAAACTAGGATTAGCCATCTCAGCACTAATGCCAGACAGTGGTCAGTTAAAATTAGCAGTTCCTTTTGCAACAATTTAAATGAAAAACATGTATTCTCTGATACTTTAAGAAATGTTGATTGGAAACATATCTCAATCAACTAGGCTCTGTCTTGATATTCGACTTTGTATAATTATAACTTTTTTTTCTTGGAAAACTGCAAGGGTTTTTTGTTTTGTTTTGTTTTTATAATTGTGTCCTTTTATTATTTGATGTAAAATAATTAATTTATTAATGCATAGCTTTTCCTTTATATTTCATCACTTACTTCCTTAAGTAAGTGACAACAGTTCAGAAGAGAAAATGATAGTGTCAGAAAGTATGGATTATGGTGTAAAAAAGGCAAAAATATAAGTGTAATATTTAATTATTTTATAAGTTTTATAATAAAGTACTCTAACTGGTTCACTATATTTGGAATTGTAAAATTCTTGAATAAAATATGGAAGCTATAAATAGATGCCGAGACATGTAAATGGTGTATGTGTTTATCTATATTAATGCAAATAATCCCAGACTGTTCTAGATTAAGACAAATACAGTATACTAGTCTGACAAGCCCCATGGCCCCTCCCTAACACCATAATTCCACCCCTGTGCTGTTGACCTTCCTCATGCTGTGGATTTACCAAAGCCTGCTGTGGTAGAAGCAAGGACCGCCCTTACAAGAACTGTCTACTGGGTGGATGTAGGGGGAACGAACACTGCTGGCTAGGCCCTTCCCATTCCACATAGCATTGCTCCCTATCTCCAGCCCCTGTTATCCAAGACTGTGTGGGTGGGTTTGGGAGAGACTCCCTCCCAATGCCAGTCCAGCAGAGCCTGATGGGATGGCTGCAGAAAGGGCCCTTGTCCCCAAGTGTCCTGAGACAGGATGATGTTTGTAAGGGATTCCCACAGCAGTGGGTTTGAGTGTTAACAACCCATTATGATGAATGGGGCACAGTTTACTCCTCCTCAGAGGTATTGTTTCAGGCTCTGCAAAGTCAGGTGGACATTACTGTATCAGTAACATTTGAATCATATTTTCAAGCTTTCCTTTGCCAACATGAGGGCTAGAAACAGTCCCTCCTCCCCTACCCCATGATGCCAGATAAAGCATCCCCATTAATTCTGAGGACCTGATCCTTAAACTAATTAGCATGTACATAAATTTACATATAAGAATAAGAGAGAAAGGGCTTCAAATTATGTTACAGATATATTAAGACAGACATACAATCTAAGTACCATACAAGAAAGTCATGGGGGAATGGCTGGATTTTTTTATCCTTTACTTATATCCAGGACAAGCAAGAATCTAGCAGTCGGCTGCCAATATCATAGAAGATTAGGGATGGAAGAGACCTCAGGAAATTATCTAGTCCAATCCCCTGCTCAGATTAGGAACAACCCCAACTAAATCATCCCAGCCAGGGCTTTGTCAAGCCGGGCCTTATAAACCTCTAAGGATGGAGATTCCAACACCTCCATAGGTAACCCATTCCAGTGCTTTACCACCCTCCTAGTGAAATAGTGTTTCCTAATATCTAACCTAGACCTCCTGCACTGCAACTTGTGACCATTGCTCCTTGTTCTGTCATCTGCCATCACTGAGAACAGCCTAGCTCCATCCACTTTGGAACCTCCCTTCAGGTAGTTGAAGGCTGCTATCAAATCCCGCCCCCTCATTCTTCTCTTCTGCAGACTAAATAAGCCTAGTTCCCTCAGCCTCTCCTCAGAAGTCATGTGTCCCATCCCCCTAATCATTTTTGTTGTCCTCTGCTGGCCTCTCTCCACTTTGTCCACTGTGTAGTGACTATGGATTACACCGAGATTCTGAGATAAAATTAAGAGAGTTTCAACTAGGACAGAATAGATGGAATTCAATGCAGCAGGACTGATGCATAACTTTCATGAATTAGGCTAGATATTAGATTCCACTTGAAATTGGAAGGACGTATGGTGTTCACCTTTTTGGTAGATCTATCTGAAATGTACCATAGTTTACTCAACAGATTGAGCACAATGTTTCTGCCAATTTGACTGTGTATGGTAAAAGGTGCAGCTTGTTTGAATTACTACTGTGCAGTGAATGGAGTTTAGATTTCAAACACTAGAAGAGCCTGAACTGATATAGCTTATGGTTTTATTAGCATGATGGCAGGACAATCACAAAAAAACCCTCCTGTGTTCAGGAGGTCATGTTTGGTTCACTTGTTCTCCTTGGCCTATCCAGTTAGCAGTTGCACTGGGTGAGAAACTGCATTTGCTATCAAGAAAAATCTCCCATTACCTCACTTGACTTGCCTGTAGAGCATCTTAACATTTTTCAGTAGGATCTTCCAGTTGTTGGGACAGAAGTATCACCTGTGTGCACTCAGTTTACATGCACAGAAATAAAATATGGAGCCAAACACTGGAAAAAAGACAACATTGCATAAATGTGTATGGTTATGCTGCTGGATAAACCCCAAATTTATATATATATCTCAGTTACAGAACTGCTGAATCCTCATACTGATATTTGGTTTGCAAAGTTTGGCAATTTTCAATGAGTTAGTTGCTCCAAGGCTCACTTTACAAAGCAGAATGGCGGCTTTTGAAAAAAGAACACCTGCATTTCCCATACTCAGATTTCATCACACTGCTGAAACTGAACAGATAGTTAATCAATGGTTTGATTGTTTTAATCAAACGCAACTACCTGAGGTGCCTGGAAGTCATGAACTGCTGCTGGAGGCAGACGAGCATTTTGCTGTATGTGGTTTTATAGCAACGTGAGCCAAATTGCTGGTTTCCTTTTTAAAGTGAATCCCGTTCAGAAGCATCAACACAATAAATTACCGTCTTTATTATTTCTATTGTAATAGCCCATAGGTGCCGCACAATCAGTGACTGGGGCCCCACTGTACACTGCACACACATACAATGAAAACACAGTCCCTGACCCAAAGCGTTACAGTCAGTTACATGATGAGAAATAAGGAGTGGATGCAGCAAGCAGACAGGAGGAGCACAAACTAAGTGAGATAATTATGATTGTGTAATAAAGCCTTGGTCATAGTACACCAGCTGCCTGGCCATTGTTGAGCATTTTGTGGGCTTCACCACACAGGTGAATTTTAAGTGGGGATTTGAAGAGCACAGTGCATGACCCATTGAGTAACATAGCTTTGTCTTTAACTTTAGAAAGCAATGCACATCACTGCCAAGGTCTGAGAGGATAACTGAGGAGAGATGGAGAAACAAAGTGGGATAAACAAGGGAATGAGTCAAAACAAAAAAGGAGTTAGAGATGAGTGCAAGTTAGGTGCTGAGTCATAAATAGAGATAATGACTATCAGTAGTGGAAATTAATAAACTTAGAGCATTCAGGGAGTTATCCTGTCAGTAAACGGACTGCAAAGAGCTCTTGGCATGACAGGATGCCTCAGTTCCGTCAAAAGACATTTGAAAATAAGAAGTTATAACTTCCAGAAAGAATGCCCTGAATGCTTCACTAGCCAATCTCATGTGAACAAGAGCCAAATCAGTCTGGATTTCCTTTCCATTTCCTGAACAATGTATGCCACTTTTCACAGAGGTTTTCAATCTGTTCTTCAAAACTGCTGAAGAATATTAGTCAATGCTGAGATGTCATGCCTGTACCTTCACTTCTTTCAGAAATTTTACAACTTGGGGACACAAACATTACTTGACTCCCATCAGCATAGCCATTGACTGGCAGAATATAGGGCAGATCTGTACTTTTGTCTTGCTTCATCTGTCTGCTGAATTTCTGCAGAGTCGGATCCAGCAGACCCTTTTAATGTTTGGACTTGCTTTTGTTTAACCTCAAGCCACTTTAGCTCATCAGCCCATAAAAGGGAAACTAAAGCAGAAGGCTAAATTAATTAACTAAATAGCTAAAAATTTGATTTAAATAATGCAACTGAAAGACTAACATGGTATAAATAAAAGTGGCAACATGAGATGGTAGACTAAACAGTTTTAGACAATTTCACTCGTTAGTAACGGCCATCCAGAACCCCTCGCAGCTGCTTTCTTCCACCACTTATTGTTATGCAGTGAACTCTAACTAGTGAAAATACTTTTTTTGTCCCTCTGGACCATAGTGTACTTTCATTTTAAATCTCTTTTAAAAAAACCAAAAAACCAAGACTCCATGTAATTTAAATTAGCATCTGAATTAAAACAACAGTGTCAAGAACATTCAGAATTCAGATAGCAATTCAGTCGTTAAGTTTTCCTTTTGTGTAGAGATATTGTAATCTGTAAGGTGTGATACATTGTTGGTATATGCTGAGAGCAGGAACAGGGAACTAAAATGTTTTGTGGCCATTACATGCAAAAATGGTGGACAGGATGAGAAGGCTTTCATTATCTGGAAAAGTAAAGGTATTTCCTTCAGAAGGAAGGGTTCTATACCAGATGTCAGCTACGGGTCTCAAATTCAAGCACCAGGGAAAAATACTTTAATAGTTTCTAATGGTTCATGCCAAGTAATGTAAGGAAAATGGTGAGACATGGTTCAGAAAACCACCTCCCATAAAAGAACTAGACAACCTCATTGAAGTGATTTGAACAACCACAAATGAGGCTAGTGGTTTGGGCAAATGATGCATTTGGGAAAAAGAACACATCTGTAAAAGTGTCACTCAGGACCTCTATCTGCTCCCTATCGGAAAGAGATGAAAAAGACTGTATGGGTTGCAATAGACAGATAAAGAAATAATTGTACAAGAAACAGGCTCCTGGACCTTCATGGAAGAATATTTCAGATTGTGAATGACACAAAATTCAGTTGGTATTGATACTTGTCATTATTAAATTTATATTGCAGTGGCTCCTGGAATCCCCCACCAAGGCTACTTTCCCACTGTGCCAGACACAGTGTCTGTCTCAAACAGCTTACATTCTAAATAGACAAGACATGCAAAGGAAGTAATCACATTTCCATTTTACAGATAGGGAACTGAGGCACAGAGAGCATGAGTGACTTGCCCAAAGTCACACAGGAAGTACATGGCAGGGCTGGGTTTGAATCCCAGATCTGCTGACCCCCTGTCCAAAGCGTTAACGTCAAGACCATCCTTCCCATTATATGCCATGAAAAGTAAGACCTATCTTTCCTATAGTAGCTATGTAATATTTCATGCAATGAAATGATACATTACATATTTTTATAGCTCACTGGTTCTCAAACTTTTGTACTGGTGACCCCTTTCAAATAGCAAGCCTATGAGTGTGACCCCCTCTTATAAATTAAAAACACTTTTTAAAATATATTTAACACCATTATAAATGCTGGATGCAAGCGGGGTTTGGGGTGGAGGCTGACAGCTTGTGACCCCCCATGTAATAACCTCACGACCCCTGGAGGGTTTCCAACCCCCAGTTTGAGAACCCCTGTTATAGCTGAACATATATAAAGTATTCAACCACAAAGCGACTTGGTTTTAATGCCTCAATTTTGCCCACAGAGGCAAAGACATTTGGATAAGCCTCAACATTTGAACTCATCCTCCAGAATTAAGTCAAGCCACTGTCACCCAATACTTCAGCCTTAACATGGAATTTCTGTGCTCGTCAGAGTTTAAAATAGTCTCTTAGCATCATTTAAATGACTTCAGGTGGCTGAGGATGAATTTCATTTTGTTTTGGTGTTCATTAATCCTCTCATAATGATATATGAGAGCTGACACAATAGCTTTTTGGAAAAGGTTTATGGGGATTTTTATAAAAGAAACACTAGAAACTCAGATCATTGCTTTCCATGGAAAAGCAAGCAGGAGTGAGGGTGGTAGCAGGAAGATTCTGTGAAGATTCCCTCCCTGAGATCTCCCCATGACATCCTGTCTAACAGGAAAGGCCTCGGGGCCCACCCCAAATCAGGGATGCACAGGGATTCCTCCATATTAGCTGTGGACCACAGGAGCTCTGTTGCTATCATGCTACCAGGGACTTGTGCAAGTCACATAGGAGCCCAGGATTGCAGAAGGGCCCCAGGATTTTTTGACTAATTTTCATAGACAACAATGTGATTCAGCCAGTCTCCAGCAGTGGTTTGCCCACTCCCTGCTCTCTGCCATTGTAGGAGACATGTCAGGAGTTCTCTGCAGGGGCCACAGAGATGGGGGATAATGATATGGAAGCACAAAGTTCTCCTAGGTGGAAGGGGGAGAGAAATCGACTCAAATACTTTCCTCTCTGGATGCAGATCTACTGACATGACCCAGTCCATTAAGAAAAACGACAGCAGCATCACCCATTAAGAACTACAATTTGCTTATCCATATGGGACATCTACTAGGGCAGATTGAAATCTTTTCTTTTCTCTTCTTTTTTTTTAATTTTCAAAAACAAAAATTGTTTTGGTTGTTTTTGGCTTTCCACAAGTGAAAAATGTTCACTTTATTTCTGTCAGAAAAGCCATAAAAAATGTCCAAAGAAATGAATTTTGATTAAAAATAGACCAATTTTCATTTGAAAAACCAATATATTTCATCCTGCTATATGCAAGGGAACAAGCCTGCCTGGGTTAGTCACAGTGTTAATGACCTATTGTTCTTTTTCTAAAACAATGGAATCACAACAAGACATTTACCATAGATTATTCTCACCTCCTCAAATAACTGAACTCATTAAAGAGTCTGAACTTTCAAAGCAACAATTTTAACAGTATAATTCTCTGGGGATGGGACCTGCAGAACATGTAGTCTGACCTCCCGTATATCACAGGCCACCAAGACCCGCCAGCCTACTACACACCAAACCCAACAACCAGAATTAGACCAAAGTATTACATCCTTCAGAAAACAAAACTATTATATGCCACACAGGGAGAATAGATGCACCAATGTCCAATTAATAGGACTGTCTCAGCATCAGCAGTTGCAACTTTTCGAGCAGCTGACATCACCTGTAAGCAGAAGAGCATATGCTTAGATACTTTTTAAAATTAATTGTCAAATGTTCAAATACTGTCTAATGTATTACTGGTAGGGATACTGACAGATCCTCAGCTGGTATAAATGCTATACCGACGTTAGCTGAAGATCTGGCCAATAATATTAAATATGCAGAAGTATATTAAGTGAAGTAGCATCAACAGCTTTCTAGATGACACATCTGCACTTTGCTAGGATTAAAATCAGAGCAGTTAGGGAAGATTGTTATTCTTGGGGCTGACTTTTGTACACCCCCTTTCCTAATTTTCTCATTAATTTTCTGCACCCATTGCCTGTTGGAGCCCAGCCAGCTCCCTTCAAACACCAAAAGGCTTCTCTGAAAGGCGAGTCTGCACTTCTCTTTTCAGGACATCTTTGTTCTTTGTGTCATTGTAAGGCTCTAAATAGATGGAAGAGACACAAATTGGAGGCAGTTCCTTTTTGCATCTAGTGGTTTAAACGTATTTGGCTGCAAAGAGATTTGTTAATAATCCATGTGACGTCCAATCCTTAAATCTTTGTGACTGTTTGGCGCAGAACTCCGTATATCTCTCTCAGTTCCATCCCTTTCTCTGTGCATTCCCTCCCTCCCTGACCCCCTTGAAACTGTTGGAGGGGGTGGGTTCTGTAGTGCAGTGTTTTGCAATAATCCACTTTGACAGAGGAACTATGCTGATTTAAAGTCATGGCTTTGGAACAGTAAGGCCCCCACTGCCATTTATATTGGAATCCATGAACAAGATGCTGCTCCCCGTTTAAATCATAACAGTCACATCTAATCAAGAGAAAAGAAGAACATTTTAATGACTTCCCTAAGAAAAAATTCCCCTCAGGTGTAGCTTGTAAGGGCTGATTGGCTCCAGCATCATGTTTTAACTTTTCATAGTAATCCTGCAGATTTTGAGCCAAGAATGCTGGCTTTTCATATATGTATGGTGGAAAGACGAAAAAAACCCCAAAACCCTGTAACTTGCTACTGCTCCATTTACACTTGCAATAGGCAAATTAGTACTCATGGCAACCAAAGGCCTACATCATGCATTTATGTGTATGTGTAAGAGCGGGGTACAGGTGGCTGCATCATGCCAGGAAATGAACAGAGCTGGTTGAAAATCAGAATTTCCTAAACTACTACTTTCACGTTGCACCACAGTCAGATACATCACATTGGTTCAAACAGAGCAGAGACCATGGTTCTTCACGGAAGAGGCTGTCCAGGTAGGGAGCCCAGTCCACAGGGGAGAGTAAATGCATGAGACACCGAAATTACAACTCCTGAGGCATCATCGCAGTTCAGGTGAAAGTTAAAATGACACAAAATAAAACCTTTAGATTCAGCTTGAGAAACTGAAAGGCTTTGATCTGGGTCGCATATTAGAGGGAATATGGAAAACGTTTCAGCTAACTCGTAATTTCCACTGGGAAAATTCAATTCTGCAGAAGCTGCATTTTCCTTTAAAAAACCTCAAACACTTTGGCAGAAAATTCGTGACCAGCTCTAGAAAGAACCTTTCCTTTCTTCTCTTTTGCTCCACACCAGTAGCAGATTCCTACTGCCTATCAACTACCAACCCCAGGCTGATTCAGCTGTGCCAGCCAGCACTTCATGGGGAAGAGGCAAGACAGTGCACACCCCTGGCCCAAGCGCATGTGGAGATAGTGCAGGACATGAAGCTCTTGTAATTGTCCTGTGCCTGAAAAAAAGATGCAGGGAGGCTGCACAGGGTTGCATTTGCATGTGACCATGTTTCCCCTTTATGCTCCCATGTCACTGGATTGAAGTCATTGCGACACTTCATGGTCTTTCACTTAGGTTCCTACAGAGAAGTTCCTTGATGAGCTAAGGCCTCCATTCAGAAAAGCTCTCAAAAGCATGGATGTTTATCCAAAGTTTATCTGAACTCTCTTGAGCCTCTGGGGTCTGATTCTCATCTCAGTTACATCTCTGTAAATCAAGGATGACATCACTGCAGCGAATGAAGTATACCCATGTCAAACCGATGTGTTTAATGTCAGAATCAAGTCCTGGACACTGTCAAGTTAGATTTCCTCCAGGGTATTTGCGACTTCCTTGATTCTGGAATAACCACCAGAACAGCTTTCTTGCAGTACTTTGGCACTTCTGTTTACACATATTGATCCCTGTAGTGACTGTCCCTTCAGCTGGGAAGAATGGAGGGAGGAAGATGGTTCAAGAGATGGGAGATGATTCTCCCAATCCCCATTTCCTGATCTGTGAAAGAACCATGGGCAATTACAGTCTCTGATCCTAGGGACTCACAGGGACTTCTCCCTCCTTACATTCCCAGTGGTAGGAGGAGATAGGACAATAGTCAAGACTGCACCAATGAGTGATTGTGGCTCCTGCTCTCTCTCCTTGAGACCCACATCCTCAATACAGGGCCGTGCCTTAAAGGACTGGGGTAGCTGAAGGCAGGCACTCTGATCTACAGTGGGGAGAGCAAAAATGAAAAATTATGACCAATGTTTAGTACTCAAGAAAGGCCCAGCCAAAAAAATTCATACTCAGTAATGATCAAACTCCTCTGTCCTCACAGTAGCTCCTATTCCACCTGGGTGTCAGGTAAATGGCTGGGTGAGTTCTGATTTTTCCAGGGCCCATCCTTACGTGCAAGCCCACAAGTTGCAATCTTTGAAAGCTACTTGTTAACTTACTGTCACTAGATATTATAAGAGTCAACGTGCACTCAATATACATATAGTTTCTGCCTTGCCCACAGTTTTCACTTTAATATATCATAGAATCCTGGAAACTAAGCCAGGGAAATCACAGCCAGGTCACCAAACACCAGCCTTTGCAACATGGGGGGTGAGGGGCAGGGGGATTCCTATCCTATGTAATCAACATGTCTATTCCTTTTAATTCTGCCTTTTACAATTTTTCCCTGTCTTGGTAACATGTAAGACATTCATTCAAAGGAATTTGATTTAAACTATTGATTTGGATCTATTACTACTGCTCAGCAAGATACAGCCAGTGTAGCTGGCATTATCTGTACCTCTATATCAGGGGTAGGCAACCTATGGCACGCATGCCAAAGGCGGCACGGGAGCTGATTTTTAGTGGCACTCACACTGCCCGGGTCCTGGCCACCGGTCCAGGGGCTCTGCATTTTAATTTAATTTTAAATGAACCTTCCTAAACATTTTTAAAACCTTATTTACTTTACATACAACAATAGTTTAGTTATATATTATAGACTTATAGAAAGAGACCTTCTAAAAATGTTAAAATGTATTACTGGCACACGAAACCTTAAATTAGAGTGAATAACTGAAGACTTGGCACACCACTTCTAAAAGGTTGCAGACCCCTGCTCTATATGATGCTTTTGCTGGGAGACTGCACTCTAGTGTATGATCAGAATAGGACACAAAGTTAAACCCTAATATATTTTGCCAGCAGAAAAGTATGTGTGTTCCTAGACGGCCACCCAGTGGACATGTTTAGAAATGACCCTGGTGAGGACATTTAATAAATAGAATAAAGAAAAGGAGTACTTGTGGCACCTTAGAGACTAACCAATTTATTTGAGCATAAGTTTTTGTGAGCTACAGCTCACTTTTGTAGCTCACGAAAGCTTATGCTCAAATAAATTGGTTAGTCTCTAAGGTGCCACAAGTACTCCTTTTCTTTTTGCGAATACAGACTAACACGGCTGTTACTCTGAAACCTAATAAATAGAATGTTTTTTGTTAGAAAGCTGGAACTGCTCTATAAACAAAACAATATACCTAGCGATGATTTTCAGTGATTTTCTGGACAAACACAGCACAAATTATCTTGAATTCTTTAACGTTTAGAGACAGGATTTTGAATTTCTTTATGACTAACTCAGATTGTTTTTCAGCAGTTTATTACTAACAGGCAAAACGTTTCTAGACTTTTAGCCTAACTGAGGGTTTATTAGAAAAAACTAAGATAAACAGACACATCTATAGTAGTTCCTGAAAGTAATTTTGTATCTAAGGTGCCTATCCCAGCATCTAAGCCCCGATGTCAATTAACTCCCACATCAAATTATATAGCCAACATTTCAAAGAGGTCCTGCTCTGGCCTTCAAAATAGCCCCTGTGAATTTGCATACATACTATGTTAACATTTGGATAGTTGCATGTTTACAATTGCATGTCAACATTTTTGCAACCATAAACCTCAAATATGTGTGTGAAAATTGTAATAGTTCCTGTCAGTGTTCCCTCTAATTTTTCCTGCCCATGTGCAGAATGAATTTTGTGTGAAACATCACCACCATATTGGTGCACATAACAAAATTCATGTGGTGGGGGTGGGGCTGAGGGGTTTGGAGTGTGGGAGGGGGCTCAGGGTTGGGGCAGAGGATTGGGGTGGAAGGCTGAGGGTTCTGGCTGCGGGTGCAGGCTCTGGGGTGGAGCCGGGGATGAGGGGCTCAGGACTGAGGCAGAGGGTTGGGGTGAAGAGGGGTGAGGGCTCCAGCTGGAGGTGTGGGCTCTGGGGTGGGACTGGGGATGAGGGGTTTTGGGTGCAGGCTGCCCCGGGGCTACGGCAAGGAGAGAGGACTCCCTGCAGCTCTCGCTCCCCGCAGCAGCACCTGGACTGGGGTGGGGAGAGGTTCCTCTTCTCTGGACACGGCAGGTCCGGGCCAAGGTTGGCTTGGGTCTGGGGGAAGAGACATCTCTCCCCGCCACAGCCTGAGCACATGAGCAGCACTTAAAAGGCTGCTGCATGAACCCACAGCTTAGAGGGAACTTAGGTTCCTGTAAATTGTGCAGTGAGACTTCTTGCAATGGATACATCAGTTCTAGCCAACTACTCCCCCAGTATCAATCTTCCATTTCTGAGCAAGCTCAGAGAAACTAGCTAAAAGCCAACTACAAGATCATCTAACTGAAGATAACGTTTTAGACCTGGCATAATCTGTGTTTACCCCAGGACCTGGAACTGAAAGTGCTATAATGCCACTGATGGTTGACCTCCTCCTGCCCATGGATAAAGGCCAGAGATCCATTTTCATCCTCCTGGATCTCTCTGCAACATTCATCACTGTCAACCATAAGATACTGCTGCCTCGCCTTACAGCTGGGCTGGAGGTCCAGGGTGATGCACTACAATAATTTGAGGGCTTCCTGAAGGGATCTACCCAAGGAATAGTGATGGTAAACTAACTCCACTACTAGACCCCTCACTTGTGGAGTCCCACAAGGATAGATTCTCGCCTCGGTCCCTTTCAACATCTACATGCAACCAACAGATGACCTGGTCAGATGATGTGGATGCAGATGATATACAATGTGACCTATACTTGTGACCATACCACTTGTGACTACCACTGAGATGGCTTTGATGAGATCAACTCATGGATGAAGAACAGCTGGTTGAAGATGAACCTAAGCAAGACAGAGGTGATGCTGGCAGGGCCGTCCCCAGCTATTCTGGAGCCCTACGCAGCCCCCCCATGGGGCGGGGGGGCAGGCCTCCATGGGGTGGAGGCTGGCTTGGAGGGCAGGAGGAACCGCTCCCCAGCACTCACTGGCTGCGCAGCTGGGGCCAGGTTGCTACACTTCCCGCCACCGGGTGTGCAGGCACGGCCCTGCTGCAATCCTCAGAGGAGTGGGGGCAGGGCTGGGATGGAGCAGGGGCGGGGGCCAAGAGGAAGAGGTGGAGCAAAGGCTGGAGCAGCACGCAGCTGCGCAGGGCACATGGAAATTTGTGTAGGGTAGGGATGGCCCTGGATGCTGGTGGGCACAGGAAACCATTTCGAAGAATTTGCAGCTAAGGTGCAGTCTCTGTGGGTTGAAGATAGATACACTCCCAGAATTGGTCAATTCAATCTGTAGTTTAAAATTACTCCTGGATTCTTCACTGATACTAAGCACTTGCACAGCAGCATCCATGAGTAACACTTTCTACCATCTCCATTTTGCTAGGAGACTCCATTCCATCCTGGAGGACAATAACCGGGCCTCAGTTATTCACATCTTCATCAGCTCTTGGCTGGAGTACAGCAGTATGATACTTGAGCATGAAGCCTCCACTGTCTAGGTACTAACTAGTACAAAACTGTGCAGCATATTGCCCCAGGACTACAGGCTACTATGAGCAGATCAAACTTGTCCTCTGCTTCCTACGCTGGCTTCCAACAGGACACCGAACCAAGTTCAAGGTCTTAGTTCTTATCTTCAAGGAGTTCCATAACCTAAGCCCAGACTATCTAAAAGACTGCATAAAGCTCTCAGATGAAGACTGGTTAACACCTACAACTCTGACACAATGGAATGCTCTACAATTCGGGCAAAGCTCATCTGAGAGCTTCCTCAGGGGCCGTGAGACTGCGCAACGAGTTCCCCAAGGAATTAAGGACCGTCACAAATCTAACTGCCTTCCTTTCCAAGTGCAAGATCCATTTCTTTGATCTGCCTTCTGTAACATAAACACAGAGCAACAGGTATATTAAACAAACAAACCCAAACTACCAAAACAAGACCTCTGTTGTACATGCTTCTCCCCCACGGAAAGTATAAGAGAGAAAACAACACGTAATAGATACGTACATAAAAGTATGCAGCTGCAATTCTAGAGAATTTGGCCCAGTACGTACATCCAACAAAGTTATGCATTTAAGGCTTGATAGCACTGTGTGGCTGTTTTATAGCACGGTATACTATATATAGGTTCCAATAAGCATTCAACTTTATCCCCATATTATATACACTCAGTGAATGCAGTATTAAGATGCAACAGCCCCAGAGGTTGCAGTTTGTTTCTCAAGCGTTTAAGATGCAACAGTTTCTGGGTCTGGGGCAGTAAAGATCATTCTCTATTTGGTCAAGCACTTTTGCTTAGAAGCCTGCTTGTTCACTGAAAATTAAAAACTGAAAGTGAGATAAGCTCTCAGGTACTCCCTCTGTCCAGAAATGCTCTGTGAGCCAAAGATGCAGTTGAAATAAAATATAAAAGTAATAGAAAACAGCATGTGCCTAAAATTCCTCAGGCTAAAAGAAAAACACAAAGATCCCCAATGTTTTACCCTCTATTAATAGCCCCTGACAAAATATGTTCAAGTTTATGTTCACAACAACTAGAACATTAAACCCAGCTAATAATGTTATCATTATAAATAATCATTGGGAATGTAGACATTAAAATTTCAATGCTTTGTGGCTTCAAAAAAAAGCAGGTGTAGAGAAATGCTGCTCAAACTCCAAAGCTATTTTCAAAGCACAGGAAGTACAGCTTCTTTGTCACTTTAGCCCTGAGGTTTTGAATGGCTAAGTCCCTGGATATCACTACTGTACTAAAAATAGCTGGCAAATGCACTTTTAATTTTAATCCCACTGAGCACGATCAGCACTCTGCACCTAATTAAATGCACTCAGCACAAAGACGTGCAAGGAGAAAGTCATCTCTCATGTGGATCAGCTGATTTTAATTAGGGCTCACTCTTCAGACCTTCCTACCCTCCCACGGTGCAGAGGGCTACAACGAATTCAACCACAATGAGGCTGAATAGTCACAGTGCTCCTCCCGCCAATCTTCCTGTCTTCACTTCTGTGTCTCTCTCTCATTGGTTTCTGATCTCCTATCCTATTTGCTGCGTCTTTACTATTTAACAGTGTTTATTATTACCAGTTTTCAGAACTGGGATTCTTAGCAGAAATTTCCTCTAAAGCTCCAAGCACACCAAAGCTGCTGCTATTTGGTGATTTCTTTGCCATTATTACTTTGGACTAAATTGGTCCCTGAACATGGTCCATTTCTGTGTTGGGAAAACTGTGAATTCATCTCCATAAATCTGGGGAAAGAGGGCAAGCAGGGTTTACACACTTCGCCTAAAGGGGATTCAACCTCTATAACCCATAGATCTCCCAGAATCTCCCAGAGGCCTTGTGCTTCCAGCACTAACCTTGGATCACACTATACCAACCAATATGGCAATACAGATGGTTTCTCACTGGTTACTGCCCCTAAAACATCTCCCCCACATGCAGGAAGTTCTCAGTGTAGCAGGGAAAGCATACAAGTCAGTACTGACTGCCAGTGTTAAATATTCTATGGGATCCCCCCACACAAGATTAACCTTTGTGCATCCCCCACATCAGTCCCACTATTCTTCATCCTTCCTGGGCACAGAGAGGGGACTTGTGCGCAGGCCCAGGGAAGGGTGAAATAACCCTATAGTGGTCTAACTACCCTTCACACTTCTCAAGCCAAGCATGCATCCCCAGTAGTTTGTGTCCTCTGTTCTTGCACAGACGAGGAGATTGTTTGAGCTTTTGTTCCTGTGGTGCTAATATTAATAGATGTCCACACTGAAAAAATATGTCTCCTAGGAATGCTCAGCCTGATTCGGATCTCACATCTGTTTACTTTGCCATGACTCCACTGATTTTACACATTAGTGTAAGCAACAATGGAATCAGACCCAGTGTATGTGGGCCTGCACAAGAGAGTCATGTAGCTTCAAAGTTAAATTGGCAGAAATGGGAACACTCATGGCTTCTGAGCCAGAATATTGTGTATTGTCTTGAATTCTTATACTGGAGACTTGTGTTCATTCATTCCCAATGTTGCTGTGCCAGCCTGAAGAGCACCACTCACTCTGACATGAGAAAGATACTTGACTTTCAATGCTCAGTTCAAACCATGTATAAAATGGAATAAAAACAACAACAAATTCCAGGCCCTTAAGTCTCACAATTTTCTTGATTTCCTTAAAAGAAAATAAAGCCAATCTCTAACTGATGGGGATTAGAAATAAATGTTTCCTATAAACTGATTATTCCATAACTGTCTGGAGCAGGTATTTTCTATCACTTTCCTCTGAAGCTTTCTGGTACTGGCGACTGCTGGAGACAGGATACAGGACAAGATGGACCATGGGACTGAATTTCTTTGTAGTACAGACATCCTGACAGATTTTTCCATCCTCAAAGTATATTTGCTGAAAAAGCATGTCTACTAAAACTTCTGAGTCTTTTGTGGAATGGAAACTGGATTATTTGTGGATTATTGGGTTGATTCCTGCCCAAATTTATTAATTGGAGTTTGCTCTCCAAGGTTTTCAAGAGGGGCAGCAGCCTGGGACTACTGCATAAGTTGGTGAGGTCAGGTGTGGAACAACCAACATTTCACCTCCTGATGTTAGAACAAAGTCATCATATGGCAATAGCACTGTAGTTTAAAGCATAAATCTCAGTGACCTAAGCATGTGGAATTAAACATGTGTGGGAAGTTCAAAGCTGACATGCTGGCAACCTGGAATATTTAAAAAGTGTGTGGTTGTATTGCAAGTAGATTTGATGTCAGATTCTTATGTTATTCTGTGAAAATGAGAGATGAAAGATGATAGCACATAGTTTTCCCAGAGATATTCATCTGAATTTCTTGACAAATTCACTTCAGCCATACTCAGCTCTTTGTATGTTTGGTTTTCACCACTGTTATGCAATTGAGGTATTCTGGCAGGTGGATCTTTGTGGAAAGCAAAAAATTCAAAGTCATGTTGAAACAAGCACCTACATTCACTGGATAAATTACTTGCAATGAATGACTCACTCCGTTCTAATGAAAATAATGTAGGGAAGCTGAGGATGTCTAACACTTTGTGGAGTGGTAGACAATTGACCTGTCTGAGAAATTGAGAGATATACCTTCTAATTTAACAATGTCACAGACAGCAACTGTATGTATGTGTGTATACATAATACCAGATACCATACAACGCTAACAAAACAGCTGATAGAAACACATTGTTGAGTGTGGAGATATCTGTTTCTATCTTCCTGACATAGCTACAGCATGTTTTTGAGCCTATCTTGATGTCGAAAAAAGTTCAGCAGTCTGGATTTAAAAGAAAAAAATCTCATCTTTTTTATAAATTTGGGGGATTTCAATCAGACTGTGAACATTCATAGAAGTGAAAACATCCCACAGTAATCCAGAACATAAAAGAGGTGTTTGCTCATATGCTTTGATATTTTACACTCTTCATGTGAGACAGCTCTGTCCATTCATCTCCCCTAATGGTCTTAATTTTGGAACAAAAGTGTTATATCACAGAGGCAGACTGCTTGGTGAGAGGGCAGAGTAAGGACTGGAGATACACTTATGGCATATGGAAAAACTTTAAAGCACAATAACAGATATTACATTACACAAGAAAAGGTTAATAAAAAAATCATTTTTCCCTTGGGAAACGACTATGAAATGTGTTAAAGCAACCATTCTCAAACTATAGTCTGTAAAGCACTTGCTGGTTGTCAGCAGAAAGATGACAGGTCACATGATGCTGGCTCTCCAAGTTTCCCCAGCTGCTTGTGCAGATGTCCTTGGCACTTCATTGCTAAAGGAAAGCCTTTCACAGCATCAGGAAATGAGGAGGAGGATGAGCTAGCATAGCTGCCTCACTAGAGATCATTTCTACATAAGAAAAGGAGAGGAAACAGGAAGTATCCTCAGAAGTTGGTGCCACCTCTGGAAGCGAACATCAAGGAGAACAGAGGAAAAGGCAGCAAGGTAGCTAGGCAGTATGTCCAGAGGAGAGAAACAAGAAAATTCATGCTCAAGAATATCACTCCTCTGGAATAGTGAGCAAATGTGGCCTTGCCTTGACCCTAGCTCAGCTGAAGCCATCTTTCACTTCAGTGGGGCCAGGATTTCACCTTTTGTCATGATTTCCGACTTGTCTTCTGTGATCTGCTCAACCCTTCTGTCTAAACTTCCAAGAGCATCATACAGTACATGGCAGTCTTGCTATTCCTTTTACAGAAAGCTGGATCCCCAATCCCCCTTAAGCGGTGCTCTACCCATTCCTGAATCCAACTGAAAATTGTCCACCAGGTGCTGAACACTCACCATGGAATTACTTCACCACACCATTTTCATCTCATCCTTTCCCCTACTTCTGAAGTCCTTCTTCAGCAGTGGTCCCCTCTCTGCTCACTCCCCTTGAGTTTTCAAACTTCAAGAGGTCATTATTTTATTTATGCTGTTCTGGCCTCTCTGAAATACAATCTTCCCCTCCTCCAAAAGGGAGCTCTCCTCACAGCCTTTTTGTGTCATGTAATTTAAGTTACCCAACCCCCAGTAACAAGCCAGCTTCAGTGAATCAAGATTCATGATGCACTATAGCCCTCTCTGGTAAATCAACTCTGACATGTCTTTAAAGTTGTCTTTGTATATTGTGACAGGGTCGGGCCAGATGGCTATAGGAGAGTAACAGAAGGCAGATATATTAGCTCCAGGCTAAGTAGGTCCCTTTTCCCTGAGTAAGGTAACAGGGAAGGTTCCAGAACAATCAGGAACCTTCTGGAGACAATTAAGACAGGCTGATTAGAACACCTGCAGCCAATCAAGAAGCTGCTAGAATCAATTAAGGCAGGCTAATCAGGGCACCTGGGTTTTAAAAAGGAGCTCACTTCAGTTTGTGGTGTGCATGTGAGGAGCTGGGAGCAAGAGGCACTAGGAACTGAGAATGAGAACGCGGACTGTTGGAAGACAGGAGTACAAGCATTATCAGACACCAGGAGGAAGGTCCTATGGTGAAGATAAAGAAGGAGTCGGGAGGAGGCCATGGGGAAGTAGCCCAGGGAGTTGTAGCTGTTGCACAGCTGTTCCAGAAGGCATTCTAGACAGCTGCATTCCACAGGGCCCTGGGCTGGAACCCGGAGTAGAGTGTGGGCCCGGGTTCCCCCCAAATCCTCCCAACTCCTCGTCAGGCACAGGAGTCGTCAACCTTGAAAATGGCCAAGCTGAGGGCTGCCGTGAAGCTCCAAGGCGAGCAAATCCACCAATAAGCGCAAGACCCACCAAGGTAGAACAGGAACTTTGTCACAGTATATACATACAATAAATCCTATATTCCAAAGAATCAGTCTTTCCAGTCAACTCTCATAGACCAGCATGAGAGCTTTATGTGGGAAAAGAGATCATAACTACATTACAGTAGTTGGAAACATAGAACATTACAGTGGAATTAATCAGCTGGACACGTCATTCAGGATAAACATTTCAGAAAGTGTAAATAAGGGCCTGTGACAAAAAAAATGTATGCATGAAGCACACATATTGTATGTGTAAATGTGCAACTGCATCCATAAAATCTGAGCATGCAACCGTGGGTTTCGCATATGTGGAGAATTCAGTTCTATGGCCTTTTAAAAAAAACCATGCAAGTAGGATTCATTTCAAAGCAGGAATTGGCCCGTAAATTGCCCTTATGAAAATATTTCAGTATATTTGCATGTGTTCTTGCAACTTAGTGCCTGCTTCAAGTTTAGATCGGATCATTAGACAAATAATCAACATTCAGCTAGAATTAAGAAACCAGCTTGTCACAGTGAGGTAACAGAGAAGTTTACTGCCACTTTGTCTCTATTTATAATAAATATTCCACACTCCTATAATGAAGAAGATGTAGAACATATTTACACCTCCAACCTCCCTTTTCACATACCAGCCATCAGCTTGTCTGGTGTCCTGGCAGAACACACTGTATATCTTTGAAACTTGAGGCTGAGTAGATCTAGAGTAGCAGAGGCATTTCCTTGTAAGGTCCATAAGAGGCACACAGACAGCTGTTTCAGTGTTCTCATCTGAGAACCATGCCCTCAAAACCCCATGCACGATGTACACACCTGAACTCTTGTCTGACTATGTCCATCCATTAGGGTGGTATGGTGCCAAATCACAACTTAATCGGCCCCTTACCTAAGTGCTTAGTTGCCATGTAACTATGGTCTTGGACACATGACATTATAAAGGTCATCTCTTCCTCCTCCAAAACTGAGCCACTGGTGCCACATGGGTGGTGTCCAGTAACTGGGTTACATTGTAAAGACATTTGATCAAACAAACTCAATACCTTAAGCAGTGGAGGAAAGAATTAGGGACTGACTTCAAAGACGTGCTGCAGCCAGCAGTGGAGGAAATGCACAAATATCATGTGTGGAGTGAGAAATTACAATCCATTTAAAACAGGGAATTAACTGCATACAGTACACACTGTTCTGTATCTGAAAATGGCACCAGCACACTGGAGTGACGTGTTGCATTGATTAGGTTGTGATTAGCTACTGGAGTAACTTTCTGCTACAGGGGTCATCATTAAAAAGTGTATATAAAGTCTCAGTTACCACACGGTGGCATCCCTAAGCAGTTACTCCCATATTACTTAAAATAGAAAGTAACTGGGGCACTTCAGGTGCCACTCTCTGGTAACTAGTAAATGCTGGCTAATGTTGGTAACATTGACTATTGTGTACCATGATATTCCTGTTGAATGAAGACTCTGGAAAAGGTCTTTTCTTCACGGAGCTGATCTCAGCTGCAGCAAATGTGGGAGGTGGATCTTGTTATATCTGTCTGAATATCTACCCGACCTTACCCCTCAAAGGCCAGCTGGCAGTGGTCTCCAAGAATGTACCAGGGGCTACAAGGGATGGGTATGAAGGAGCCACTTCAATGGCCAATGGGGACTCCCCACAGCTGGGAATTCTCAGAAGGGAAGACACAGTTAAATTTCATCCTATTTGCATTGAGCCCTTTTCATTTGCTCTTGCTGACATGGCTGGCTTGAATTACCCATGTTTCAGAAACCCTGAGCTGACCAAAGCAAATGTTGTTAAAAAAACGGGAAGATAAAAGGGAAACTTAGGAAGATGTTAGAAATAAGGATAAGGAATTGGTTAAAGGGGAGACTACAACGGGTCCTACTGAAACGTGAACTGTCAGGCTGGAGGTTACCAGTGGAGTTCCTCAAGGATCAGTTTTGGGACCAATCTTATTTAATCTTTTTATTACTGACCTCAGCACAAAAAGTGGGAGTGTGCTAATAAAGTTTGCAGATGATACATAGCTGGGAGGTATTGCCAATTTAGAGAAGGACTGAGATATCATACAGGAGGATCTGGATGACCTTGTAAACTGGAGTAATAGTAATAGGATGAAATTTAATAGTGAGAAGTGTAAGGTTATGCATTTAGGGATTAATAACAAGAATTTTAGTTTTAAACTGGGGATGCATCAATTAGAAGTAACCTTCTAAGGAGACGGACCTTGGAGTATTGGTTGATCATAGGATGACTATGAGCCGCCAATGTGATATGGCTGTGAAAAAAGCTAATGCGGTCTTGGGATGCATCAGGAGAGGTATTTCCAGTAGGGATAAGGAGGTTTTAGTACCGTTGTACAAGGCACTGGTGAGACCTCACCTGGAATACTGTGTGCAGTTCTGGTCTCCCATGTTTAAGAAGGATGAATTCAAACTGGAACAGGTACAGAGAAGGGCTACTAAGATGATCCGAGGAATGGAAATCTTGTCTTATGAAAGGAGACTCAAGGAGCTTGGCTTGTTTAGCCTAACTAAAAGAAGGTTGAGGGGAGATATGATTGCTCTCTATAAATATATCAGAGGGATATATACCTGCGAGGGAGAGGAATTATTTAAGCTCAGTACCAATGTGGACACAAGAACAAATGGATATAAACTGGCCACCAGGAAGTTTAGACTTGAAATTAGACGAAGGTTCTAACCATCAGAGGAGTGAAGTTTTGGAATAGCCCTCCAAGGGAAGCAGTGGGGCAAAAGATCTATCTGGCTTTGAGATTAAACTCGATAAGTTTATGGAGGAGATGGTATGATGGGATAACATGATTTTGGTAATTAATTGATCTTTAAATATTCATGGTAAATAGGCCTAATAGCCTGTGATGGGATGGGATCTGAGTTACCCAGGAAAGAATTTTCTGTTGTATCTGGCTGGTGAATCTTGCCCATATGCTCAGGGTTTAGCTGATCGCCATATTCGGGGTCAGGAAGGAATTTTCCTCCAGGGCAGATTGGAAGAGGCCCTGGAGGTTTTTCGCCTTCCTCTGTAGCATGGGGCACAGGTCACTTGCTGGAGGATTCTCTGCTCCTTGAAATCTTTAAGCCACAATTTGAGGACTTCAATAGCTCAGACACAGGTGAGGTTTTTCGCAGGAGTGGGTGGGTGAGATTCTGTGGCCTGCATTGTGCAGGAGGTCAGACTATGTGATCATAATGGTCCCTTCTGACCTTAGTATCTATGAAAATAGTGACAACAATGAACATAGTGTCATTAAGGCACCAGCCTCCTTGCTACTGGTGTCAAATAAGGATGAGGACTGAAAATAGGTCAGCCAAAATTTTGGCTGCATGGTATTTCAGAGGTTAGTGAAATGGAAATGTCTGGAAATCAAAAAGTGATATTGATTTCTATAGCTTTGCGACTGCAAGCCATTGACATTTATCATGGATCTGCCTACTGCACAGAAGAATTAGAAAGATTAAAATGGCTGCACTTATGCTCATATTTAATGCATATTATTCATCCAAGGAAAGAAAATGGGCACAAAAAACATATGACAGCCACACAATGATACATATTTTCCCCCTCAGTTACTAAGATGAAAATTCAACTGCGCAACTCGTGAACTTTCAGTGTCTCTGACAAAAAAAATAAATGTTTGTGGGGAAAAATCAAGCTGCTACTAAGAAAAAGCAGATAATCCTGTAATCCTTACTCGTGTAAGTAGTTCTTACTCATGTGACTTCCATTAAAGTCTACTGGCATGAGGAAAGGTTACTTGTCTGAGTAAAAAGTAGTGGGATTAAATCTATAGTTGGGATTTAAAATTGGTAACAAAAGAGAGTTTCTCAAGATTGAGAGATAAGACAATTCCATACAAAAGCTTTTCATATTAGAACATGAACCGTAGCAAAAGCTGCTGAGAGCACCATGGCTGAAATGATTACGAGGGATTAGAGGAAGTCAAAAGAAATAAATAAGAATTTAAGGCTATTGCGCGAAGTAGGGCTGGCTATACAGGAGGATACGGGGGGCCTATTCACAGGAAGGGATAGTGATTCTGGAAGTATGGGAGATGAGGAAAGGAAACCGTTCCTTCTCCAAAGCAATACAAACCTTAGAAAAAGCTTGGACCTGATGCAGGAGTTGGCAAAAGTTTGGAGTGACTCCTGTTTTCTTATGAATCAATTCACTTTTACTAAATAACCACTGTGAGGACTCAGTGAACAAGGTGCAGAAGAGTAAATTGATGAATAAAATGCTGATAAAGAGAGAGACCAAAACAATGTCTCCAAGACAATGACTATCGGACCTCTGGGCCATAGAAGAACCAAGAGTTTATCTGTACTCTTAAACCTTAGGAGTTAGTAAATTGAACTGATGACCTCCAGGATTCATAAATTATGAGGCCAGAAGGGACTGTTGCGATCATTTATTCTGACCTGCTTTATAAAACCAATCATAGGAGTTCCCTGAGTTAATTTCCCTCAGCTCCTAGCCTCCTCCTGAAAATACCCATCCCCTCAGCAACAGAGCTGACCCCCTTCCCAGCTGCTTAGTTTTCTCACAGCTCCTCTAAAAGCTCACCTCCTTGCCATCAGCTCTGTCCCGCTACCCTTGTTCGATACTCCAAAGTGATTGTGCGCTACAGTCTGCTGAAAGGAAGTTTAGTTTGTGCACAGCACAGCGCTCCGTGAAATGGTGAGATTTTTTGGATGATTTCACTCCTATAAAATGTAGCTTTTTCACAAAGTGCACTTTTCACACCAAAACATAAAGCTATTCCCATTTTCATGTTGTGATGCGAAAGCTGCTGTTCATCCGAACACAACTTACAAATAAAATGTCACGTTTTTGCAATAGATTGCCACTCAAATATAATCCATTCCCCCCACCCCAAAACAAGAATGACTCTAGCACGTTTATGGTGCTTTACTTCTTCAAAAGTCCTTTATGACCATTATAAAATTAATTAGCCTTCTCCACACACATCACAGCAGGGAAAATTGTATCATCTCTATTTTCCAGCTAAGGAAACACAGGGAGAAAGTTTAATCGACACATGTAGGTTGGTGTATTGGTATCAAAGGCAAGGTTAGGACTCAGGAATGCCTTGCTCCCTAATCCTGAGTATAGTCTTCTGAACTGTGCTACACCTTGGCTTAAGTATTTTAGCTTCTGGTGCAGTAAAATCTTTCACTGAACATTTCTTTTAAAACGATTTTAAAAGGGGCAATGGGAACCAAGCAAACCGCAGACTGAACATCACGATTTAAAACATGCAAGAGAAATAAAGATACATAGCATGGAAGACAAGAAAAACCCTCAAGCATATATGCTGCGCTGTAGGTAAAACGTCCTCTATATATTTATGGGCTATACCATGAAACTCGTCACTGAAGGACTTTACAAACGCATGAATAAAAAAATTAAAACCACCCTCGAATAGCATTTCCCCCATGTTAGGGAAGACTAAGATAGCACAATGCGGCACTACATCGAATCTCTGACATTTAACAGCATTTAAAGAATCACATGATGTAATCACTAAAGTCAGGAAAAGACATGGAGACAAGTGATAAATGAATAGATGGCTAGACAGACATAAAATCTCACCCAACATTTTATCTCCCATCTGCTTCTCCCTGTAACTGTCATTTAGCACAATCAATCCAAACCTTCCTATGGTTGGAGGAGATGTGATAAATAGCATTTGTTATTAGTAAATTGATAAATAGTATTTGTTATTATTATTTGTAATAAATAGCGTGCATGGTGTTTCAAAACAAAAAATGAAAGCACTTGAGAGCAGAATCTTTCCTTAATGGGAAGCATTTGTTTACGGTTTGCCCTTTTTTACAACTTCTTGATTTTTTTCCCTATGTTTCCCCGCATTGGTCTCTAATCTTGCACCTAGAAGAACCTGTAAACAACAAGAGACAAACCAAGATGAGAGAAATGACAGAAGAGACAAGGTGACTTTGAAAAGAAGAGTTCTCTCTCTTTGTGTAGCTCTCTAGTATCATCTGCAGCAATATGAAAAGCAGTAGAAAGCCCATGCTGTGCTAAAAGTTTTGCCATGAGCATGTGTTGCAGATCGCACTATACTTGCAGTATATGGTGGGTAAGGCATTCCTTTCTCTTTCCCATCAGTTCTAATGATGACACTTGACATTTACAGAGTTCCTTCTATGAAAGATCTCAAAGCATCGTTCAAAGATTCATTCATTTAAATGTACATCTCTCTTGTGAGGCAGATATGGGAAAACCAGGAGGTTGAGGGTTATTATGTTATTGGGCAAGTTACTGAGCTCAATACAGAATTAACTGGGTGAAATTCTCTGGCTTGTGTTATACTGGACGTCAAACTAGATTGTCTAATGGTCCCTTGCGGCCTTAATATCTGTGAATCATGTCTTGCTCCTACCCAACTACATGGGGGAATGAGATTCCCCAAACATCCCATGTGGTTGTTTAGGACATTCCCGAATCTTGGGTGAGTGCAGAACAATACTCTCCCTAAGGAGCAGGGAAGGGAGCCGGGGGGAGGTTCATGTCTCTGCCTCTCTGATGGACTGATTAATGATTTGGGAAATAAATCGTGCCCTTCAATAAGTTACTTTCCAAGAGCAAGAGAGGAGCAGAACTTACCCTGGGGCAACACAGCTAGACACTGCCAATTATCTTAGGGCTGAAGGTACACTCATGATCTATCTATCCCTAACCAATTTGCCGAAGAACATTTACAGAGCTGGGAATAGAACCCAGACATTCTGACTCAGCCTAAGCCACTAGATCACATACTGCCTCCCTTAGCTAGTTATCCTGTCACATTGAATCCCTCTTTAACAGACCCAGTGAAAGCAAAGCAAACTCGTTTCCCAACGGATTAGCAAATCATAAATAAATTCCATTTTATTGTTGGAAAGGGAAGAACAATTGCTTCCTATTTGAGCAAAGAAAAACAGCAAAACCTGCATTTCAAATGATTGAACTGACTTAGATTTCTCATTTAAAACAACAAACATTTAGTTGCATTTCTCATAGAGGGCGTGTGCACTTCCACTGAAGACAACAGGATAACATCGGGGTGTGAACCAGTGCAGATTTTGGCACTTTTCTCTAACCACTCTAGTGTATTCTTTATGGCAAAAACATTACATGGTTATTTCAGGTATCTGCCATACTCAGACACTATGGAGTGAGGCAAAGCCTTAGTTCTGAATTGTCTTGGTTTGTGTCAGTGTGAGTTAATGGGATTGCAGCTTAATTGCTGTCAGATACATAGTACTATTTTACTGTTCTGTATCCCTGCCAGACCATATCACCTACCACTAGAAATGCACTGAGTGTGCTGTAAATAACAAGGTGAATACCACAGGGACTAGGATTTCAAGTTGCTAATGACTTGATAGCACCTTTAAAATGTACAGCCTCATATTGGGTTGGCGCATAGTCATGTGGCCCCATTGGGAGCACTGGCGGCATTCTATGCCCCCCAAATTAAGTAGTATTATCATCATTTTAGACACTGAATAATGGTGGACTGAGAGATGAAGTGATTTGCTCAAGGCCAAATCAGTGCCAGAAAGACACCACAGTCCTAATTCCCAGTCTTGAATTTTAACCAAAGACCATTTGTTGAACCTCAGTAAAATAAGGTAATTTCATGAATGAATATAAAAATTAGAAAATACAGTGAGAAGTGTAAAAACTAATTTTTCAGAGCAGAAGAAAGCCTTGTGGGATGGATAGCAGAACATGGACTGTTTTATACAGACTGCTTTGGAGATATATTAACTTATAGTGCACATCACTACCTTCTAGTGAATGGGCTACTTTGTAGAACTGCTTATGTGTGCAGGAGCAAAGTTCACTCTCGGTGACTCTGCTAATGGAGAATTTGCATTAGCTGACACAGTGTAATGCTCCTCTGTGAGCTGGAATTGCAAAGTTTGCATCCCAGTGCTGAAACTGGGCCTGCTCCTACGTCCATTGAAGTCAGTGGAAAGAGTCCCTTTGACTACAGGGTGCATTAGATTAGATACTTTGCGTATCTGGCTGTAACTGCAGTGTCTGCGTATACAAAGTTCCTGGATCTTTACACTACCTTGCGACATTTCATCTTACTGCTCTGGGAGGCACATGTGAAACAGAAAGCTGATCCCCTCCTAAGTAAACCCACTTCCTTCCCCAAAACATCATGGAACTAACATGCCATTTGCTGCCATTATATTATTAACTCTGCTTGTATGTTACACCTCTTCCCCCACCCTGTGTCTGTATTGCCTATTTAGACTGTAAGCTCTTCAGAACAAGGACCAACTATTCCTCTGAGTTTATATCATGCCTAAACAAAAAAGTGTTAGCTTTTTCCCCTTAGCACCCATCTGACAGTTACATGAATGGAAATTCTGAGCCAGGCAGTGGCCTCATTTACATTATCGACAAAGGGATGATCTAAGCCTTTGATCTCAAAGTAATTCAGACAAAAATATCATTACCACCACCCATATCAAATGGCCTTTCGACAATACTTCCCTGCCCCCCACCCCCACCCCAAGGAACTGAAGTCCTGCTTTGTTTTCATTCTTCACAATATTGTCTGTTTCTGAAGTTAACTGTCCTGGGAGGTTGAAAAGAACACCCATTTCATTCAGTATGTTATAAATCATACACTCTGCCTCTACCTCAGGGATAAGGCCCAGGTTGTGACATTTAGCTATTAGCTCCTTTGGGGATGTTGCACAGCTGCCCTGCTCCAAGGGTGCCATCAGTCCCTGAGCTATCCAGAACTTTAGCCAAGCAGGCACGTTACACCATCCCTTGGGAGAGGGCAGCCTGCTCTCCTACTGTACCCAGCCAGCTTCATAGGCCAGTGGCGTGTGGGAAGATGAAGGCCAGGGTGATTTCCACCCCCAGTGACACCAGATGGGATGAGTACTTTTGAGGGGATATGATGCCTGCCACCCTCTCCCCACCTAAGCTCCACACTTGCACCAGAGATAATCTAGCCATAAATACTTAATTCTATTATTTGTATTATTGTAGTGCCTACAAGCCCCCAATCATGTGCTAGGAGCTGACAAATAGAACAAAAAGACAATCCCTGCCCCCCAAAGAGTGCTGCAATAAGCAAGTAACCAAACATAACTGACACACCTGCCTCTCCCACAGCAGGCAAACTTGATGGTATCCCTGATCTGCATGGGTAAGTACCTCATGGGAATCAAAGCCTTTCACCTTAACATTTCTAGCTAAGTAGTAACCAAAGTGCATCATCAACAACTGGTTGCTCTATAGCTCACATGAAATGTTTGCTGGTTGGAGTCCAGTGGGCAGTGGTTTTATGTAAAAAACCATCACAACTGGCACTTGTCAGCCAGCTCAGCAGAGAGAGCTAAAGGTTCATTGGAATTAGATATGAAACACCCTCCAACCTCAAGTGATCCCTTCCACGTCAGGGATATTGGGTTCAAGGCAGGTCTAACTGGTGGGGTGGGGTTTAATGGCCTGTGATGTGCAGGAGGTCAGACTACTTTATCTGGGGGTCCTTTCTGGCTTTAAATTCTATGCCTCTCTGTACTTCAATCACATCAGGAAGAGGATGTGAGGTAGTTTGCCTCTGCCATATGTGATCTGTGGATCAGCATAGGATCTTCTCTTTCAGAGCTCTGAGCCCAGCACCCCTCACGAACACTAGCCTCATTACAAAAATTCTTAAAAACAGCTTCACCAACCTGATTCCCCCCCCCCTTTTTGGGGTACAATGCATCACAGATTCTAAACTGGCTTTAAATTCCATAATTTTAAGCAAGCTTCCTTTCATAATTGTGTTACTCTTTACTGATTCTCCCCTACCATTGTAATGATATTAAAGATTAAACACATTAGTACTTAGTGGAATTACACACTAGCAAATGAACAAAAATAATCAGAAACGAAGGACCTACTTAACGGAATGGATAGTGCAAGCTTAGAAGTGTGGTTTCCTCCTTCTTTTGTCATTTGCTCCATTGGTGTCTCAAGCAGCATCACTTATGTAGTTACTGGAATGTAAAACCGCCCAGGAGGTCCTAGTAGTCCTTGTCTACCATTGCCATTACATGTCATTCCCCTCTCCTTTCTTATTCCCTGCTAGTGGCCAGCCATCCTTCCTTATTATTCAGAAGAACAACAGCCACGCTAACATGAATCGTTTCAGAGTAACAGCCGTGTTAGTCTGTATTCGCAAAAAGAAAAGGAGTACTTGTGGCACCTTAGAGACTAACCAATTTATTTGAGCATGAGCTTTCGTGAGCTACAGCTCACTTGAATCAGACTCACAGAAGTGTAAGAGTGAAAAGGACCTCAAGAGGTCATCTAGTCCAGTCCCCTGCACTCAAAGCAGGACTAAGTATTACCTAGACCACCCCCGACAGGTGTTTGTCTAACCTGCTCTTAAAAATCTCCGATGATGCAGACTCCACAAACTCCCCAGGCAATTTTATTCCAGTGCTTAACCACTCTGACAGGTAGGAAGTTTTTCCTAATGTCCAACCCCTTGCTGCAATTTAAGCCCATTTCTTCTTGTCCTATCCTCAGAGGTTAAGAAGAACAATTTTTCTCCCTCCTCTTTGTAACAACCTTTTATATACTTGAAAACTGTTATCATGTCCCCTCTCGGTCTTCTCTTTTCCCGACTAAACAACCCCAGTTTTTTCAATCTTCCCTCACAGGTCAGGTTTTCCAGATCTTTAATCATTTTTGTCATCTTCTCTGGACTTTCTCCAATTTGTCCACATCTTTCCTGAAACGTGGCACCCAGAACTGCACACAATACTCTACTTAAGGCCTAATCAGTGCCGAGGAGAGCAGAAGAATTACTCCTGCTAATACATTCCAGAATGATGTTATTTTTTTTTATATATTATTATTATTAAGACTATTGACTCATGTTTAGCTTGTGATCTACTATGATCCCAGATCTCTTTCTGCAGTATTCCTTCCTAGGCAGTCATTTCCCATTTTGTAGGTATGCAACTGACTGTTACATTTGTCCTTATTGAATTTCATCCTATTTTCTTCAGATAATTTTTCCAGTTTTTTGAGATCATTTTGAATTTTAATCCTACCCTCCAAAATGCTTGCAACCTTTCCCAGCTTGTTAATATCCACAGTTTTGTAAGTGTACTCCCTATGCCATTATCTGTTCAAAGAAATTGAACAGAACCAGACCCAGAATTGATCCATGCAGACCCCACTTGATATGCCCTTTCAGCTTGACTGTGAACCACTGATAAGTACTCTCTGGAAATTGTTTTCCAGGCAGTTATGCACCCACCTTACAGAAGTTCTATCTGGTTTGTTTATGAGAAGTTCACGCAAGACAGTCTCAAAAGCCTTACAAAGTCAAGATATACCACATGTACCACTTCCCCCTTATCCACAAGGCTTGTTATCTTGTCGAAGAAAGCTGTTAGGTTGGTTTGACATGATTTGTTGACAAATCCAAGAACGAAACATACATTAAACTCCATTTAAGTTAGAGTCCCTGTTCAGAATGGAGGTCGAAATGTATAAAGCACTTTAAAAATGTTATTTCTGTGGCTTAATAATATCAAATAGGATCATCATTGCAACTTAAAGATGGTTTCAAATGAATGAGAATTACAAGATATCCAGGAAAACAATCTACTTTAGACATTTCTATGACACCTATCGTAATAAAGAAATTTTCAGCATGTAAGGCAGATACATATGGATTGCAATTGAACTGCAGATTAACCGTGTATGCCTAGGATTTAGTTGCTGCTGTCAAGAAAATATTCAGGTACCTCAGAGATTTGAGAGTCCAGGGGTCTCCTCCTTACCCCAACTAGCTTGTAATTATGGCTGTCATTTTCAGAACACTTACATAATATGACAAGCATCTGAATGTACTATCTATAGGACAATTGCAGTGTCCATAGCAAGATACTGGATCAGATTGTGAGACAGTCATGGCCTATAGCAGGAGACAAAGCAACAAGTTGAAGGATACCTGGTGTGTGCCATGTAACATATGGGATTAGAAGTATGTAACAAAGAGAACTCCCCAAAAATCATTTTAATGTTATTAGAGCCTTGGGAATAACAGCCCTTGACTCCTATATTTTCCACTGTGTCTAGATCTAGTGATGACTATACTTTAATAGGTTTTACTGGTCACTGTGCTCCACTGTACAGCAAGCATATGAGGTATGGGAAAGCACAACTTGTTAGATTATTGTTGTGCCAGAAGATAGTGATATATTGACTCTCTCTGTGGTTTTAGTAGGGCTGTGCAAACTGTGATAAAATTAACCAAAGAATAAATTGTAGTATTCTTGGCCTTTAGCAGTTAAATAAGGACCAGCTGGTGAAGTTAAGGGCCTAGGGTAAAACTAAATCTTCATCCAATAATGGACTACTTGACTGGACTTCATTGTAATTATGAACTTAATATTCTTACATAATTTCCAGCTTGGAAGTTTGTTTCCCTTCTGTTTTCCCAAATCACTTCCTATTGCAGAGGTGGGCAATTATAGAGAGGCAGAGCTGCTATTAAAGGAATCAATAGTCACATTGCTCAGCTCCAGTTTTGTTAACATCCTATGCCCTTCTTCTGTGAGACACAGTAATCAACAAATATGATGACCCATCAGCTTTGTTATTACACCAGATCAGTTATTTTGTTAAGAGGGTAGAGCAGAAGCAGCAAGCTAGAACCCACAACAGCAGGTAAGTTGTGGTATCCAGTCTTTTCAAAATCTGGTAAAGATAATAACATTTCCCAGAGTCAGGGTTTTAAAGAGAGTTTTTTAAAAAAAGTTCCCTTCAGCATAACTTCTAAAGCAACTTAACTAAAAGGAGAGTTATGTTCAGGCAAAGTATGAGAGAGCATCACTAAAGAGGTTTTGCAGCTAATATTCTCCTCTAAAGAATTGCCTAGCTTTAATACCAGCTAACCAGAACACCACCCCTGACTTCCCTCTTATAGTGGGCTGAGGGAATGACTTAATTGTCCACAGCTGGCCCAGTTGTAGCCCTGTACTTAAGACATGCAGCTGTAAGCTTCCCTTTCCTTTGTGAGACTGTATTAATCCTCTTTCTTTGCCAGCACTTAGTTAGATCTCACATACCTGTGAGAGGAGTACAGAGAAGTACAAATCAAACATTTTGATTTTGGCATTAAACAGTATAATCAGCACAATGTTAGTTTAGGACATTTTAAATGTATAAGAACTTTATTAATGTGATCCAGCACTATTACTGTGACTAGATGGGTTTCGAAAAGTCAGCAAATTGTATCACATATAGCTACTAGCTGGTTAAAGCCTCCAACTTCATACCTTTGTATGCTCATCTAGGCTGGGGAAGGTGGCTCAAGGTTAAAGAATGGTTCTCTCTCATATTTTCACTCTGTTGTCTTCCTTCAAGATAAAAAACAGCTCCATCCTTAAAGTGACTTTCAACTGGTATTTTTAAAGGGAAATTTTCCCCCAGGGTGGGAATTCTGATAATAAGAGACACATCCAAGCCCAGGATCTTACATTCTTTTGTTACTGTGTGAAACTGAAAGTGAATGTACTGCAGTGCTTGGGAAAGATGCCAGGACTCTGAGTTCTCTGCTTATCTGCAGAACTGGTACAGCATGAGCTACATGTGTTCAAGATAATTTCCCTTCCTCCTATGCCCTTCATCCCAATTTGGAAGGGACTGTACTAGGGATAAAGGTTAGCTCATCCTTCCTGTCCATGTAATCTTTGTCCACTCTGTCTTGTCTTAAAGGGGTAGTGTGATGATGGTTTTGGTGTTAGACACTTGCCTGCTAGGAGTGGGAGTTTTCAATATGATTTATGCTCCTCAATCTGAAATGCTTTTGAAAATCCCATTTCAGATTAAGATCAAGAGTTTTTCAGTAGTTAGTTCTCTCGGGTTTTTTTCCCTGAAGAAACACTGTTTATCCCTATGGAAGTCTTCCATTATTCTGTAGTTGTAAGATAACAAATGTTTTGTATAATATCAGAGGCTGAAATGCTCTTTAAATATCCTTGGTGATACACTTATAAATTGTGCCCACTGTGTATCAATTACGGCAAGCCAGTAGCAGGGCATATGTGATCAGTAATTATGTAGACCAAATGGCCCCATTCTCTTCACATTGTTGATATACTAACCACAATGTCTCCACATGCTTCATCACCACATGCCTGCTGTTTCCACTGATCTTGGTAACACCAGTATAAAAATGGAACAACTCCATAGACTACATTAAATTACTCTAGATTTGCAACGATGCTGCAACTGATCACAGATTCCAGTTCTGTTTCTTTTCTCTTGTAAAAGTGCAGATATCTAAAGCAGTCTTCTTTATAAATCTGTACCACTTTAAAATAATTTGTAGATACTGGGACCAGAATTTATACCTGCTCAGGAAGTGCCCAATGACATTCATGTCTCTGTGACTGTTCGAATCTGCTAGATGTATGTCACCAGCTGCAGAGGAACACTTGAAAAGAAAAGAAATGTAATTCCAAGCATGTTGTGCCTCTCTCTCTGTTGGTAATTCCAGTCATGGATATCCCAGCTGCTTGTCAATTTCAAAGCAAAATATCTCTGAACTTGCTAAGTCAGTAAGGAGATGCTCCTCTGTGTCTTGCTGCATAAAATTAGACACATGCAGGCAACTGTGAAGTGATTAAAGAAGTCTCTCGAGCTGCATAAAAGAGGACAGGTCTTGCTATAAACTTGGTTGCTGATTCTTCAAAGAGGTAAAAAGTGAGGGTACATCGAGATGGTTATGAGCTTCTGGTGCACTAATACGAGAATTTTAAGGAGCTGTTATACTCTGACAAGTGACTGATAAGTGGCATACTGGGGTTGAAGTTTATTGCTTCTGAATGACTTACAGATTTAATTTGCTCACTTTCCAGGTAAAATTTTTTTTCTAGCTAGCAGCTCTGTGTTCTTCCTGGCTCATGCATTTCATTACCACCCCTCTGCAGTGGGGACTTAGTTAAAATTCTGCTGCAGATGTGTAAGCCAATTTTTTTGTCCTACCTACTCTCCCAGAGCTGTATTGGTTCTGCAAGGCTAACAGGAGAATAAAGTAGTGAAAACTCATTTGTGTCATTAAAGTCAGCAGATGTAATTCAGAAGACACAATGTGAGAAGTGCCAGCTATTAACACACAAGGAACCAAATTCTGGTGTAGCTATTTTATGCCATCACTTATGAGCTCTTTGAAGGCCATGGCTGGTTGTTGCATCATTTTGCAATCCCACTTCCAGTCCAGGCAAAGAGGAAGGTGGATAGAAAGTTGGCTAGATTGTCGGGCTCAACGGGTGTGATCAATGGCTCCATGTCTAGTTGGCAGCTGGTATCAAGTGGAGTGCCCCAAGGGTCAGTCCTCGGGCCGGTTTTGTTCAATATCTTCATAAATGATCTGGAGGATGGTGTGGATTGCATCCTCAGCAAGTTTGCAGATGACACTAAACTGGGAGGAGAGGTAGATACGCTGGAGGGTAGGGATAGGATACAGAGGGCCCTAGACAAATTAGAGGATTGGGCCAAAAGAAATCTGATGAGGTTCAACAAGGACAAGTGCAGAGTCCTGCACTTAGGACGGACTTACTGCACTAGTACAGACTCAGTGGTAGCAGATGACAGAACAAGGAGTAATGGTCTTAAGTTGCAGTGGGGGAGGTTTAGGTTGGATATTAGGAAAAACTTTTCACTAGGAGAGTGGTGAAACACTGGAATGCGTTACCTAGGGAGGTGGTGGAATCTCCTTCCTTAGAAGTTTTTAAGGTCAGGCTTGACAAAGCCCTGGCTAGGATGATTTAGTTGGGGATTGGTCCTGCTTTGAGCAGGGGGTTGGACTAGATGACCTCCTGAGGTCTCTTCCAACCCTGATATTCTATGAAAGCAAAAATGAAAAAAAAAAAAATGAAATGAAACAGTTAAGCAAACATTTTGAACCATAAAAGGTTCAATTTGGGTTCAGTTCCAGTTCTGGGTGAATGTCCAGCAGGTTCCCACGTTATCTCAATTTACTCATCCACCCCTAGTGAGCACTAAGTGGCAGAAATCCACACCTGGGTCACAGGCACATATGCTGAGCCAGTGGCCTAAAGATTGAGCTACTACTGTTATGTGCATGTCACGCTAACAGGTCCAGTTCCTTTGTTCACAGGGACAGAATGTGCAGTTCCACAAATAGGCACAGTTCTACTGCTAAGGACAATAGAGAAAGTACATAGTCCAAGCATGTGTCCTCAGCCTCTGCATCCCAGAGAGCCGTGGGGGGGTCTCCATCCACGTTAACATGGCTGGGTTTAGGGGGCACACAGGGATCTGCCCAGTAAATCCATGACTGTGCCTATTCACTGACCAACTCTTACTAGGGCAGGGGTTTGCAGCTGTGGTTGCTGCAGCCTATGGGCTATGCAGCAATTCTGCATACTACACTTTTGCTGTTGTTGCCTGTCTTGGAGGGAAATTCTCTTTCCCTTGCTCTTGTGGAACTCCCCTATACAAAACCTCTTCACTCAGACTTTGCACAGGAGAACAAATTTTGGCCTTGGGAAAAACAGAAGAGTTATATAATATGCACTACAGTCACCATCTGTAATTAAAGGATATAAATCCTGTGACACTCCCAGCCGGTGTAGCCCAAGGTGCACACATCTTGAGATTCCTATAAAGCAGCACCTATAGTCATGGGGGACACAAATCACTTTATGATTTGATTTCCCTGTATCATAAAAATTCACAGTAAAGTCCAGTTACGAGTGTCATTAAAAATGGTCTTCAGTGCATGAAATGTTAGAGACATTTGAAATCCTGTGGAAAAATAATGTCCTGCTGAAGATCAAATTTTAAATCATCCTTGAGAGTCTAGAGGGAGACATGTCAGCCTTCAGCAGACAGGCCAAGGAGACGTGTAAAAATGTTGGCAAAGCATGTTCGGAAAGTGTCGTATAATGCAATTGGTGATTGTCTGTTCTTCTAGTAACACAGCACAATTATGAAGGACTTTGTGCCTTGCAGTGACTGTTTCATTGAAGAATAGTCAGAATGGATCAAATCCTACTCAAGTATGACTCCATTTAAAACAATGGATGAATTAATCAAAAAATAGTTATGGGGTACTTAAAATGACCTCATTCTGATCATGACTTACGCTAACATGAGTCAGTAGTAATGTCTTTAAAGTCAATGGGTTTAGAATCACTAGAGTTCAAAAATGTGCCTGATATGAAAAAATAAGAGTAACATTTCTTGCTTTCAAAACACCTAGGATTGTTTGTATTGTGATTTTGCTTCTATGGTGGAATTGTGTACTTACCAATTAGAAATGAGGCTAGAGAGCCTAGCTGGATCCTTTCAGAGTGTCCCCAATAAACTGTTTATCTAGTAGTGCATAGATTGATAGAGACTGCCACCTTTTAAACTTCTTCCCAGAAACATTAGCTCCTGAAAAAGAGAACAACATCAAGATCTGGGAAGAAACTGGCAGTTTTGCTTTGCGGGTATGTGTTCAAGCATTTTCTTGTGATTGATTTCCATGGATTTGTACCTTCTGAGGTTTTCTTTAAGGTTTGGCTTCAAACAAGCTTCAAACTGAGGCAAAAAGACAATATTAAAGAGTTTGACACACACCCATAAATCTGCCCAGGTTGGCTCAGCATTTTCATAAGGTTAGTGAACATTTTCAAATGCTTAGTTTGAGTTTTAACAGATTAACAAAACCTACTATTCCTATTCAGACTAGGTTTAGGGTTTGTCTGCATTGGGAAACTGACCAGCAGAACTATAGCACTATAATTACATTGCTATAGCCATGTCAGTGCAACTCCCCATATCCACTCTACACCAGAATAAATGTGATTGTATTCCACAACAGACTGTACACATGGGGAGTATACTTCATAGCTATAGCAGGATAACTATCCCACTATTATTTATGTATTTGTGTTACTGAAACACCTAAAAGCACTAGTCATGGACCAGGACTTCATTGTGCAATGCACTGAGCAAAGAGAGAACAAAAAGATGGTCTCTGTGTCAGTCAGTTTACCTGTGCAGACAAGCCCTTAGGTTGAGTTACAGAGTTCATGCTCAAGACTGATCCAGGGCTAAAATTTGGGTTTAGACTGAATGGCAATAAAATCTAACAAGCTTTCAAGACAGTGGAAATCTCGTGAGATCAATAATTTCACACAATGTATTGCCATCCTGAATGGTGGAAATGCTACAGATGCAGCCACTCTTATTAGACGGCAATTGCCTATGACTTGGAAACAGAAATAGTCCTTGTGGAGATTGGGAGTAAACTGCAGGAACAGTTTTGGATTAAAAGATTCTGGGCTAAAATCACAAACCCAAATTCAAAGGGGCTTGAGTTTGACATCCTGATTTAGGCCCAGGTCTACTTGTTATCAAACTATCACTCTATCCACTTTCTGCATTCTGTGATGTCAGTTTCAGAAGTTTGTCTTTTGAGTTCAGATTGTCTTGGGCTGTTCATATCTAAGACTCTAGCACTCAGACACTGATTGAACCATAAATGGAGAAGTCAAAATTCCAGATCTACTCACAAATCTTCATGTCCTCTGTTCTGTAAATATTCCCTTTGTCCCCAAATCTGTTCAGCCATTTCTCTAAGACTCCTGATTTGCAGAGCGGGGAAAACGTCAGAATATTATTTAATAATATTTAGTTCTTAGCACTTTTTATCAGTAAATCTCAGAGCACTTTACAAAGGAGATCAGTATCAGTATCTTGCAGATGGAGAAACTAAGGCACAGAGAAGGAATCTGATCCAGCAAACATGTGACAGAGCTGAGAATTGAACACAAATCTCCTGAGTCCAAAGCCAGTGACTCAATCTGGGTAACAATGGTTATTGCTTTTTCTAGTGTAAGTTGTGGTTCTAGAAATAAACATTCTCTTACACGAAGCATGGTTGTTTTTATAATGAGCTGGTCTGTAATCATCTCATCTGCCATATTCCCAACATCACAAGTTACAATCAGACTCCTCAGGCAAGCAATATATTGCATTATAGTCTCCCCTTGTTTCTGTTCACGCTGGCGAAATCTGTAGCGATTAGCTACTACATTCACTTTTGGTACCAAAAAGTTCTTTAATGCAGTGAGTGCAGTCTCATATTTATCGTCTGCAAGGGGAAAAGTGTAAAATATACATTGCCCTTCTGCTCCAAGGCAGTGGCTTAGCAGAGCACGCTTTCTTACTTCAGAAATCTCTGTAGCACTGATTGCAAGCAGATAAGGCTCAAACATATGGATCCAGGCAGTAAAAGCAATTGGAGGCTCACCTGGGCTTTGTAGAAAGGGTGCAGGTGGGTTCAGAGGCAGAAGATCCATCCTCGTCACCAAAATGTTGTAGTAGCCAGGCAAGGTACGAACAGACTTCAACGGGACTTTATTTTTTAAAGTGGAAACCTCTTTTCCAAGCTGCTGATGCACCTTCAGTAGCTCTCTCTCAGCCTCTTCAACTCCTCCCCCTCCTCCCAGTTTCCTGTCCTTTCAGACTCCCAACAAGCCAGTGCTCCCAATTCTAATAATTACAAGGAACATCTAAACACCACACTAGGCAACTCTGCCTCCCTTTAGCAACACACCTCATAGCCAAGGAGACAGACTGACAAGGAAGATGCATCTATGAAGTTCAGTATCTCTCTGGTAACAACACTGAACATAACGGCTGAATTTTTAGGATTTTCTGAGAAAATCAGCACCCACTGCGCCCATTGATGTTATGTGGTGTTGTAGGCAGGGCTGGCTCCAAGCACCAGCTTTCCAAGCAGGTGCTTGGGGCGGCATTCAGAATGGGGCGGCAGTCTGTGTCCCATGGCGACTTTTGGGCAGCAGCTCCGCCACTATTTCTTCCGCGGTGGCTTTTGGCAGCAGCTCCACCGCTCTTCCAGGCGTGGCAGCAATTCGGCAGCAGCTCCACCGCTCTGGGGGGTGGGGTGGGGGGGGGCAATTCGGCGGCGACTGCTTGGGGCGGCAAAACTGTAGAGCCGCCCCTGGTTTTAGGTGTTCAGCAACTCTTTACATCAGGGTTACTTTAGTTGCTTAAATGCAGATTTAGGTGCCTAATTTTAGGCACCCACCTCTGAAAATTGAGACTAGTTTATCTACTAAAATCCTAGCCATTTTTTGCTATGTTATCCCCATTTTCAGGGGAAGGGCGGATCTGAATTTGTATGCAAACTTTCCCAAAGTCCAGGGTTGTATCCAGGGTTTAGGTCTAAAGTTTCTTGCTGCTTTGCAGCAAACTTGAATTTTTTAAACTTAGTTTTCTCTCCTAAAATGTAAGATTTTATTATTTTTTAACATTAGTAATCAAGGGCTGGAATGAGTTTAATTTCTCAGAATCTGCAAGTATTTTCACATATGACACTAAACATGACAGAGTGATAACCAGACATCAGCCGAGGGCAGTCTTTAGGCAACTGACCCGCTGCAGGGTCGATAAGGGTCAGGGGACTGCTTGATGGCCCTGCCTGGTTCATAGCTGCAGTGACCACTCCTCAGCAATAGGTGAGGATTTGATGCACAGGTACTGGAACTAGGGGTTCTGCCGCACTCCCTGGCTTGAAGCGGTTTCCATCATATACAGTGTTTACAGTTTGGTTCAGTGGCTCTCAGCACCCCCACTATAAAAATTGTTCCAGCACCCCTGCCTTCATGCACAAAAAGTGCACTTTTCCAAAATCTTTTACATGCGTTTAAAAACAACACTAGAGGGCAATAATGTATGAGATATACTCAGCTTGTGAGACAGAGAGGGCCCCAGATAGGTGATCTCTACTTGTTAATATGTAAGCAAAATTCAGCAAAGCAATGTAGATTGATTAATAAGTGCATGTGTTTCTATTCACAAAGGAATTGAGTGGAGAGGTCGTGAGGGTTGCTTTGCAGAGAGCCTCCCCCCCACACAAAAGTTTGGTTCCTTTCACATTCCCACTCGTTTTGGATGTCTGAGTACGGCAAAGATGTGTTCTTCCAAAACCAAACAAAATTCAAAGACATTTTGAGAGACCTCATATTCTTTTGTTGTGTGGGTGTAACACTGGCAAAGAAAGATGAAAAGAAAAGAAAATTACTAGCAGGCTCATAGCGGGAACTGAAACGCATGCAGGCATCTTACCTCTTTGTTCAAGGGATTGCCCCAGCACAGCCCTAAGATTTTACTTAGTTTTATTGCCCAAAATCCATGTCAAAATTTAAGCTTTAAAGCTGGCTGATCAGTAAGTTGGGAGGGTGGTTGTTTTGATTCTTCTTTTTCACTTAGCGCAATTTATTGCCCTTTCATACAGTGATTTTGGCTATACATTATTGCTAACAACTCTGCTTGCTCCGATTGCTATTAACAAAGGGGATTCTCTAAAGCCTCAGTGTTTAGTGCTGGAAAATAAAACAAAAAAACACATCCTGCTGCTTGCAGCTCTTCAATAAATTCAGGGTGCTGGGATGGCTGGTTGTCTTGGATTTATGGCAGCAGTGATTAACATCTTGAAACATCAAGAAAAGGGTTTTGCTTATGAAAGCTTCCCTTTGGAAATGTCAAGGGTCAAGTTAATGATTCAGAATTCAGATTGGGGGGAGTGGGGGGGAAGAAATGTAAGCGTGGAGCAAATCACAAATGGCCTGGGCCAATGACAGACTCCTTACGAGAAATTTTATAGTGATACAGTCCATGCTGTTTCAGAGAAGTCTTTGTTTTGGTTTCTTATCCTATAAAGAAAAGATTAAGAAAAATGACTGAAAGAAGGGATGGGATAGTGCTGAATATATTTATTCTACTATGTGTACATTTTTAGTAATGCAAGGGACCAAGTTATGTCTCCTCTCCTGCAGCGGAGTGCAGAGAAAGCACAGGGGCCAGCAAACACTGGTTTCTTGCTTCTGGGGAGGCCCGTTTTGGATGGGATGAGAACGGTGCCATGACCGCTCATCTGTGAATATGGGGCTGGAAGAATAACTCCAGATAATATCAGGTTTCAGAGTAACAGCCGTGTTAGTCTGTATTCACAAAAAGAAAAGGAGTACTTGTGGCACCTTAGAGACTAACCAATTTATTTGAGCATAAGCTTTTGTGAGCTACAGCTCACTTCATTGGATGCATACTGTGGAAAATACAGAAGATGTTTTTATACACACAGACCATGAAAAAATGGGTGTTTATTACTACAAAAGGTTTTCTCTCCCCCCACCCCACTCTCCTGCTGGTAATAGCTTATCTAAAGTGATCACTCTCAACTACAATACCCACCTGCGGAAGTGAAGAAACAGATTGATAGAGCCAGAAGAGTTCCCAGAAGTCACCTACTACAGGATAGGCCCAGCAAAGAAAATAACAGAATGCTACTAGCCATCACCTTCAGCCCCCAACTAAAACCCCTTGAACGCATTATCAAGGACCTACAGCCTATCCTGAAGGACGACCCAACACTCACAAATCTTGGGAGACAGGCCAGTCCTTGCCTACAGACAGCCCCCCAACCTGAAGCGAATACTCACCAGCAACCACATACCACACAACAGAACCACTAACCCAGGAACCTATCCTTGCAATAAAGCCCGTTGCCAACTGTGCCCACATATCTATTCAGGGGACACCATCACAGGGCCTAATAACATCAGCCACACTATCAGAGGCTCGTTCACCTGCACATCTACCATTATGTGTCAGCAATGACCCTCTGCCATGTACATTGGGCAAACTGGACAGTCTCTACGTAAAAGAATAAATGGACACAAATCAGATGTCAAGAATTATAACATTCATAAACCAGTCGGAGAACACTTCAATCTCTCTGGTCACTCGATTTCTGATCTCAAAGTGACTATCCTTCAACAAAATAACTTCGAAAACAGACTCCAACGAGAGACTGCCGAATTGGAATTAATTTGCAAATTAATTTAGGCTTGAATAGAGACTGGGAATGGTTGATTCATTATAAAAAGTAACCTATTTCCCCTTATTTATTCCTATCCCCCCCACTGTTCTTCAGACGTTCTTGTTAAACCCTGGATTTGTGCTGGAAATGGCCCACCTTGATTATCATACACATTGTAAGGAGAGTGATCACTTTAGGTAAGCTATTACCAGCAGGAGAGCGGGGTGGGGAGAGAGAAAACCTTTTGTAGTGATAAACACCCATTTTTTCATGGTCTGTGTGTATAAAAACATCTTCTGTATTTTCCACAGTATGCATCCGATGAAGTGAGCTGAAGCTCACGAAAGCTTATGCTCAGATAAATTGGTTAGTCTCTAAGGTGCCACAAGTCCTCCTTTTCTTTTTCCAGATAATATGTTTTTGCAATGTTTAAATACATGCTCCCACCATGTCTGCTTTCAAATATATTAGAGGACCAGCCTGATGGCTATAATGGTGTGGTTTATTGTGGATGATTGACACCATTTATATACTTAAAGCAGGATATTTAAAATCACAGCATCGTATTCTTTGTAAAGAAAGGGATAACTGATACACCCTAACATGTTTATCAGTCTGAGTTTAAACTCCTTGCTGGGGTTCATTTTTTCACTCTGAGCGCTGATAGGAAAGTATCATGCCATATTAAATGAATTCAGACGATGTTAGTGCAGCTGTAAATCTAAAGGACAGCTCATGGAAGTTGCTTGGCATGTCCGTTGGTTTTCATGCTGTGTTTAATGAGTCCTTTGCCTGAAATGTTTAGTCTGATGTAGTTTTCTTCCAGTGCAAGGGGAATATGGCTTGTGTGTTTAACCCTTTCCAAGAGGATTACTGAGAGCCAATTGTTTCTACTTTATGTACCTATGTTCTATAGATTGTGTTCACTTTGTCATTGGCAGAGTAAGATGACTAATAACTACATTTGTATGGTCCAGGTTGATCTGAAGGGATATATTGGTGTTCTCTCTGTTAATCCAAACCTAAAGATGAATGGTAACAATTCATCCCAGCTATATATTATTCATTTTTGAGCAATCTATTTTTTTTCACTCACTTGATATTGCCCAGGTGTAATGATCCTTGTCCACATAAATCAACAGTGGAGATTTCATTAGCTCTCATATGAACACAGTATCATCATTGCCATCCTCTTTTTGCAAGGCTCTGAATCTAACTGCATAGTGCTGCATGTTTGGATTTTCTTTTTCGGTTTTCTAGAAGATGTATTGCTTGCCTAAATCCTAGCCGTGGAGCTAGAAAATAGACTTGAGCTCCTAAATGCTGGAAAAATAGATGCATGACTTTTAAATACCTAGCTGTCTAGTTTTTAAATAGAGAAGAGAACACACAATTACAACTGATTTTTGCAGCATACCTTTTAGCTAAATGAGGTGACAATTATGTATATGCAGTCTTTATTATGTGAAAGTGTTATTCAAAACTAACCAGAAAAGGTCACAGAATAAACACATTGATATCTTTCTAAGAAAGGAGATTACTGAAAGCCTTGACTTGGTGTTAGTTCAGATCCCAAGGTGCAAGATAATTTTTATTCCCTCTCAATTCCTTTGTTGCTTTGGGATTCCTGTGTATTGCTTAGCTTTAATTTCTGTCAACAACATCTCATCAACACTGTTGACTGCTTGGTAAAATTTCCTTCTACGCTTGGGTCAGTGTGTACTGAAGAAGAAGGTTATCTGTGCTATTAAACCTTCGACTTCTTGTCTTTTGAAGAGAACATTTTGCATTTTGTTATGTCATGATTGTAATTAGATCTGTTAATTAAAGGAAGAATGAACTTTTTAAAAACTCTAAACCCTTTTGCATTTTTGATAAGTTTGCTTCAGTTGCTACTGACCTTTGTATGGGGTTTGCTACAGCTCATTAGTTGGTACATTTTAATTAGGCAAGTTGATGAATGTGCTAGCCTTTGCAATAAATAAAAGGTAGCTCCAGTTGTAATCGGTTAGTTATCTGCTTTCCCAGGTGATCATAGATTTTAGTTACCCAACACGCTTATACAGTGCGGTAATGGGTGCGGTACAAAATCATAAAACTGGCAGTCAGACAAACAGGTAAATATATAATGACCACCTGCTTGGGTTGCCCATGCAAATTGAATCAGGACAACTGAACAGGCATCTAGCACTTACAGCAAAGGACTGTAAGAGTTGCTGTGCTGACTGGGCATGCATATATGAGGCACACCCACAGACAGCTCCTAAAGGCTATGGCTCCAAAGGACCCTTGCCTCAGTCAGTAACCCTGGGAGGAAGGTCAGGGTGGGGTGTTCACTTCTTCACTTCCTGCCCAGGGAAAGTGACAATGTTTGGGAGTCAGCAGCACCAGCAGTGGAAGGGGAGCTGTCTCTGACTCCTCTTCCTGTGCTAAAATATGCATTCTGTTGTTTACTGAGATTTTGCTTGTGCCATCATACCAGGGAATCTGCCTGCTAGCCACTAATCAGGAGATCGTGAGACCGCACAACAGGATGAAGGACCGGATCCACAAGGGTATTTAGGCTCCTAACTTCTATTGATTTAATTGGAAATTAGAATCCTAAATACCTTTGGAGATCTGGGCCTAATTCTTTTATCCAGTGGGACAAATAGCAAGCATCTATCTTGTGTGGCTCAGCCACAGAGAGGGACCCAGACCCACTGGCTGGTTTGCTAAGATAGATCTTACTGTCATGCTCACTCTGATTCATGTGAAGGGCCAGCAAAGAATGCTGTTGTGATGAAGGTGCCATTTAACTAGCAGCGTTCCAGACCAGTGTTTGGAGGACAGAGGGCAGAGCTTGATAATCGCCAGTGCATGACAGCATATTCACAGGTATGCTACACTATTTTTAATTTCCACTCATCTATGCTGATTTGAAGTATGCCCCATCATTTCTTGTGACAGAGATCTAGGGCCAAATATTTGAACCTTTTGTAACTCACCTTGTCATGTTGCTCTGTCCGAGGTATGGAGTGGTCACAGAGCTTGCTTATACAAAGCAGACGTGTTCATCACAAGATTCTTCACTGCTCTGCCAGATACAGCTGAGGTAAGTTTAAATAAGGTATTTTACACACAGCATCACCTAGTGGCTGAATAGTAAAATACAGTTTCACAAAAAGAAAAGGAGTACTTGTGGCACCTTAGAGACTAACCAATTTATTTGAGCATAAGCTTTCGTGAGCTACAGCTCACTTCATCGGATGCATACTGTGGAAACTGTAGAAGACATTATATACACAGAGACCATGAAACAATACCTCCTCCCACCCCACTCTCCTGCTGGTAACAGCTTATCTAAAGTGATCACTCTCCTTACAATGTGTATGAAAATCAAGGTGGGCCATTTCCAGCACAAATCCAGGTTTTCTCACCCCCCCCCCTTTTTTTTTCCAAAAACCACACACACAAACTCACTCTCCTGCTGGTAATAGCTTATCCAAAGTGACCACTCTCCCTACAATGTGCATGATAATCAAGGTGGGCCATTTCCAGCACAAATCCAGGTTTTCTAACCACCCCCCCCCCACACACACACAAACTCACTCTCCTGCTGGTAATAGCTCATCCAAACTGACCACTCTCCTTACAATGTGTATGATAATCAAGGTGGGCCATTTCCAGCATAAATCCAAGTTTAACCAGAACGTCAGGGGGGGGGGAAGGGAAGGTAGGAAAAAAACAGGGGAAATAGGCTACCTTGCATAATGACTTAGCCACTCCCAGTCTCTATTTAAGCCTAAATTAATAGTATCCAATTTGCAAATGAATTCCAATTCAGCAGTTTCTCTCTGGAGTCTGGATGAATGTCCCATTCATGGCATTTTGTTAATCCTTGATGACCTTCATGGATGAGTTTTTAGGATTTCTTTTTTCATTTCATTTGGAATTATGGTGCAATTATGGTACAATAGCCTTATCACCCCTGTTTATATGGTACAATAGCCTATAATGGTATACAATATATACTTATTATGGTATACAATATACGAATTATGGTACAATAACCTTAATTGTGCATGCGCTGCAAAGTAGACGGTTGTCACTTTCTTAGTGTCTGTTAGATACTTGGGCCAGCTGTCCCTAATGTAATTTAGAACTTCTTGAAGTTGCATGTCTGTTGAGGTTGCTTTTTGCAGCTGGAGTAGTCACTTTTCTGACATTGGTCTGAATGTGTCCACAGCATCCATGTACACCTTTATGTCATCTTAGAGCTCATGAATAGTTGAGTGTGAAGCTGGGCTCTGTGACAGTGTTTGTTACTGTCAGATTTTTCCCAGGAGTATGTTTAGCAAGTAGGTTAAATTGCATTAAGGTTATCAATAGATGTTGGCAACTCAGTGGTGCTTGATCTAGATGATGAGGTTTACAAGTTGTTTATGGTCTGTTTTCAGTGTAAATGAATCCAGTCCATACACGTTTGTGAAAGTTTTCATGTGCCCATATGGTTTCCCAGCACTCCTTTTCAATCTGTGCATATGTTTTTTTTCTGCTTCTGTGAATACAGGAGAACAAAATGCAATAGGCACTCAGAGCCATGTTGTTGCCACAACACACCACCTAGGCCATAGATGCTTGCACCTACACAGACCATTGTGGTTTTGTTCATGTCCTAGTACTTGAGAACTGGAGCTGCTGAGAGAATTTCTTTTATCTTTTTGAAGACAATTTCTTGATTTGGCTCCTACAGCCAAGATGTGTTAGATTTTAACAGTTCATTCAATGATTTTATCACTAGAAAGGTCTTATAGGTACTGACCAAGGTAATTTACCATCCCCAGTTTACATCTCTGATCCAGTACATTAGTTGGTGCATTCAATTCTCCATTCGCTTTTACTTTCTCAGGGGTAGGACTGATTCCAGCTTTTTTTATTATCTGTCCCAAAAACTCGATTAGGGTAGGCAGAAAATGCATATTTTCTTGTTTAGCTTTGGTGCAGACTGATTAGGCTTAGAACTTTGTTGAGGGTTTTGGTGTATTCTTCCATCAAAAATCCATATATCATCCATGAAAACTACAACTCCATTTGTGTTCATTAACGGCTCTACCATCTTTCTTTTCAGAAAATTTCAGGTGCACTGGTAATCTCAAAAACTAATCTTTGAAAGCAAATTCTCCAAAGGATGTGATAACTGTAGTCAGTTTAACACTTTTTTGGCTAAAGGAATTTGCCAGAATCTGCTTGAGGATTCTGTACAGGATACTGTAGCTCCGTTCACTTTGGGGAGGAAGTCATCCAGTGTTGGGAGGATATATTTTTCTCTCACAAGTGCTTCATTAAGTGCTGGTCTAAACTAGGAAATTAGATGGGTATAACTACATTGCTCAGGGCTGTGAAAAATCCACACCCAAACAATGCAGTTAAACTGGCCTAATGCCCATTGTAGACAGTGCAAGATTGATGGGAGAATTCTCCTGTTGACCTAGCTACCATTTGCTGGAAAGATGGATTACCTATGCTGACCAGAGAAGCCCTCCGGTCAGCATAGGTGGTGTCTTCACTGAAGCACTACAAAGGCACCACTGCTGAATTTTAAGTGTAGAAAAGCTCTTAGTCTTCTAAGAGCCACAAAGATTCATAATTTTCCTTTTCTTTCTTTAACAACTGGTACTTCTGGAGCACACTGTGCTCCTGGTTTAGGATTTTCTCGATTATGCCAATCTGCTCCATTTCCTTCAACTCAGTTTTCACTTTATGAAGTAATGGGATAGGAATCCTGCCAAGTGTATGCACCCTATATGGTTCAGCATATGTCTCTTAAGGTTATTTGTACTGGATCTCCTTTTAAAAGTCCGCTGCCACCAAATATTCTGTTGAGTTCTTCCACCTTACTCATTAGGCCCATCATGACTGCCAAGGTGTGGCTGAGACAGCTGTTGCTCTGAGGTCCTTTGATCACATACATTCCGAATGCACAGCTTTTGTCTTTGTTAGTTGTTTTTTGGTGATTTGGCCCACAGAGTTCAGAATATCTCCAGAGCTAGTCAGAGCTGTGTCAGGTGACTTCAGCTCCGGGAGGGGTTGAAGGTGATTGTAAATCCCTTCTGAAATGACTGTGACATTAGCTCCCAAGTCAATTTTAAAATCAATAATCTTGCCATAAATATTCAATTTCAGTCTCCAGGAAGGTTCAGTGTTGTCACCAGTGATTGAACCCATAGACAATGGCTCTTGATTTTCTTTAATATGGATCAGCTCCCTGACTGCTTTGGTGTGGCTGCAAAATGTCCATAGCTCATGCATTTATTATACTGTGTGCCTCTGGCTGGACATGCATCATCTCTTGGGATATGACTTCTGCCACACTCCATGCACATTCACTGGAATTCGCCCCTCTTAGCTTGGGAGTTCTCTCTCCTTGCCTCAGGGGTTTTATGATAATGACTTTTATTTATTTATTAATTAAAGGTGTCTGTTTATGGTTTCCAAGCTAGTTTCAGGTTTTTCAAATTTGTCAAGTTGCTCTAGGTTTTGCTGTCTCACCAGTTCAGACTGCTTTGCTCTCTGTATAACTGTGACTAAGGTTAAATCTCTCTTCATTTGTACGTGCTGTGAAACATTTTTATCTGTTAACCCAATAATCCAGCCTATCTTGCATATTTTTTATGCTTTGCATTCCCAAAATCACAATTTTCAGCCAATGTATGCAGAGCTCTGGTAAAACATTCAACATCCCTCCCCTCTTCCCCCGCATTCTTGAATTCTCAAGTGAAAACATGGTCTTTCATAAACCACACGTCTCTGAAGTACAAAGTATGCATCAAACATAGCCAGAACCCTTTCATAGTCATCTTTGTGACTCTCTTCAGTAACGGTAAAGGATTTAAAGATATGTTCTGCTTGCTTCCCCATAGCATAAATTAAAGGAGATACCTCCATATCTCCAGTTTCTTTGTGGAGTTTGTTTGCAATTTGGAATCTTGCAAAATACTGCTTCAAGTCTGTCCACTGTGAAGGTTTGTCAAAGATGAAGTTCTCTGGGGCACTGAAGAGCAGCATGAAATCCTGGAACCTTTTGTTCCTTTGTTCCTTCTGTTGCTGATCTTAGTTTATTCCTGACAGTGTGTCATGTTCCCCTGTACTAGATATGGGCTACTTGCTTATAGACATCAGATGTGTTCATCGTAAGATTCTTTAACACTTTGCCTGATATTACTAAGGTTAGCTTTAATAAGGTATTTTACACAGAGAGCCACCTACTGGCTAAACAGTATAATAGAGTTTAACATTCCATTGTATACCTGGTGTCATTGTTCCCAAGCAAAACAGGAACCAGCATATGTCTTCCTGAGACATGAGCAGACACACCACACCATGCTTCTTTGGCATTCAGAGGCCAACAATTTTTTATAAATGGTACCAGCTATAAAGCACAACTGCAGGATCCTGGAATTCAATATCTCAGCACTGTCTAAATTCTGATTTCTAGACAGGAATGCCTTCAAAGTAGTGGTCTGTCAAAAGGGAACTCCTAGACAGACTCACTGTATTGCAGGGATATTTTGTTAATGGTGCCATAGATGCTAACTGGGCTTATACCGAAGATAGGTTTGAGAATTTGGAGACAGCAGGCAAATTCACTTTCTAGTTCTTAGTAAGTGTGTCTTCCCACCAAACAAGTTTCAACAGACTCTTGAGATGGGAGTCACGAATATGTTTTGACTATCTCCTGCAACTGAAAAAGAGACCTAGGCCAATCTTCAGGGAGCATTCAAGTAACCTTTCTGCTATTAACCCTGTTTTAGCCACAGATGCTCTTGGCAAGGCTTCTGAGAACTGATTAGTTTTCTTTTGAAATGGTATGTGATTGCATGACTGGCTTTTCTGTTCCTTGCAATGAAAGAGAGACTCTGAGAGCCTGTTCCTTCCTGACAGAAAAATGACAATACATCTTCAGAGAAACAAGGTGGGTGAGGTAATATCTTCTACTGGACCAGCTTCAGTTGGTAAGAGAAACAAACTTTTGAGGTCTGGAAGAAAAGGTCTGTGTAAGCTTGAAAGCTTGTCTCTCTCATCAGCAGAAATTGATCCAATACAAGATTACCTCACCCACCTTATCTCTCTAATTACCTGGGACCAACAGAGCTACAATAACACTGCATAATACAGCTTCAGCACAGCGTAGGGCATGCTCTATCTGCTACTTTAAGACACATGCTAATACATTCAGTACAGTGCTGCTGATTTAAGTGAAGACCAGCACCCTAGAAATACAGTCTTCGCTGAAAGAGAAAATGAGGCATGAAATAGAGACCACATATCAGTCTTTTCAATAATGATCTCCTCCACGTTGTATTAATGATTTGGAAGCAAGGAATTATGGTTGAGCAGAATCTCTCTCCCTTGAACTTAGAAAGCAGCAGGACTTGAAGCAGCTGTAACAGAATGTTATTTTACAAGAAGTAAATAATGTAATAGAGTCTATAAGGATGTCAGCAGGAGAGTTAGAACTGTCAGAGCATAATCCTGGCTTGAGCAGCAATGTGTGGAAAAAGTAGCCTGCAGCGTTTTTGTTTTTTTTTCCAGTACTTCAATAATTTCTACTTTTTCACTGATCTTTGCTTACTCTACTTACCTTGTCAAAGAAATGTTTTACCGTATGTTAAAAATGCAATTTAAAAGAGGAAAATGTTTTCCCAGAAATCCCAACTTTTCAAGAGCACATATTTTCTTTGCGTTGTGGCTGTAGACATGGGGGAAGAATTTTATTCCTGTCTCTTAAAAATGTGGAGAGTAGTAAAACAATAAATAAATAAATAAAAATATAAAATAAATACAATAAAAAAAGCCAGAGACTGACTTGCTCCTTTTATTATTGTTGTTCCTTCTGCCTATTGAATAATTCAGAAATTGGCAGTATTATACTTCACATCCTTTGTGAGATGGTGGAAGCTTTTTCAATGAGTCCTCAAATGCAAAATCAGTAGGGTCATGAAACTATTCAGTTTTGTTATTGGAATACAACTGCACCATCTTCCAAGACCTTTATTATTATTGAACAAAGACAGAGAGTTCAAGTTTGCAACTAACTGAAATGTTGTTTATTAAACTGAAGTTCATAACAATTTTTTTTAATACTCCCTCCATGCAGCATGTATTTTAGTCATTTTAGGACAGTTATACAGCCTTATTGATTACTGGAAAAAACATTATTATGGCCTTGATCCTACTTTAATCATATATAAGGGATGCAAAACCGGTAGATACAGCCCCTCGGGAATACCCTTAGAGCTCTTACTCAACCAGAATAGATCCAGCATGAATTTCAGTGGAATCTGGACACTGGTAGGATCCTAGCCTCCAGGAGCGGCTCTACCAATTTTGCTGCCCCAAGTAGTCGCCATCGAATTGCTGCCGCAATAGTGGTGGAGCTGCTACCGAATTGCTGCCACGCCCGGAAGAGAGGAAGAGCTGCCGCCCAAAAGCTGCCGCGGCAGGAAGAGCAGCGGAGCTGCTGATGAATTGCCGTTGTGGGACACGGACTGCCGCCCCATTCTGAATGCCGCCCCAAGCACCTGATTGGAAAGCTGGTGCCTGGAGCCTGCCCTGCTAGCCTCCATCTCTAACTTCTGCCCTTGTTTTTAAGTATAATACTACATATGGAACACAAGATCATACACTGTTCTCTGACCCCATGATGTTCAGGCCCAATGGGATGGGATAACATGCTTTTAGTTCTAATTCCATCGGCTTCTATGGGTTTGAATCGGACCTTTAATGTTAGTTTGGCATAATCTATTTGTACTGAATTGTTTGTCTTTATTTTAAAAAAATACATTTAAAAACCTTTCATAGGGAATATGAGATATCGCATTGTCCTTGAAATTGTATTCAGTCCTTCATCGCCATTTGATCTCAATTAAAGCACAGCGTAGGAGATAAGGTGCTCTGAAGATGCATTAAAGCGTGTCATAGTGCCAAGCCACCCTGCACTTTGACACATCCTAAAAGCACCGTGTCATCAATTTAAAGGTATGGTTCAAAAATCTTCTTGTGACCCATTATCTATGGTTCATTAGCATAATTCAAAACTAGTACAGTGTATTGTGCCAATGTGTGCTGACTAGAACCATTAATGTATGAATTCTTGACATGGTGGATTGTGATGCCTCCAGCTGTCATGTCAGTGGAAGTTTATGCATTAAACAAAACACACCAGGGGACTGGATTGCTAGGAGATTTTATATTCCATTACCAGCCTTTTAATTCTAAGTCACCATTTGAAATCCACTCTGGCTTGGTAATGAAAAGTTTTACTACCAGATAGCTGTTCAGTGGCTTATCTGATATATGTCTGGTAGTCTCAGTCCAGTGCTCAATGGACAGGTGATCATAAAATAACACCATGGGAAGGCATCCAAGGACTGTGTGGGCCATGGAGACTGACCTGCTCTCACACTTGTATATTTTTAAGGCACATTTCAGGGCATTGAAGAAAGTTTCCGCTGCCACTGGTCATGCTGTACCATTTCAGTGTGTAAAGCAAGGACTTAATTCTCCAAGGCCATCAATCTGGCACCTTTCACAGACCCTACATTGACAGGAGTGAGATTTTTTTTTCTAATTACACTATTAAGTGTGGCCCTGTTAACAGATGTCCCTGGACCATAATGTGCAATGATTTCAAACATAGGTAGTTGTGGGAATAAGTCCTAAAATTAAATTTTCAAAAATGTTTGTTTTTCATTTGTGGCTTAGAAGAATTATAAAGTAAATTCATTCTCTGATTTTGAGACTGTATTTATAGATGTTTTGTTAAAAAGCCTTACCAAATCCCCCTGAAGCAACATGGGCAGCATGAGCAAGGAGAATAGGGATGGTCTTCAAGTGGCTCTGAATGATAACCATCAAAAAGAGGAAGGATGGTACAGTGGTTAGGGCACTTATCTGTGATTTGGGAGAACTGGGTTTAATCCCTGCTTTCCTCCGCAGGCTATCTTTGTGCCTCAGGTACCATCTGTAATATAGGGATAATATTTTGCTACCTCACAGCGATGTTGCGACAATAAATAGCTTAAGAGTTAGTAAGGTGCTCAGAAACTATAATAATGGGGGCCATATAAATACCAAGTACTTCCTCTGTCCTTAGTCAAGTCATTTTCATCTCTTTGCCTCTATAAAAGGGTATTTTTTACTTACCTACCTCACAACTCTATTGTGAAGACTAATTCTGTAATATTTGTACAGTGTTCTGATCATGTTAACTGCTAAGGCCAAAATTTCTTACGTGGGAGCCTCAAGTTAGACCCTTGAGCCCATATTTAGCATCCTAAATAACAATGGTCTGGTTTTCAAAAGCAGAAGAGGTCTAGAAGTTAGGAGCGTAAGTACCTTTGAGGATCCACAACTCCCAGGGAAGATATTGGAAGTGGAGTGTGAGCATCTCTGAAAACCAGGCCATTTTTATTTAGGTGACTGTATGTGGATCTATGTGCCTAAATGGATGCACCCAAGTTTTGAAAAATTGAAAAAAATAATCATTAATTAATTAGTTGGGAATCATATTTCAGCTTCATTACTTCCATGTCTGGTTGCTTTTATGGTTGATAGCAATTTAAAAAAATGTAAATGTTTATATATTAGGGATATTGCAAAGTAGGACAGACACATACACACATGCTTTATACAATTTGCCTAGATTGGCTGCAACTTTATTTAACACCACTCCCGTCTCACAACAATAGACGGCGGGGGGACTAGTTCTTGTAAATTGATTTACTCTTGAGAAGGGAGTTGCTCTAGCCCTGAAACACACATCTTGGACTCCATGATCTACCCCATTGCACTGGATCACGGCACCTAGTGGCAACCTGTCCCCACCAATGTGTAGGCAGCCTTTCTGCTCTCATACAAAGTTATTAATTCCTCCCTCATCCAGGCAGTCCTCCTCCACTGTGGGCTGACTTTGGAATCTATAGGAGTAGTAACTTTTATGTATCCCACCATTCTGGGGTAGTTGGCCCATTAGCTACCCTCCCTATAAATCCAGAAGATGTGATGACACAGTCACAGAAAGTGAAACTGGCCAGAACTTACTAATAAAACAAATAAAATGTGCGACTAACCAACCAATCAGGTTGGCTCATATGTTGATCTCCATGGTGAATGCCACTCGCCATGGTACTGCCATGAGCTCTCTCTCCACCAGGATATATTGTGTGAAGGGATAGTCCAGAAAATAGATTAAAATCTCACTTTTTTACCCCTATACCCTATAGCAGCTGAAGGTATTTCTATACAAGTTTGCTCCTGCTTTTCAGTTATTTAAATTGGAACAAAATGTGGGCCCCATGTTACAATAATCCTAGGATGTCGTCTCATGTAAATTTATGACCAGCCTCTTTGATATCAGTGAGAACATTTTGTTGGAACTATTTCATAAATGAACTGTAGATGGAGTTGTTATCCCACCAGAATGTACATTGCAGAGTGTAAAGGAGATAGCCCTTGACTATATTTTCCTTTGTAACATTTATAAGCTCTTTTATTTCCATTGTTGTTTTGTTTATGTACTAATCAGAACAGACTGTAAGATCAGAAAACATGCCTCAGAAAGATACATGACCAAACATTTGGGGGATTAAGTTTGATTTCAATTCCCTCCCAACCTACCGTCTATTGACAAAAGTCCTGAATGTCTCCTAATCGGCCAGGCTGGGTTCCTGGATTCCTTTCCCTATACAAAATAATGCTGAGAATGATATATGTATTATTGTGTTCTTGGCTGCAGTTGAACTACTGGATGTGAGGATAATTAAATAAACAGAGAAGACATCTGAAGACTTATTTTTTCCATTTAACAAGAAGAATCATAAGAGGAGGTGGCAGGAAGTTCTTACCCTCCCCAAACCATTATGTAGCAGACTATCCCATCCTTTATCCTTTACATTTCCCCATTTTGCAGATTTGCAATCACTTGAGTTTCATCGACTTCTGAGCCTTGAATAATGCTTAACTCCTAGTTCGGTATCATCAACACACTGCATTTGAACTAGTACAGGCACATTTCCCCCGTCTATTCAGTGGAAGGGTTAGGATGTCATTATTTTTAATTGAAGACCTTCCAAACTGCCTAAGACTACCAAACTGCCTAAGAGTTTCGGAGGCAGTAGAGGCCGACTGAAATAGTAGATGGGGAAAGAAATCCCAAATTGTTGATGGCATGTCACAAGCATGTTATGCTCACATTTGAAGGGAAACCTTGATTTACATAAAAGTTTGTTTCTCCTCAAGGAGTGGGAAGGACATCGTACTGTGTTCTGGAGGTGAGCTAAAAGGTAGTGGGGAAAAGGTCACAGAGAGACCCTTTACCCTCAAATCCAGTGCAGGATTCTAGCCTAGTGTTCTATGCATTGATAAACTCAAGGAGCAGATGGACTGTCTTGCAACTCCCCGGGGGTGATTTTCCTGGGTTTAGGGTAATGGTTAGGCCCAGGCATTTCCTGCAGATATGGTACATTAAGCAGTAAGGCCCAGATCCTCAAAGGTATTTAGGCTCCTAACTGACACTGAAATCATTGAAAATCAATTGAAATCCATGGGAGTCAGGTGCCTAGATACCTTTGAGTGTCCGGGCCCAAGTGCTAGGAGAGGGGTCACACTACCCCTTTTTTTAAAAAAGGTATAAAATGGGTATGTGTAAAATGTGTATAGAGTGCATTCCTTCCAGATTCCCCTTGGGGGCAATGAAGGCTCAGAGACCGCCTTCATTCAGCAAGGCCTGTTTTGCTCTCTCCCTGTTCAGCTCAGCATAACAAGGAAGGATCTGGGCCAATAATTTCTTTCAGGGTGGATCAGTGTGACTTCCTCATGATTTCACTAACCACAGACACAATACACTATGAAAATCATGTTTGTTATCCATAATATGACCTGCTTATGTTTCTATATGCACAGATACACATATTTGGCTGTACCTCCATTGGTTGCCTGAAGAAAGGCTCCTAACATACACACAAGTTCATTGTCAGAGGCGGAATAATACCTCGGATTACTAACACAGGCATTTGCTATTTTCAATCAAAACACTCTGTGTATAGGTTTCAGAGTAACAGCCGTGTTAGTCTGTATTCGCAAAAAGAAAAGGAGTACTTGTGGCACCTTAGAGACTAACCAATTTATTTGAGCATGAGCTTTCGTGGAAATGGTATGCATCTGATGAAGTGAGCTGTAGCTCACGAAAGCTCATGCTCAAATAAATTGGTTAGTCTCTAAGGTGCCACAAGTACTCCTTTTCTTTTTACTCTGTGTATAGTAGCTCCTCTGCAGGCCAATGTTGCAACAGCACATGTAGATTTACACATATGGTGTATGTCTATGGGACAACTCATATGGACAAAATTACTCACATGTATGGGTGTTAGCAGAATCAGGTCTTCCATGTAGATTCCAGCTATGCTCTAAAGTCCAGAAGGTTACAATAAAAAAAAAGAAAAGAAAAGAAAAGAAAATGTCTCGTCCACAATATTGCTGTTTGAATTTCTAAAAAAAAAAACCTAACAAGACACTTCAGTGATTTTCCTGGCTGCTGAGAGAAAGCAACCATAATAAGAATTCAGGCCAGTATGGATAACAATGACAAATGTATAGCTATTCTAGATACATATATTTATAAAAATCAGAAATGAAAATGATAAATGACCTGCAATAAATAGTAATTCTGTAACTTCCAATACCTTTTAATCTTATAACTGTATTCTGTTATGTAATATTCAGCTGAAGTACACTAGAGGTCTCTCTTAATCTGTATACACCATATTATTATTTGTGTCATTTCTCACACTTTTATTCTTGCTTGCATATGAACTCTTATTCTGGACTCTTGTTTCTGTTTATATATTGGACAGTTTACCGCATATAATCTGAATGCTGGTGTCTAATATCCACTTACTAAATTAATTAATTGTTTAATGGACCAATTAACTTCACCTATAAGTGCATAAATTAGATTATTCTCTCCCCCGTAAATGTGACAATATTGTAACTAAAAGTTAAAGCTGGATACAGAAATGTAGCATTTTTCTTTTGGGGCCTGTTCCAAGCATCACTGCAGTCAATAAGAGTTTTGACAATGACTTAAATTAGAGCAGGATCCAATCCTTAATTTGCAAAAGTCATCTTTACGGCTACAAAGGTGATTGTGCATGTAGATCATATTAGCTAACTAATATACCAGTTCATTATATAATGCATGTTTCAGTTCTCATGTTCCATACACATTAACTAAGAAACCAGACTTTCTTCTTGTATTTATTTCTGCATAGCTCATTAGTAAGGTATCTCCTTCAACCTGCTCTTGTATTTTATTTATTTACTTATTTATAGTCTGCTGGGCTAATATATTTGCCAAACCTGTTTCTCGCTTCTGACACATTAAGAAAATCTGACTCATGCAGTCAGTTACCACTCAATAAAAGGATGTTATCAACAGTGAATCCTATGTAACAGAGCTTCTGAGGAAGCTCTGCAGTATACTGACCTATTCAGGATCTTAGCGAGACAAGGTGGGTGAGGTAATATCTTTTAGTGGACCAACTTCTGTTGGTGAGAGACACAAGCTTTCAAGCTACACAAAGCTCTATTCAGGATCTGCTTATAAAGAAGAGCAAATGAGCTCCTCATTTTGAAAGTCAATATTTTTGCTCAGTCTGTCTTTTTCCACTGGGGTTGCACAGTTTGTGGAATTTTCCCCAGCTTTAGTACTGGAGTGGCCCTGTGAATAGCGCCAATGGGTAAGAGGATGGACTGTTTCCTTGTTCAAACAAACACATGAATAATGGAGATGGGTATTTAGGGGTGGGCTGGGGCTCTTGTCCTTGATTTCTAGAGAGGAATGGGAAGAGGTCTTTTTCCTTCAATTATAGAGAGAGGTTTTGGGGCCCTCTTGTTGACAATCAATGGAGAAAAGCAGGGTGGTGCCACTATAAACGGAAGTCTGAAGGCTCTTCAATCCTAATTTTTAATCTTATTGTCAGTCTTTTGTAACTTGGCTCTTTTAAACAGGATCAGATTGAACATGACCTGTTATTGGCATCTGCATAAATAATAATTCTATTTTAGATACTTACATGATCTCACAATCTTTTGATGTATTTATCCTCCAAACAGCCTATGAGATAGGCAAGTGCTATTATCCCCATTTTAAAGATGGTGACTGAAACACAGAGAGGCAATGTAACTTGGCAGGCTATCACAGAGGGAGTTTGTAGAAGAGCAAAGAATTGCACACATATCTCCTGGGTTCCAGGCTAGCTCCCTATCCCCTGAATCACCCTTCCTCCCTATGAAAGTGTCTTAATATTTTTAAATTACAGAAATATGATTTTATTTCACAAGTAAAATTATTATTCTTAATGACCTAAAAAGCTTAGGACAATTTAGCAATTTATTTGACCCTCTCTGATTAAAAAAGCCCACAGAATGAGAGAGAACGCTAACATTGAAGTGGTTGAGAGAGGAGACTCTTAACTTAGTTGAAATGAATATGAGACCTCACAAAAGCAGTTTACAGTCACTGCAGCAGCAGCTCAGTGATCAGTTCACTGGTGAGGACAAAGGTGCCTTTGATCTCAATTGATTGTTAATGGCAGAGACATGACCTTCCTTGACACATGAATTGAAGTGAGCTTTTTTTTGTGTGTGTTGCAAAGAAACCAAAGTTTTCCCTGACACTGCCAGAGAAAGGGTGCCACACTAGACAAACCATTAGTCTGATCCACTGCAGAAACTCCTATGTCCCATCAAATCACCATTACCTATTTCCAGTACTGGGTTTACAATGGTGCCATGGAGCCAGGCTCATGCTCAGAAGGGGCCCTGGCCTGCTCCACTTGCACTGCACCCCGAGACCCCACCAGGCCACTGGCTCTCCCCTGCCCACCGCTTGCTCCTCTTGGCCAGCCAGGCAAGGGCTCCTCTCTGCCCCTTGGCCCCATCCGCCAGCTCCTCTCTGCCCCCTGGCCGGACCCCAGCACACCTCCAGCTCCGGGCAGTCTCTGCTTCCCACCACCTGTGGGGCCCTGCCTGTCTTTTCAGAACTGCCTGGTATAGGTGCGGAAATTTGGCCAGTTGGAGGAGGTCACAGTGTGGGGCTGGGCAGAGTGGGGCCACCTCCACCATGCCATGCCCCATTGCCACCGGCTAGCCCCTCGCTGTAGGGACTGACCTCCCCAAGCCACGCTCCACTGCCCCCATTGGGTCCCACAAATGTGTTTGGCACCGGGCCCACAAAAGGTTAATCTGGCCCTCCCTATAGCTGGTCCTACACGACTGCCATGTAACTATGGCGACTCTTAAAACACTGCAGTGGCACCACCCCAGTGCTTCAGCGTAGACACTTACTACACGGATGGGAGGGGTTCTCCAATAATTGTAGTAAATCCACCTCCCCGAGAGGTGATCGCTAGTGCTGCCTACACAGGGACTTAAGGGCTTGTCTACAACTACAGTGCCGCAGCAGCGCTTAGTGAAGACATTAGCTATGCTGGCAGGATAGCATCTCCTGTTGGTGTAAGCACTCCACCCGCCCAAGAGGTGATAGCTCTGTGGACGGGAGAAGTCCTCCCATTGACATAATGCTGTCTACACCAAGGATTAGGATTTTCCACACCCCTAAGCAATGTAGTTATACCAACATAACTTTGTAGTGTCGACCAGGGCTAAGTGGATTTTTCCAGGAACGATGTAGCCGAGTCAATCTGATTTTCCAGTGTAGATCCGTCCTATGGCCTTGTCTAAGAAGGGTATATTTTTTACCTTGGGCTAACTAACACATGTGAGCTATCCTGAGGTAAAAAACACAGTGAAGATCAGGCACGTTAGTTTACTCGAAAGGTAAACTTGCAGTGATCAGCCTTAGGAGAGTGTATGAGTCTATATACCTTGTGGTTTACCTCACTGGTAACTAAACTAAGTATCTGGTTTTCACTGTGTATATATGCTGGGATAGCTCATGTGTATTAGTATGTAATAGCTATCCAGAGGTAAAAAAACCACACATTTTTGGCAGTGACATCAAAGTCTATGTAAAGTTGATTTGGTGGAATCAACTCTGGCAGGGTTTGTCTCAATGTCCCTTCAACTCTCTTGACCTTTTTGTCAGTGAGTGCTTAGTGTAGGGCTGATATTTGTATTGTAGTCACCTGTCCAATGGAAAAAGAACTGAGAACAGATCCATTTCACCCAGGCCATCTAACAGACAAATGCAATTATGCATCTGTTGTACAAGTATATTTGCTATGAGATTTAGAGACCATGTTAATCTCAAGCAGTCAAAAGAGGAAACATTAATCAGAAGCCATGGGAAGTACAGAAAAGGGGGTCTCTCTCTTTTTCTCTGTAGCTTTGGAGGACCAAATATGATCTTGGAAAACCATGTTATTAGGTTTTAAAAAATGCACAGGTGGAAAAATTACATGAAGACTGTAAGGAGTAAACAATAAAAGCAGCATTAGCATTGTATTATGGCCAGAAGACAAATGAACTGGTTAAATCAGAGGAAGCGTCCTATACCTGTTCATTGACATGTAAATCCCTCCTGAACTGAAACATAAACCTTTAGTATAATACAACATTAGATATTAAAAGCCATATGCAGTATTAGAAAATGGATGCTATTTTCCTCCAGAAACTCCACAATTTTTTAACAACCACCCCAGGAACACCGTTCTGGCCAATATGGATCTCACCTCCCTATACACCAACATCCCTTACCCTTCCTGCCTGCCTCTAATACCTACAAGAAAATGTACAACACTTGGAAATCCACCCAAGACACATTGCCAAACTTATCCATTTGCCCGCTCCAGCTCAAGTGACCTACAAACTGTGACACCCTTTACGCTTAACTATCTGTCCCAACTTGTATTTAACTCAGACTCTTCTTTCCCTAGACCTGAAGAACTCCATGTAGTATGAAAACTTGTATCTTCCACCAACAGAAGTTGGTTCAATAAAAAATATCATCTTACCTAACTTATCTCTCAAGCTTTTTCCATCATTTTCAACCAAGCAGCAATAAGATGTTTATACAAGTAATTTTAAAGCTAAGTACATTGGTATGATGTTGGTTTTGGCATTTGTTTCACAAAAATCACTATTATGCACATCTGATATTGACTGGTGACTGCTCCGAGCAATGTCTATTGCTGCTCCACAACCAGTAACACTGGGAGGTCAATATGGAAGGTGGAGAGAACTAGGCAGATGTGTCTTTATATAATCCTTGTAAAACATTCCATTACCAAAGTAATACTGTCATAGTTATGGGGCTAGCGACACCTCTTTCCCTGTTCTGATCTCTCTGAGTGTCTTTCTCCCATAGATGTTAGGCCTTTTGAACTCACTTCTCAATTTTCTGAATTCTCCCATTCTTACACCAGGATCTGGCTACAACAGACTATCTATGCCAATTGTTTTTTACCATCCAAGTCTAACTGAGGTAGTTGTTAACATGTATTACAACCCCAAGGTAAATGCAGTGAAGATAGGCAGCCACAGGCAGTCACAGCAACTGAGACCCCGTAAGACCTCTCACCAGGAGTGGACTATAAGTGGCTCCTATTGACAGGATGACTGCCTGGGCTCTTCACCTCCTAGAGTCATGAATCAGTGACCCCTGTGGGATGAGGAGGAGGACTGGGTGGCTCATGAGGCTCATCAGTTGGAAATGACAGAGACGGGCAGAGACCAGGGTGTGTGGATCAGTCACAGGATGAGCATGAACCACTGATGTGGTTCATGCTATAAACAAGGCTATAAAAGAGGCAAATGTGATCCTAGGATGTAGCCTAGGTGAAGCATGTCCTGTAGAGAAAGTGAGCTACTAATGCCATTGTACAAGGCACTGGTAAAAGCTAATCTGGAATACTCTGTGTAGTTCTAGTCACCCATGTTCAAGAAAGATTTATTCAAACTGAAACTGGTGCAGAGGAGAGCTACTAGGATGATCAGGGACTGGAAAGCCTAATTTATGAGAGGAAACTGGAGGAACTTGGCTTATTTAGCCAAGCAGAATGCCAGCTGAGAGGGAATATGATTGCTCTCAATAAATACATGGGGGCAAACACCACGAAGGGTGAAGGGCTATTTAAGCTAAAGCACAAGAACAACTTGATATAAACTTGCTATGAATAAATTCAGTCTGGAAACAAGAAGGTTTCTACCCATCAGAGGAGTGCGGTTCTGAAACAGCCTCCCACTAAAAGTTGTGGGGGCAAACAACTTAATTAGTTTTCAAAGAGACCTGGACAAATTTAGGAGTGGGATTGTGTGACAGGGTTGCTTCTGATGATGAGGGACAGGGCTCAGGAGTCTGAGGATCCCTTCTGGTTCATATCAGATGTTCCTAAAATCTCATGCTTCAGGGCTTCAGCCAGTCACCTGCAGGGGTCAGAAAGGGTTTTTTCTCCTCCTAGTGTATTCCATTTTTTTTCCTTTTTGTCTCCTTCCTCTGAAGCATCAGGTAAGCCTACTGCTGGATATGGGACACTGGACAGGGTGGACTGGTGCTCTGAAGGGGTAAAGAGCTTGGGTCATGGGTAAAGAGGTTGGCTCATTTCCCGCAGGCCTAGATCATTTCCGCCCACAATCCCCGGGGTGGGCAGACAAGTTGTCCCACAACATCCTGTGAGTGTGAGCATAGAGTACCACAATGGGTTATAGTGCTGGTAACATTGGAACACATGCCCAGATATCTATATTGCTCGTCACAGCCAGATACAGCATCAGTGCAGATGCAGAGCATGAATGCACAGTAATGTGGTCATGCTATTGCAGATTAGGCTACCCTAGATTAATTTACGCCGTGATTGTTTGCCTCATGCTATTCAGGATCTTAGAGAGACAAGGTGGGTGAGGTAATACCTTATATTGGACCAGCTTCTGTGGGTGGAAGGGACAAGCTTTTGAGTTTCACAGCATTCTGTTCATTGTTTGGCAGTTTGACCTATTCAGTCTTAATGGTTTGCGACCACTGGTCTTGTGGCTGTGGGAGCAGTGTGTTGAAATTGTTGTGCTCACCTGCTCCCCTCACATAGCCAATGCATAAACCACATTTTGTGGTGAAGATCAGTATTCTTTACTGAGCCCTCCCTGCCCTATTTGTCACAAATCCATAGCAAAATCAATTCTATCAAGAGCCTGTATTCTTGTCATTTTCACACTGTGAAACTTGGCTTTTAACAGAATCTAGACTTGTGGTCTATGACCCAGATCCTGAGAAGTATTTAGGAACCTATATAGGTGTCTAACTCTCCTTCATTTCAATGGGATCTAGGCACCTAAATAACTTTGAGGATTTGGGCCTATGTCTTCTCATTTACACTATAAGCAATTATCCCCAATTACATGTCCCTATCATTTTTGAACATCTTTAAAGTGTAGCATGGTGGAAAGGGGGAAATTTTGGACTGGAACACCAGGCCAATTCCATGCCCTTAAGTAAGTGCCATGAGATCTTTAAAGTGGGGAGTATGGTCTTTAAAGATTTTTAAGGTCTTATTTGAACAATTCGCATACTAAATGAACTGCAGCAACTCAGACTGATTTAAAGGAATGGAGGGCTGAGTCAGCACTGCTGGATTCATAGATTTTAAAGCAAAAAGGGACAACTATGATCATCTAGTCTGACCTCCTGCATAACACATGCCAGAGACTTCCCCCCAGTAAATCCTGCAGTAGAGAGAATTATATTTCTCTACTGTGTAAGTGAACCCTGTTCAAGCCAATAATTTGAGTTGAACTACAGCTCTGAAAGACATCCAACCTCCATTCAATTCTGCAGATCTTATGCATCTAGGCATTAAGGCACAGATTTTTAAAGTTATTTAGGCATTGCTATGTCTAACTGATTTAGGAGCCTAAATTGCATAGTCTAAATTCCCAAATCCCTTTTGGAAAATGAGATTTAAGCTCCAAAATCAGGCATTGCAATGCTGAGGACCGCATGCCTAAACACCTTTAAAAAGCTGGACTCCTGGGGGTCCTCCGCAGACTATGTCTAAGAGGGTCCACAAAAGACAGACTGAAAACTGACTGTACAGAAGTCAACTATCTATACGGACAAGAGCTGGGGGTCCTGCACCTCCATTCTAAATATACAAAGGGATCCATAAATGGAAAAGAAAAGGTTGAGGACCACTGCTTTAAGTCATCTCCTTACACATTACACTGCGTAACAACTCAATCCAGCCACAGTATGAAAATAAAGTTACGCTGTTGTGACCAAGGTTATTCCCCATGATCTTACCTACATGAAGTTGGCACTGCCAGAGTTCTGCCCTCACTCAATGGAAGAAACATTGTCTTCAGAGGTGTCAAAGTGCAACAGGGGACAACAGGAGCAAGTTACTTGGGGGTGGGGAGGAGATAGATAAGGAGATAGATCAAGTGGCAGAGGTGGGGTTCTTTGGTAAGTGGATGGAATTAAAAATAATCAGAGAGTGAAAGATAGAGAGGGAGAATGGCAAGTGTGGCGGGAATATGGAAATCTTTTAGATTTATCCTGTGTGCAGTGATGGAGGTCCCTGAATAATGATATCTACTATTTAAAATACCTCATCTGCTTTTAGTCATTGTTGTGTCTTTCTGAGAATAGAGGATGGTCCTAGCATATTTTGCTGATAGATATTACAAATCACCTTGCATTACAGTTTGTGTTTCAATTACATCAGTGCAGATAAAAACATTTTCATAAAAAGAATCCCAACCTATTCAGAATGGGGAGGAGATTTTTAGGAGAGATTCCCCCCCCCCCTCACTTTTTTTTTTTTGCCACTTCTGGCATAAATGAATAAAAGATGCCCCAGCTGCAGCCCATTCTCCTTCTCAATTCAAGATTTTAATTTCAAAATGGCTATTTTTAGGCTAGTGCTCATTTGTGGTTGTTCTCTGTCCCCAGCATGTAGCTGATTGCTGATAACACGGCTGGTGGGGGCGGGTAGCAGTGGGCCAGAATAATCTGCAAACATTACGAAGCAGATTGATTGATTGATTGAAAAGCAGAGCAGAGCTGCTGTGGCCTATTCTGAGAATCAGGCCCAGATCTCTGATAATCTCTGCCTTTTCTTAGGTATAAGTGACTCTTATTTCACATTTTAAATAGCTGGCAAAAAAAAACAACAGCCTCCCCCTTGCCCCAAACAACAAACAACCTTAAAATGCTTTTGCCAGACTAGTCAATGCATTTAAGATTAAGCTGAACATTTCTATACATCTGTGACCTTTAAAATCTGTTAGGAAGGTGAGATGTTAGGATTTAGTCTCAGCCAGGTGATTGATGTTCTTTTTTCAACTGTAAAGCAAAAGCTACAGTCTGTAGTCTAAAGCCTATTTATAATCCTCTTTAGCAGCACTTGCTATAAAGATACAACTCATTTTCTTTGTGAAAATAGCCTGGCTCTGCACTATTGTGATATGTTTAAAGAAAACAAAGTGAGGCCCTGCAGCTTGCCTTCCAGATAGGTACTAGAGGCCTGTCAATAACTGCATCTGTATTTTCAGGAATTCTGTTAATATGAAAGCTTGATAGCATCTCTCTTAGATAAGGGTTGTCCCCACCTTTTTTTATTCTTAAAGAAATTGGCAGTAATGGAACACGCGTTTGCAGGTCTAGCATTTGGCAACTCTCAAAGAGGTCACTATACTGTATTTCAGTGGCAATGGTATTAAGCACTAATGTAATGGGGAGGATGGCAGGCTAAGAGTCAGCTGCCTATTGATAGCAACGTCTTGTGTAGCACCCCTCTCTGTAGTGCCCATACACATGTGTATGTGTATTTTATGTCCAAAGGAGAGGAAGGGATTTGATGGAATTAGCTATATTTCTGTACACGTTTGGAGAGCAGGGCTGTGGCTACAGTTGCCTACAGAAAAGACTCCAAATAAGAAGAGTGCTGGCAATTAAGCAAGTTTCAGAGCAGGTGGGAGCCACAATTAAGGACAGGCAGTTATATATGACTCAACAGGGCCTCAGCCCACGAGCTGAACCAATCGAGGATGTGAGAGAAGGAAAAAAGTTGCACATATAGTGGAAGTTCCAACGAGCTTTGCCTGAGGACATAGAGGGGTGGGCCACTGTCTGGCTACAGGTGAATGTTATTCCAGGCGTCATTTATTAGGGAAGCCCCCAACATAAATAATGTATGTCCTCTGGGGAGTAGTTTATGGGGTGGGAGGTTTAGAAAGCTGTGAAGTATATGCAAGTCATATGTTGCTAGTAGCTAGTTGATTTAAACTGGAACTCTGTCTCAGTTTGTAAGAATAAGAACACAGGAAGAGTTAGTGAAATGGGGGGCTGTAAATCTGGGGAATCCTTTGTCGTGCTGTTCCCAGATCAGCCAACCTATTCTGCTTTATCTTTAGCCACCCACTGAAAGCAAAACCCAGTGCTAGGAGGGCTCTGCTGAATCTACTGGTAATAGATCTGGTGATAGTAAAACTCTTTCAGGTTGAAGAAATTGTCATACAGGTCTTTTAAACTAAATATCCATCACTCTTCCATTTAGGGATTTTTTTTTTTTTTTACCAAAACCTGTTTAGATTTACTGAAAGCTGACTCTAGATTTCTATATTTGTACAAAAATGGAACTTCATAAATATTGAAATATGCTGCCTCTCTCTCTCTCTGTGTGGTATTAGCAGTATATCCATCACCAGTCCCTGAGCCCTTTCTCTCTCTCCTTCCATGCTGTTTTGAATAAATATAGAAAATATGTAATTATCTCAAGAATTAGTCACTAAAACTCAAATGCAGGTAAAGGAAAAGCTGGAAGAGCATTCATTTGTTCAAACTCATCATTCTGCTTTTGCTGCCACATGCAGCGCTCTGCAAATTCTAAACTTTCCTTCTAAAACAAGTATACGTTTATTCCTCTTTCCTTCTCAAGATGTAGCTACCAGAATGTAAACTGATGTGGGAAGTTACTTCAGCTGGAACCCAGAAATGGAGCAGTGCACAAATATGATAAGAATAATGAAGAAAAATTGTAACTCTCAAATTTTGGGATCTTCTCAAAGAGCAAAAAATCATTTCTAAAAATAGGCAAAGTTTGAAGGGGATTCTTAGCTTTTCTCTAGTTAATCTTGAATGTATTTCTGCTAATAAAGGTTTGAAGATGGATTTGGATTTATCATCTCTTCATATGCAATTTTTCTAGCTCTTAAGGATGGGATTTTCAAAGGATCCTAAGGGAGTTAGGTGTCCAGCATCCATTAAAAAAGCCAATGTTGCCTAACAATGTTAAGTCCTTTTGAAAACTCCAACCTGAAATGATAGGCAAACAAGTATCCCAAATTGTTGCTTTCTTTCCTTTTGGCTGGTTGCTACTGTAAACAGATAGGAAACATATATCACATTAATTAGATTTAAAGGAAACATAATGATGTGTCTTTAAGATTATGGTAATATTGCAACTTGAAGCTGATCTAGTGCAGATCCTCTTCTCTCTGCTTTCAGTGGCACAGGGCTGCCAGAAACCAGAGTAACTGGGCTGCTTGAGGATTTCCCTATCATAAGCACATCTTCAACCAGTGAAACTTAGGTGAGCACAGAGGCTGCTCTAACTTACATGTGGGGCTGAACCAACCTTTGGCTGAGCCCAGGAATCTTGCCTTAGAATCAGCATCAGGAAGCAGGAGCTCTATTCATAGAGAACATTAGCTCTGTCCATATATGTGAGTGCCGGGATTACTTCCACTACAGAAATATCAGCCCCTTTTTTTCCTTAGCTCTGAATTGATTTTGATAAATCTTTACCAAAACAAAACCTGTCAAACATGAAAAGATTTAGGTTTTTAAAATCTTGACAGGTATGGTCAGAAAATGATTAAAAAAATAGAATGGATTTGACAAACAAAACAAAACAAAGATATCACATTTTTCCAGAGAACAAACTGACAGTCTCTTTGCCATTCACACAAAAAGAGGGAGAGAGGCTGAAAAGGAACTCTGATAAATTGGATCTGTTGCTTTCACTGAAGTACGGAAATGGCTAAAATTTAACAACCTGGCACCTCAATGTCAAATTGAAGCAAGAACCTGATTGTTCTTTAGCTCTAATTTTCCATCACAGCAATCTTGATGTCTGCCTTTTTTACGTCTCCTTAACTGACACCCCTCTGCAAATCACACAACTATGTATGGATAAAATAATCTTTTCCAGTTGGCCATCATACCTCCTTACCGTGCAGTTGGAAGGCTGTCTTTTTGTATTCATCCACTGTATTCATCCATTTGCAAGGTTGCTAATGGTGCATTGGAAAGTATAGCAAAAACGATGACCCATATCTATTTCTTTTCCTTAAAAGGAAACTGTTTAAAAGTTTTCATATACTAATAGGCAGCCCATGTATCAGCCTATGCGCATGTTGGATAAATATTAGAGATTAGATTGGGTTTGTTTGTAGGTTCTGATCCTGCTGAAATCAGTCAATTTCCATACAGGTAGTTCAGGCCTTAAAGGTACAGCCCTGATGTAGAAACACCACCCTCATAGATGGGGCTCAGGAAGGAATTGTGCCTCAGTGCGCTCTTTCCCTGAACTTCCCAGTGCATAAGGGTAAATTACACCATTCATTGGGATGATACAGCCTGATCCCACCCATGCTTCTGAGCCTCTTTTTTGTTGGTCAAGGCGGGGAGGGGTACGAATTTACCCATGTCTTCTTCTTGTTCCCTTCTAGTCTCTTTAGGATGGTATGCCCCTTGGGGGTAGAACATACAGAGACTATAATTATCCTTTCTGAGGGATAAAGCATCCTTGCACCTCAGCCATCTTCCTACACCCAAGAGGAGGACCCAATCACAATGTCGGCCTTTTAAACCTATTAAGATGTCTGGGAGAGTTAGTGAGTGAATAACAATGGGGACAGCATTGTGCCCAAATAAATGTGTTGGTCTCTAGGGTGCCACAAGGACTCCTCGTTTTTTGTTTTTGTTTTACTCAGAGGGAGTTTCAGATGGAAGGGATTTTACTGCATATAAAAATAACACCACCTTATGGCATCACATGAGTATGTTTATATTGGTCTAATGTATTCAGCGACAGACAAGGGGCTATGTAATATAGATTTTAACATAATTAGATCTAAGAAGGTTAGATGAACTTAAAGTAGACAAAGCATTAAGTCCCGAGAGTATGTAGGTGGGGAAGAACTGAGCAGGATCATTTCTGGCTTACTAAGTTTGGAGGACAGTTGACGTCAAAGCAGTGGATACAGCTTTGTAATTCAGAAAGGGTCAAGAGATAAAGCAAGGAATTGTAGAACTACTGTTTGTGGAGGAGAGGTGGAATATTATCCATTTTCTTAAGGCATGTCTTGGGAGAACACCTTGGAAAGTCTATTTTTATTCTGAATAGCCAGCTTGGATTCATAATTTTCCATTGGAGTTTCTCCTCTAATTTTTAAAGTATTGTCTGACAAACACAGTACCATAGGCCTTGCTAGTTTGAAACTTATCCAGATATGTGGTCATAACTTCTGATATGAAAATAACTGTTAAGACTCTAACGGAAGTGGAAAGAAACAGAAATGTAAGGAAGTGCAAGTAAATAGGTAAACATTCCTACTACTGAAATCCTTCTGTACATATCTGGGCTTTCTATTTTGGTTCCTAGCTGAAAGGAGGTACAGGACCATACCTAAGAAACATGACTGTCAGCATTCATTATACCAGTGCTTAATCTCAGCTGACAACATCAATGTCAGAATCGTAGCAGTGAGCTGGCAGCATTTCAATAGAGGATCTCGGAAGAATCCTACACACTAGTTCAATAAATAATCCTAACGGGAAACAGAGAAGAGTATTTAGAATGATTTTAGCTGGCACGTCACTACAAGGTTGAACCATCATGTAGTGATGTGCCCACTGCCTAATTCTACTGTGAAATGTTGAAATACAGCTTTTAGCTCCACAAAAGCATGTAGGCCTCTATTTACATGCAAACTGATGCTATTCATGTGTGAACTACAGCAAGTACTGACTCTGCCAGATGCAATCATTTGAGGATGGGCCCATTCTCTTTTGCTGAGGGCTGAAAGTATTTACACATGCTGTAGATAATTGTTGGAACTGGTATGTCACAAAAGTTCCAATTAAATAATTATAGATTTTTTTAATAGGCAGCTTGGTCATGTATGGAGTTGTGTAGAATAAATGTAATAGTAATGAGGCGAGACAGACCGGTCAAGGGACTAGGGCACTGAAAGTCAGCAGACCTTGGTGCTTTTACTGGCTGTGCCCCAGCTGTGTGACCTTGGACAAGTCACTACATGTCTCTCTTCCTCCAATTCTCCTCCCACCCTCTCTTTAGAGGGAGAGAAGGAGTTTGCCGGGCACTCAGAAATTCCATACAAACTGCTGATGGGCAAACCACAAGATCTCAGTGTGTGAAGTTGGAGAAACATTTAAAAGTGTAGGTGGATCAGCAGCTTTTTTTCAGTTTTAGTCCAGTAACATTCTTCCATGAGGGTAACCTTAGGGTTACCATATCTGAACATTCAAAAAAGAGGACACTCCATGGGGGTGGGGGGAGAGGGTATTTGCTCCAACCACCCCCCCACCCTTGCCCCAACTCCTCCCCTTCCCCGCCCTTTCCCTGCCCCCATTCCAACCCCTTCCCCAAAGTCCCTGCCCCAACTCTGCCTCCTCCCTGCCCCATTGGACCCCTTCCCAAAATCCCCACCCCTGCCCTGCCTCCTCCCCTGAGTGCGCCGCGTTTCCCCTCCTCCCGCCTCCCTCCCAGCTGCACAAAACAGTTCTTTCACAGTGCAAGCGCTGGGAGGGAGGCGGGAGGAGGTAGGGAGGAAAAAGTGGGCATTCTCTCGAGTGATCAACATTCACTCTCTTTCTTGACAAGTTTCAGAGTAGCAGCCATGTTAGTCTGTATCCGCAAAAAGAAAAGGAGGACTTGTGGCATCTTAGAGACTAACAAATTTATTTGAGCATAAGCTTTTGTGAGCTACAGCTCCGATGAAGTGAGCTGTAGCTCATGAAAGCTTATGCTCAAATAAATTTGTTAGTCTCTAAGGTGCCACAAGTCCTCCTTTTCTCTTTCTTGAATGATCAACTCTTCTTTGGGGAAAAATAATAATGGCAAAATCCCGGACTCTTTTTAGATATTTAAAAATTCCTCCCAGACGGCGATTTAAGAACCGAAAAGCCAGACATGTCTGTGAAAATACGGATGTATGGTAACCCAAGGTAACCTGATATCCTGTTTCTTCCAGTCCAGAACCATCTCATGAGCATTTAACTCAGAACTATCTCATGGGCTTTAAGTGTCCCATGGTGCAGCGTAGGGCACACATTGTGAGGAAGTCCCAAGATGCTTTTGATTTTAAAGTCTCTAGGACCAGTGGATGGTTTTATCTCACAGTGTGTAGAAATACTTTGGTTACTCAAAATGGGTAATCAAACAGTGAATGACGCCATAAGTGAAAGAAGACTGATTCATGGAGAAGATACATAATCCACTGTGCAACAAGTGGAATAGTAGAGTGCCCTTGATATAGCAAAATGTAGCAAGACTGCAACATTGTTACAATGGAAAATATAATCTCTTCCTATGATTGTGTCTGATTTCTATTAAGCACAGCAGCAGCTCACCTATGCACTGGAATCTTCGTTTCACCCAATATTATGCAAAGATATTATTATCTCTTTCTAAATAGCATTTCAAAAGACTACTTAAAATGATCTCGGTCTATCACATATTCTGACCGGAAGAGAAAAGAAAAATCTAAGAGACATTGGGAAAAAAACCAAAACCAAAATAAAACAACAAGGTTTGAGTCCATGAAATTGACATTTATATTTATGAACCCTTGTGTGCTTGGCTGGTATATAAATGTGTATATGAAAAAAAGGTTGATACACCTGTCCCAGATATATATCAGATGTTCAGCTGGAGTTAATCGGCTCAGTTGGAATCAGTGGAGCTGTGCTATTAGTGTTCCCTCTAATTTTTCCCACCCATGTGTGGAATTAATTTTGTTATGTGCACCAATATGGAGGTGATGTGTGCACCAACATGGACCCATCACTTTCATATTGGTGCACGTAACAAAATTCATGTGGTGGGGGTGGGGCCCAGGGCTAGGGCAGACAGTTGGGGTCCAGGGGTGTGAGGGCTCCGGCTGGGGGTGTGGGCTCTGGGGTGGGGCCAGGAATGAGGGGCTCAGGGCTTGGGCAGAGGGTTGGGTGCAGGGCAGGTGAGGGCTCCGGCTGGGGGTGTGGGCTCTGGGGTGGGGCTGGGGATGAGGGGCTCAGGGCTGGGGCAGAGGGTTGGGTGCAGGGGGTGAGGGCTCTGTCTGGGGGTGGGAGCTTGGGTGGGGCTGGGGATGAGGGGCTTGGGGTGCAGGAAAGTGCTCCAGGGCTATGGCAGGGAGAGAGGACTCCCACAGCTCTTTCTCCCTGCAGCAGCACCTGGGCTGGGGGACAGAGGCACCTCTCCCTGCTGCGGTAGCTCTGGCGCTGGGGCTGCAGGATAGGCACCTCTTCCCTGGCCCCAGCGGGTCCAGGCCAGGGCTGGGTTCGGGCTGGGGGAGGGGCGGGCCACACCATCCTGGCCGTGTCTGGGTCCTCCCTGGCTGCGACTGGGTTTGGGCCAGACTGCGCCGCCCCAGCCAGGCAGGTCTGGGCCACAGCAGAGTTGGGGCCAGGGGAGGGGCGCTCCTGCTGCGGCACGTTGGGGACTGGGCTCGGTTGGAGGAGGAGGAGCGCTCCACCCCAGGCTAGTCCCTGCCTGGGCAGGTTCCCTGAGCGCCTGCATGGCGGTAAATAGGCAGCTGCACAGCTTACAGGGAATTTAGTAATGGCGCTTACTAAATTTTGGCTATTTGAAAATATCCAAGTGTAATGAAAAATGATTCTCTGCTGCATACTTCCTAGGAACTGAAACTACTTACGACATCTTTCCTGCTATGAATTAGGAAGCCCATTCAGGGTCAGCAGTATCTGATAGCAGTACAAGAAATGTTCAAGTTATGAAGAAAATAACTGAAGAAGATTTAATATGAATCATTTATCTGATGAACATTGGCATTTTACATCAAATTATTTTACATCAAATATTTTCTTTATTTGACCAACTCAGCTGATGCGTCAATAATATTCAATGAATAATTAAGCTGATATTTCCCCCTCATCAGTCATTGAATAAATGACTTGTAATACATTGATTTCAATTTTTTGACCAACAGCTCTATTGAAGATACTGAAAGCCTATAGTTAAATAAGAGACCCTGGTTAGAAAAGGTCAGTTTGGATGAGCTATTACCAGCAGGAGAGTGAGTTTGTGTGTGTATGGGGGTGGGGGGGATGTGAGAAAACCTGGATTTGTGCAGGAAATAGCCCGACTTGATTATCATGCACATTGTGTAAAGAGTTGTCACTTTGGATGGGCTATCACCAGCAGGAGAGTGAATTTGTGTGGGGGGGTGGAGGGTGAGAAAACCTGGATTTGTGCTGGAAATGGCCCACATGATGATCACTTTAGATAAGCTATTACCAGCAGGACAGTGGGGTGGGAGGAGGTATTGTTTCATATTCTCTGTGTGTATATAAAGTCTGCTGCAGTTTCCACGGTATGCATCCGATGAAGTGAGCTGTAGCTCACGAAAGCTCATGCTCAAATAAATTGGTTAGTCTCTAAGGTGCCACAAGTACTCCTTTTCTTTTTGACATGGATAATGTAATTATCCCCAAACCAAGCCTTGCAAACCCAGGAATTTCAGACTTAAGGTTACATGTAAAAGAAATCTGAACATATAAATCTAAAAAATACACAATGAAGGCACTCAAACAACCTTAACTCTGCCCTGCATTTTTCATATAAAACAAAGAGGTTGAATCCCTGCAGTAAGTGCAAAATGCAACTCGGCCTTAACTATGGAGTCATGACTAACATCAGCATAATAAGTAGTGCTTGTAATAGCGGAGATCCTTGCTAAGGTATCTAGGGAACTGTACAACAATTTCAAAATAAGGTGTATATATAAAAGAAGTCTAAAAAGGTCCAGCAATACAATACAAATAAACTTACAGACAGTACAAACAGGTAGAGGTCATAATTGGTCACAACCTTGTTGAAAATATTCATTTCTTAGATGTTTTGTGTTGGCTGATGGCCAGTTACTGATTCACTGCAACTGAGCACCAGCACATTGTCCCCCTTAGTGTTTGGCTCTAATATGCAATAGTACAGCAGAGCTTTTGTTATGCACTCAGCAGCTGCCGATATATCAACAATAGGATCTAAGAAAAATGGCTGTCCTTTGCTTTGGATTCAGTTCAACTAGTGGCTCCTCACAATACTATTTTCCAGCTCAAATCCCATCACCAGCACCATGCAGTCTCCTATCTTCAACACACAGTCCTCCAGGAACTCCCAGAACCAGCCCATTCCCAGTAATCTCAGTAATCTCTCAATAACTTCACCAGTTCCAAATCAGGCTTCAGGACTTTCCGGACCTCCTCAGCCCTTGTCTCCCAACAAATTCTAATCCCTCTACCTCAGTCCTTATCTCCTAACAAATTGGAGGGAATGTTTTATACTATATCTGTCACCATAACATCTAAGCATTTAATATGTTAATTAAAATAACTCAGGTTTCAGAGGGGTAGCCCTGTCAGTCTGTATCAGCAAAAACAACGAGGAGTCCTTGTGGCACCTTAGAGACGAACAAATGTATTGGACATAAGCTTTCGTGGGCTATAACCCACTTCATCAGATGCATGGAGTGAAAAATACAGTAAGGAGGTATAAATATACAGCACATGAAAAGATAGGAGATGCCTTACCAAGTGGGAGGTCAGTGCTAATGAGGCCAATTCAATCAGGGTGGATGTGGCCCATTCCCAACAGTTGTCAAGAAGGGGTGAATATCAACAGAGGGAAAATTACTTTTTGTAGTGCTAATGAGGCCAATTCAATCAGGATGGATGTGACCCATTCCCAACAATGATTGCTGTTCATGACCAGATCATTAGCTACCTCTCCCCCCAACAATCAGCACTGGTGTCCCAAATGTACATTGGCTAAACTGGACAGTCTCTGTGTAAAAGACTAAATGGACACAAATCAGACATCAACAATTATAACATTCAAAAATCAGTCGGAGAACACTTCAATCTCTTTGGTCACTCGATTACAGATCTAAAAGTAGCAATTCTTCAACAAAAAAACTTCAAAAACAGAGAGACTGCTGAATTGGAATTAATTTGCAAACTGGATACAATTAACTTAGGCTTGAATAGAGACTGGGAGTGGATGGGTCATTACACAAAGTAAAACTATTTCCCCATGTTTATTCCCCCCTTCCCCCACCCCCTGTTTCTCAGACGTTCTTGTCAACTGCTGGAAATGGCCCACCTTGATTATCACTACAAAAGGTCCCCCCCCCACCTGCTCTCCTGCTGATAATAGCTCATCTTACCTGATCACTCTCCTTACTCTCCGATAATGTCACGGCAAACCTGGTGGCTGAACTTTGTGACTTTGTCCTCACCCATAACTATTTCACATTTGGGGACAATGTATACCTTCAAATCAGCAGAACTGCTATAGGTACCCGCATGGCCCCACAGTATGCCAACATTTTTATAGCTGATTTAGAACAACGCTTCCTCAGCTCTCATCCTAATGCCCCTACTCTACTTGCGCTACATTGATGACATCTTCATCATCTGGACCCATGGAAAAGAAGCCCTTGAGGAATTCCACCATGATTTCAACAATTTCCATCCCACCATCAACCTCAGCCTGGACCAGTCCACATAAGAGATCCACTTCCTGGACACTACGGTGCTAATAAGCGATGGTCACATAAACACCACCCTATACCGGAAACCTACTGACAGCTATTCCTACCTACATGCTTCCAGCTTTCATCCAGACCAAACCACACGATCCATTGTCTACAGCCAAACTCTACGATACAACCGCATTTGCTCCAACCCCTCAGACAGAGACAAACATCTACAAGAGCTCTATCAAGCATTCTTACAACTACAATACCCACCTGCTGAAGTGAAGAAACAGATTGACAGAGCCAGAAGAGTACCCAGAAGTCACCTACTACAGGACATGCCCAATAAAGAAAATAACAGAACGCCACTAGCCATCACCGTCAGCCCCCAACTAAAACCTCTCCAACGCATCATCAAGGATCTACGACCTATCCTGAAGGATGACCCATCACTCTCACAGATCTTGGGAGACAGGCCAGTCCTTGCTTACAGACAGCCCCCCAACCTGAAGCAAATACTCACCAGCTACCACACACCACACAACAGAACCCCTAAGCCAGGAACCTATGCTTGTAACAAAGCCCGTTGCCAACTGTGTCCACATATCTATTCAGGGGACACCATCACAGGGCCTAATCACATCAGCCACACTATCAGCCACACTATCGTTCACCTGCACATCCACCAATGTGATATATGCCATCATGTGCCAGCAATGCCCCTCTGCCATGTACCAATTGGTCAAACTGGACAGTCTCTACGTAAAAGAATAAATGGACACAAATCAGATGTCAAGAATTATAACATTCAAAAACCAGTCAGAGAACACTTCAATCTCTTTGGTCACTCGATTACAGACCTAAAAGTTGCAATACTTCAACAAAAAAACTTCAAAAACAGACTCCAACAAGAGATTGCTGAATTGGAATTAATTTTCAAACTGGATACAATTAACTTAGGCTTGAATAGAAACTGGGAGTGGATGGGTCATTACACAAAATAAAACTATTTCCCCATGTTTATCCCCCTCTCCCACTCCCCACTGTTCCTCAGATGTTCTTGTCAACTGCTGGAAATGGCCCACCTTGATTATCACTACAAAAGGTCTCCCCACCCCCTCACCCCTGCTCTCCTGCTGGTAATAGCTCACCTTACCTGATCACTCTCATTACAGTGTGTATGGTAACAGCCACTGTTTCATGTTCTCTGTGTATATAAATCTCCCCACTGTATTTTCCACTGAATGCATCCGATGAAGTGAGCTGTAGCTCATGAAAGCTTATGCTCAAATAAATTTGTTAGTCTCTAAGGTGCCATAAGTCCTCCTTTTCTTTTTTAACATGGCTGCTACTCTAAAACCAAATGAAAAGGTCTCCCTTGGTCTCTTAATTCACTTGGAAGAAGTTTTTTTGTTTTGTTTTGTTTACATAGATGTATATATTTAGCTCACACTTTAAACTGAATGATGTGATAGAGACAGCTAAAATCTAAGGCCAGATTCAGGAAAACATCCCCACTCAGGACAGCTCAGCTCTGCTTAAGACCCACAGAAGTCAATGGATGTTAAGCATATGCATAAAGTTAAGCACATACGTAAGCTCATTCTGAATTGGGGCCTGAAAAAAGATTTGAGGGCCCCTTAAATTGGATGCTCTGCTTTGAAGTTGTGTCAAACAGCAATTCACCACGTTCTTGTCCAAAACCGTCACTCACTCTAGCTCATCCACACAAACATCTTGAAAGGCAATAAATGTCAATTGGCTTGAACAGCTAGGCTACCAAAAAATTCATTTTACACAAGCAGTGGAAACAATAGGGCCCAGATTTTTATTCGTTATACATGACTTAACAGTTAAACATTTGCTTAGATAAAAAAGTCCTGGAGGGATTGTATGTGTTCTGCCCCATGTTTATACTGGCCTTTGTGTATTATCTATTACTGGCTTCACTGCATAATGCTGTTTCATGTACTAAATAGTGTCACTTTCTTCCAATTCTGTCAATTTTTAATGTAGACTAACAAGAAAATGTTAACCTCTCCTGTTCTCACACTCTCACTGTGATTTCTAATACATCTGACACTCTTTCTGCAAATGCCTATTTCTCTGTAATTACATTAACGTAACGATGTGCTGAGGGACTTGGTTTCGATTTTATCTTGTAAGTACAAAAAAAAAAATCTTGGATCACTTAAGTACCTTATTCTTATGAAACCATCTTCAAAGCCCTTTTCCAACTGTTTCCAGAGATTTGTCAGATTAGAAGTAACACCTGACACCATCAAACTATTACCATTTTCAGTTTCAGGGCAATCATTTCCTCTTTCCACCACAAGTTTTTAGAAAACAAACCTTATTCCTTTAAACCCGTGAGAGAGAAGTGTGACTTGGATTTAGAGAATCATTTTACTATAGCAGTCTGGGAAGACCCGACTGAGATTGATTCCAGCCAGGCTGAAGATGACACATATCAAACTCTTTCACAGATGCTTATTCACCCATCAGATTATATAACATTGACCCTGGGATTGCTGAGAACTGAAAGGAGTAAAAAAGAGAGCTGGCTGTGTTTTCTCTGGTATTCCAGGTCATTAAGACCATTCTGGTAGGTTATAATAGAATGGCCTGCTGCAGACATTCCACCTCAGGCTATGAACTTGTCATTTGATAAGCTGAGTTGAGTTTGTCTGGTTAACTACTTGAGCAATATACAGCACCTCTTTTCTAGCACATGAGAAAAGTGCTGGATAAGTTCTGCTCAAACTTTTCTTCTGCACTTTCTCTCCCAAACTGCTCTGAGCACTGTAAGAGTGCTCCTTTTAAAATCTTCACTATCAACACTTATGAGTAATTAACTGCCATGGTATTTGTGGCATTTCAAAAACCATTCATTCTATCACTTCACCTATGACAGGGTACTGGAGCTAGCATTCCCCCCATTGTCAAACTGCAAAGGCATTTTTATTTCCCACATATGGTCTAGTTTGATTTCACGTTCCATTCTAAAAATGGTACTTCCAGAAGTATGCAGCCCCCTAGCACCATAATGACTATCGTCCCAATACCAACTCCCGAGGAAGAGTATCATCTGCTGGGTCACCAGCACTAACAACGTGTGCAGAGCCTAGATTTTCCTATCCAAATACTTGAGCAGGCCTGAGACTGCTTAGCTTATAAAACCACAAGCTCACAGGCCAAGGAGAAATGTAGCTGACTATTCTACAGTGTACTAGAAAAAGTCTTAAGATTAGAGCAGTTTAATATTTAATTAGCAGTACCACATTGATGTTAGGTAGGCAGAAAGTGAATCTGTAAAGTATTAGTCTTTTCAGTTTGTGATGTACTTTCAGATATTTGCATGAAAAATGTGATATACTGTAAATGTCAGTCATTCTTATTCCTTGGTCTAATATTTTAATTTGGTTTGATTGTTGGATTGATTCAACAGTTTCCAGGATGGCCCTTGGGAAATCTATTCTTGTTGCTCCATTATGATGGCTTTTGGAAATTTCATGTTCAGGTGCGATTTTTTTTTTTTTTAAGGTGAGGTTACATCACAGAGTGACTATTCAAAACTCATGCATTTTAAAGATGACAATAAACAGACTTATTGAAGGTTGGTTGTTTTGCTTTATCCAGTATGCAGGCCAGCATCTTTCAATGGCCACGAGAGCTAGACCATGAAAGAAAATACTGTGTCAATCAGTTTCCTGACACTTAGAAAGTGTGGAAGTTTTCTCCACATGTCACAGAAAGAACACGACACCAAGGAGTAGGTATTGTAACATCTGGAGGCAGATATAGCAGATGAAGCAAGGCAACAAGGTTAGCATGTCATAGAACAAAAGACTATAGCGAATTACTGTCTTGTGTCGTCGTGCCTTCGGACTGAACTGGGGCACCAACTGGAGAGATAAAAAGAGCTTTATAACTTAGCCAGAACAGTTGGATATTCTGATATGGCAACCAATATTTGTGAACTTGTTCATGGCCTTATGATGGTAGAGGTCAGAGTTTGCAAGAGCATTCAATACTCTCATTGAAATACCTGCTTTTTGTATTCAGAGCTGTTCTTTGCTTTCAAAAGTCAATCATAAGTATACATGCAACAAGACAGAGATATCTTTGTATTTAATGTGTTATCTACTGTATGCATCTGTCTATAAAGAAATAATAATAGTTCTTAATTACATTCAATTATTTATTTCCTTCCAAAGGTTGGAAAAATACATATTGAGCCAGATTCTCTCCTACACCAGAACTCTGTTCAGTGCAGGAAAGAGGATGGAGAGATTGTATCAGCTGATCTCAGACATGAAAAGATTTAAATCTGCTGCTAGGCTGTTCTAAGTTACCCTATGCCAGGATGACAGGTAAAGTGGAGCCCCACTTTGCAATGTCCCTTTGCTCCCTTGATATGCAGCCTGTACCGGGGTATGGCAGGAGACCCTGCTGCATCAGCTTCCTATTAGCAGGGAATTCCCTTACAGGAAAGAAATTCCTTGCTGGATAATTACAACCAGATTCTGGCTTCCAGGAAAGCATTTAAAAGTGTTCACAGAGGAGCTCTCTGGAAGAATATGAGACCCTTGAATTCCAGCACAGACTGTTAATATGATAAAAGGTTGTATGACGAGTCTTGGTGCTGCATCAGGACAGAAAGCAAAGACATGGAATGGTTTAGGATTGTAAGATTGCATACTATCCCCACTTCTCTTCTGCATTGTCACAGACTTAGATGGCTGCTGCTGAGGACACTGGTATTGTTTGGGCAAGAGAGAAGCTGCAGAAGATTTTGCAGATGATATAGTTATACTGGATACCAGATTGGATGGAATGAAAAGACTTTTGATAAGCCTAAAAGCAGAAGCTGCCAAAGTGGGACTCAGAAGACCAAGATCATGAAAATAGTAGAGAACATTGTCAACACTGGCAGATGTGTGATTGCTGGAGAAGAATATGAAAGCTGATGACTGAGTCTATCTTGGAAGTACAATATCGACATTTCTCACCAAGTGAAGGAAAAAAATCAGTGGATCATTGTCTCATTTGTCAAACATATGGAAGAGTAAGAAGACACATCTACACAGTAAAATGAGATTGTACAGTTCTACTGTCCTTCCAACACCACTGTATGCCTCAGAAACATGGCAGATAGTGGCAGTACACAATAGGAGGCTGAATGCACTCCAACCACAATATTTAAGAAGCATCTTGGGAATTCATTGGCGAGATAGTGTAACCAATGTGGAAGTGTTGTGTTGCATGGATCAGCAGACTGCAGACTCAGTAATTATATAGAAATGGCTGCAATGGTTTGGTGATGTCATCAGGTTACCCCATGGCAGAAGCACAAGGTACATCTTAGACTGGTTGCCACCTGCAGGAAGAGAAAGCATGGAGGAAAAAGAATGACTTACCACAGGATGATAGAAAAGGATGCTGCCATCATGGAGACAGCTTATGGTAAAGTCAAACACATTGCTCTGGACAGACAGCAGTGGAAAGCTGGAAAGCATGGCTTGTCTCCGGTGCCAATAGACCCAGGAGATTCTAAATCTAGAGCTAAGCTTGCAGGACCATGACAACCAGATTCTGGTTTCCCATACCATATCCCCAACCCCCGCACACAATCATTAGAGTATGTGGCTACTACAGAGTAGCATATGATTCCGGTAGTGTCACCTTCCTAGAAAGATGTTTGATCTCATTGGAATGGCTTAGCTATGAAACTAAAATCTGTTGCCTTCAGTGTGTATTTACTATGCAAACGAATTCCCATTAAATTAAGGTTAACTTTTTGGGACAGATATTCAGTCCTGGCTTCCATTTTTAGGTCCTTAAGCATTTAACTGGTAAGATTTTCCTCTTTGGTTAATTGTGGGTGTAAAATTGTGCATGCAAAAAAGGAAGATGAGTCGAGGCTCCCTTGAAAATCAGGCCCTATTCTTTTTATTTATTGTATTAATTCCCAAAGCACCCATCACATACATATTTAGGACCCTCCACACATTTAAAAGAAAATGTAGACACCAGAGAACTCAATAGCTCAGGAAAATTGGGCCACTCTTTGAAAACAAAGCAAGAAAAAGTAATCCCCAAAGAAGCACTGTTGAACATTGACACGGTATACAAAGGGCTTGCTCTGAGCCTTGAAGGTAGCTACAGAAAGAGCCATACTGTATCCTAGGCAAAAAAAATGGTTAATTTGCAGTTAAAGTAGAACAGATGTGTCCTTAGCCTTCTTTGAAAAAGCCTTCAAATAATGTTTCTGTTTTAAAAAACAAAAAAACCAAAACAAATAAATTGGAAGAACACTGTTAAAGTTATCCAAACAACCTTAACTTTGCCATATCAAGCCATCAGCCTTATTCCTTCTTTGATTCTAAAGCATGTAGTGTGGCTGCAGTACTGGCCACATGGTTTGTGCAGGGAAGAAGAGAAAGAATAAGTAGTTAGCAGAGTTTAATAATAGCAATAATTGCTATTACAATGGAGACTCCTATGAAAAAAACAGAGGCTACAGGAAGTGGTGTTGGTGATTCCATTGGTGGAAATTTTCATTCTGAATCAGCACTGAAAAGCAGCTGATCAGAAATTTTCCATCAGAATGTTTTTGTTTTTTTTTAATGGAAAACGTGTTTTTCAAAATACTGCTCCCTGGCCAGACTACATATCCCATGATGCACTGTGGTCTCCCCATGTGTATCCTATGATTGTGGGTGAAAACAAATATCAGAATTTCCCATGAGATGGATACTCCATTTTACAATCAGCTCCAGTATCGATCCATTGCTCCTGCATGGCACTAAGGGCATTGCATCACTGCTAGATGAGACATAACCAAGGTCTTCCCCTGACCATTTGTGACATATTTCGTAAGAGTTGGGTGGGTTTTTGTTTCTCTGTTTATGGGAACAAATTTAAATAGGAGCAAACTGATTTTTAAAATGGCAACTTAATCTGTTATTAAAACAAAAGAAGCCTTAAAGAGAGAAGGGAACGATCACAGGAAGAAATTAAGACATCTGATTTAAAACATAATTGCTTCCTACCCTCCAAACAAATGGTACAGCAAACAGGCTCAAAGTCCACACCACAGAAGCGGGAACATATACAGTATGATTATTAGGGTAGTGCTGAGGCTCAAGATCTGTAATTTTTTTACACTAAAGTGCCCTTATGCATCTATTACTAACATCTATACTTAAAAAAAGCCATAAAAGTGGAATAGTGAAAAAGGGCTTGTGAGATTGTCTGAGTAAAACCTGAGATTGTAAAAACTATGCAAGAGGATTTGAATAATTTCATCCTCAACCATTTCCCCCTCTGTCTCCTTGACTTTTTAATGGAGTATTTGCCACTATTAGATTTGTGAAATAACCCAAATATATCTAACTTGTACAAGTAGCAGCTGCCTCTGGAACCGCTTGCTCGGGCTACCCCTTATTGAACTTCAAAGAACACTTTTAAACACCTTCTGCCCCACAATGAACATTAGATCTTTTTAAGTCCTACTTTCACTGAGGGAGTTTTAAGAATTTGGTTACCAGGTCTGCAGATGGTGCATCAGTTTATGTGAATAGCCGGGTACTCTCCTGAACCACAGTGCTGGGAACCCACAAGTTGCATTGATACCCAGTTATTTTCAGAACTGGCTTAGCCCAACTCCATCAGAGAATAAATTTAAGACTCACATTGTTAGTTTTAATAAACAAACTCAGTGTCACATCAGCTTTGTCCCCATCTTTAAATACATTCATGCCATCTGTCTTACGGTCTCAACAGGTAAAAACAATTGCATTGTAGGTTACTTACAATCAGTTCCCAGTTGTTCTGAACAGCTTGAGATGTCGCACATCTTACTCAGTGGCTTGTGGTACAGACTGATAAATTATTTTTTTATGGGACTATGATCAGTTTAGGATTCCCTCTTCTGGCATTTCAGAAACCAGAGAAGTTCAGGTGTTATCTTGGAAGCTTTGTATGATTTTTTTTTCATACAATTTTGTTTTTGTGTTTCCAGAGAAATGCATTTCTTTCCATATAGCTCTTGTCCTGAGTTTTCAGTGTCATCTTTAATTAGAAAATGAAAATTAGTGCTTTGCTGGTTTGTTTTTATGTCAGGATTTGTTGTTTTTTTATGTCTTGTCAGACAATCGTATTCAGTAGTTAGTGTCAAATTAAAGCACTTTTTATGGTCTGATGAATATGAAATGCACAATTAAAAAGTTCCCATTAGGAAGTTATACAACAGAGCACATCACAAACTATTACCATGTCTATTTAGTACACATCCTGTGACAAACAAAGCTCTGTCTTTCAGATCCACCATGGCAGAATCTACACCTACATGGTGGCAGGGTGTGACATACTATACCTTGGGGGAGCGTCTTGTAACCCCCATATTCCTCATCTGTATATAATTGTGATATTGCATATAAAGCATGCCATGTGAGGTATCAGGGAAAAGGTTATGATTGGCTAAAGTCACTGTTCTATCTAAATATGTGTATCTTTAGTGCATATGAAGTTATGAGGTTATGTTTTATGGTTGTCATTAAAACGTGCTGTGAGTTGGGGAATCAGTCAGATATTAGCTGCACAGAGACAACAGCAAGAAAAGTAACCAACACCAGGGTAGGGTGTCAAACAACCATCAACAGCCATTGTCCAGCAAGGAAGCTACAATTCAATGACTCACCTACATGAGGCCACACCAGAGGAATTGCTCAACCTTGCCTGGGGACTCAGCAATGCCCACCAGACATGCCTGGACTTGTGTTCTCCAAGCACATGGGACTGAAGGTATAAAACATAAAACAGGGGGCCCATGCTCTGCCTTTCTCCTGCCCTCACCTATGCTGCAAGCAACAAGGTCACTCAGAAGACTTAAGACTCCAACAAAGGAGACTGGCCCGGGTTTCAAGGGTGAAAACTGTGCACTATGAATTGCAATATCCACTGAGGTGAGAAAAACTGCTTAATCTAGATGTTGCCCAGTCTAATAGGGTTGAGAATTTAGACTGAGAGCTTATATTTTATTTTATTTTATTTTGGTAACTAACTAACTTTTTGCTTATCACTTATAGACACTTAAAATCTATCTTTTGTAGTCAATAAACTTCTTTTATTGTTTATCTTTACCAGTGAGTTTGCCTGAAATGTATGGCAAATGTGCTCAGGTTTGCAAAGGCTGGTTTATATCCACTTTCCATTAATGAAGTGGCCAAACAATTAATAAATTTGCACTGCGCATCTTGAGCAGTGCAAGACAGTATATTCCTGAGGTACAAGTCTGGGAACTTGGGGGATTTGGCTGGTGACTTTCTCTGTGTGATTCGTGAGTGGCTCTGGGAGCATTCATGCAATCTAGCTGTGTATGGGGCTCCACATGTGGTTGTGCTGAATGATAACAGTACCTGAAGGGGTTTGCTGCTGGTCACTATCAAGGCATTGTGAGAGACATCCCAGGCTGGAGAAAGTTAAGGGGGCAAAGTGGTCTCACAGTCCCAGGCTGCACCCCAGGCATCCTGTCACACAGGGGTCAACTGTTTCAACAGAGTTCAGAGTTGATGTCACTTGAGTAGAGTGAGATTTTCTTTCAGCTCTTGTGACAAAGATGAACTCAAGAAAGTGAATGATGATGTCATCAAGTAGGAGGAAGGCGGTCATTGCTGGAAATTATAAATCAGGAGCAATCGGCTGATCCCATCACATCAGCTGGATCCAATCCCAAGAAAAGACAAACTGTGATCCCTGACATGACACAAGTGCCTCCTTGTGATCTCAAATGCTAACTATGGCCAGTGAGAGCTATCATTGGCTGTGCCATAAAATCGCTTAGGGGTGCAATCCTCAGGTTCCAGCTCTGCACTGGAGAAACCTGGAAACTAGCCTTCTTCAAGTCATGGGGGTTATGGCAGTACAAAAACTTGGGGGTGATTTCTCCCTACCTGAAGTTTTCAGTGTCAATTTCTAACATCATTTTTTTAAAGATGCTGGCCAGGAGTCTAACCTCCTCATTTGTGGGTTTCTCGTCATGCTGGGTCAGCATTTCCTTTCTTGAAGTGAGCCCCTTTCAGAGGTTGAACACGCTAAAAGCATGCAGCTGATCTCTTTGCTCTGTTGTACATGAGCTCAGTAGAGTGGGAGGTCTCTAGCATCCACTCTTCAGAAGCTTTCCCAGAGTTGAAAGCAGGATTCCCAGTAGCCTCTGATTAGTGCTAAGAGCTGCATGCGCAGGAGACGTTTGAAGTCCCCAAGTCATTGTACTGACCCTACAAAACCCAGGAACAAGGCTGCATATTCCTGAGCTCCATTTATTGGCACCTTTTCTAGTAACTAACTACTTCCATATTTACAGACATAGCCTGTTTGTAGAGCACTCTCGTATCTAGGTGGACACTGCCTTAGGGTTCCATGTGGGTTGTGGGAAGGCAGAGGGGTGGATATGGCTAAGGGGTGATGGCCTGAAAGGTAGACTTCCTCGACTACAAGGGAGCAGAAAAAGTATTCACCGTGAAACCAGTTTCTGTCAGCTTCTCAGATGTTGAGACTATCATATATGGAGAGGATCATCTTACCAGAAAGGACAAGGACACCGCACAATTGCAATGTCTTTGCCCCATCTTGGGTCTGCCTACTTTTGCTGTCTGTGGCAGTAGGGGGAGTCTGGGATGATGATGTGCATCCGCTGGGAGAGTTGGGCCTCTGTATTTTAAGAGAGTGATTTCTCAGGAACGTGTTCAGCAATTCAAAATCAACTGACTCTGGCTCTGACCCTTGGTCTGGCCCTACTCACTAGGTCTGACTGCTTACAGCTGTGATAAACTTCTGCCTTCATAGTTTCTTCTCTTCTAATTGCTAACCTGAGAATAAATCAGGGTACAAAGGAAATAAACCTGTTACATGTGGCTTCATGGATCAGGGTTACGGTAACGGTGTTGGGGTTTAATTTAAACTGTTAGATAGATCCCATCAGTTGTAGAGAAAAGTAAGCTCAGAGGAAAAGTAGAATGAGTTACTGAGACAAGGCCCCCACACTTGTCTGCGTGAATAAAATGGATAAGGTCTTGATCCTGCTCCCATTGCAGTCAGTGGCAAAACACCCACAGTCTTTGCATGAATAATTACCTACTTTGAACTTGCAAATGCTTGTTTGTGCAGACAGGTGCAAACACAGTATTTTCATGTACATTTCTGAAGCTCCTTTAAAAATATGGCCTCTGCCTAATATAAAGAGATTGAAACAGCATGACTGGAAGACTTCATTCTGAAATGTTTGACTGGTGAGTGTATGTTGGGGTCAGTGGGATTCTGGACCCACAAAGCTTATCAAGAAGCAAATTAACATGCAAAACAGAGTGAAGTCATACTTCAAAGTCACCACAAAAAGTCCAGTGAATATCAATCTAAATTAATTTCAGCCTCTCTAATCAATCATGTCTTTATGAAACACAAACGAATCCCATCAGAATGACATGTTGTTAAGAAAAAAAAGAGATGTGCCCTAAACTTCTGGTGACAATTCATATAAACATCAGTTCATGCAGCAAGGTTAGAGCTCTGGGAGAACAGTACAATATTTTAAAGATCATTGCCAACTCCAGAGTATATAAGCCATGGAAAAAAAAAAAGATTAGTGCCTAAAAACCTGAGGGCAGTGGAGGAGAGAGACAGAAGGCGACTAATTTGGCACCTCTCTATCCTTAGAGGGGTCTTGTGGCATAAAAAGAATGTAAACAAGTCATCTAAAGATAAAGGCCTGGGATAAGAATTTTTGGAATGCCATTTCTGTTTAGAGTAGCACCCTGCTGTCCTTACTCATTTAAAATGTATATTGATTTAAATGAGAGGTTTGGGCACAACAAGTTGGATTTGGTTCTTGATTTATTATATTGTCATCTGTATTGCAAAAGAGCCTAATGGGGCCAAAGGGAACTGGGTTCCTATTGTGCTTGATGGTTTGCAAACATGCTAGGAGACCATCCTTGAAGAGACTACAGTCTAAATGGACAAAGAGTTGGGAAACAGAGGTGGCGTGAATTGTGCAAGGTCATACAACATCATTAGGATTGAAATAAGGGTTTATTAAGAGACCACATTGTAGTCAGTCTGCATAGGGGCCACCATTCGGCCTGGTCCTTAGGCAGCCTGTTCAAGATAGCCTGTCCTGATGCCCCTCTGTGTGCACAAACACACACTGCACAACAGGCATGTAAGGATCAAGTTCTCTGACTATTACCTTCCTACTTAGCAACCTTCTTTGTAGGAAAAGCTACTGTGAGAGCACAACTGTTAAGGAACTCTTCTCTTAAAAGTCAATTGACATTTTCTCTTTGCTTGGATAGTTTTAAGAACATTAATATACACTCTCTTGGAAGCCATTTTCCTTTCTTTTCATAACTGCCAATCTTCTTTCATTATACAGTTGACTGGAAAACTGCTGTTAGAAAAATAAGACAATGTCCTGTTTATTGGTGTCCTAATGTGCCATTGATAAAAGCAGAAGTACGACAAGTAGGTCGTACTGTCAGAACTGAGCACAATCTCTCACCAAAGATCAATCAAAACTTGCTCATGTTAGTCTGGTAAAATCACATTAGGATCATTATCCTCTCACTTGTGGGGTTTATGTAGCTTTACACCCCCTTTCTATCCCTGATCCTGTAGGCTGCTGAAAGCTAACAGTCCAAAATGGGCCATTCCATTCTCTAGGATGGAAGGATTCTATGATGTTCAGCCCCTCCACCTCCTACCCCTGATGTGCCCCTCCTCTCACCCAGCTACCCCCAGAATTGCCCCTTTGCCAAGGCAAGTGGCAAGAAATACTGACACATGGCTGGCTATGTCAGACTACACCAGCTCAGGATTCCCCTACGCTAGAGGTATCCTCAACTGCTGCTTTATAGTGGCTTAGACAAAGGGGATTTAAGAGGCACTGAGGAATTGGATTATTTGTGAATCCCCCACTTCTATTTTTAAAGAATCCTAGCTGTAATTTTTTTTTTAATAATCCTTCTGAAATTGACTTTCCATTCTCTTCTTTGGAGTTACTCCTGGCATACATTGCTCCAAAAGAAAAGGAGAATCAGGCCTTTTGTTTTAGAAGAACTGTCGGATTCAGAGGGAAAAGATTTTGCTGGAGGCTGGTCTGAAACAGATTGGAACAAAATCGGTGCCAACAGAAAAACGTTTTCAATTATCATTAAATATCATTTATCCTGTTTTAATCTTATGCGTAGAACATTTATTACTCCTGATAAATTGACCAAGTATAAAAATAGACAAGTCATCCAATTGTCACAGGTGTAAAATGAAGACAGCTACTTTATTAAATATGTTTTGGACACGTTCTTACTCAGCACATTATGGGACTACAATAGAGGCTCACATTGCTAAAATTATACTTGCTGAAATTCCTAAGCACCTAATTTGTGCCTGTTCTGTATTACTTTATAAAGATAGATATAGGAGTAAATTACTATCTATTGCATTAGTAATTGTAAAAAGAAGGATTACATTACAGGGGAAATCCATATTATCTGTATAGGCATAAGGACAATTTGGGATCTAAAAAATACTATCCCTCTGAAGAAAGTCAGCTATATAATTAGAAGGCATGCTTTTTCCATTACTTACACTAAATCAGAGTAATTACACTTAAATATAGAATTATACCACTGCAAAACCAGTGTAAGTGAGAGAAGAATCAGGTCCAGATATGTTATTGTAGACTTTGGTTTCCATTGGGACCGATTCATTAAATATGGCTCTGGCTCTTACTATGGGGAGAAGTGCATAGAAGTAAATGGGACTACTCCCAGTTGTAAGCATTGCTTCCACTAGTGTTTCCTATGCTCAAACTGTGCACCTATACAGTGGTATGAAAAATGGTGATTGCTGGGGAGAGTGGAAGAAAGCGGGGGAATGGAGGCTTCACAAGGTCACAGCAAGTGGAAACTTCATGTAAATGATTTCAAACCATTCATCAATAACCTTATAGTAGGAAAATGTGCTGATGAAAGGCCAAATCTCCTTCCTAAAGTAAATAGTCCTGACACATGACTGGTCCTGCAGGGCATTAAGTGATAGAAAAACTACTACACCACAGCCATTGCAGTTGGTGCCGGTGGGGGATGTAGATGCAGGAAGGAACTGGCCCATAATCAGAAGCAAGTTACAAAGGGAAAACTTTGCTTCCGAAAAGGAACAAGATGTTAGCAAGGACCAGATTTGTAAAGGTATTTTGGACGTATAGATGCAGACCAGCACCTAGTCGGATTTTCAAAAGGAATTAGGAACCTAGGTTCTTTTGAAAATCCCAACTAGTCACCTATCTGAATTTTTAGGTACCTAAATACCTTTAAAAATCTGGCCTTGAAGCTCTAGCCCTCCTTGACACAGCCCATGTCACCAGGGATCATATTATCCTAGATTAAAACAAATATCCCTTGTATTAGTGATCTCCAAGAAAAGCTTCATCTTACAGAAGATGCAAAGAATGTGGAAGAAAATAAATTAAAGCTCTGTCATTCAATCAGGATATCGAAATAGCAATGTTAAGCTAATATTAATATTGCTTGTCCACTTTTTGCTTTTATATTCCTCTGGCGCTTATTGTTCTATAGCAGTTTTTTCAATGTTATATCCCCAGAATAATTATTTGTTATAAAATGTAGTTAGTTTACTGGATTTTTTCTTTCTGGGCTCACTATAGTTAAACAGAGGGGACCAAGTCGAGAGGTCCTTATTTAGGCAAACTGCCATAGAAATCAAGAGGAGCTTGCCTGACCTGGGACATCCGGAATCATATATGCACATAAATTACTCTGGGAATCAAAAGCCCACAATGTAACAAAAAAGAGTAAAATTATTTCTGAGAAGTGTAGGAAACTTGCATGATAGTCTGTAATGCATCCTGGCTTCTGACTTTTTTTTTTTTTTTCAAACATCAAGGAAGATGACACCTACCCTTAATATGTTTTAGCTCTGATTATGAATCCCCAACTGTACAGACTCCATCTTCACATCTACCAGCAAAATCATTTTTCCAAACTACAGTGTGGTATTTCTTTGAGTGGATGAAGAACTTGTTAAAAATGAAATATAGAGTAATGAGTTCTAAAATGAATCACTGCATGCAATATAATTTCTTTAAACTATGTGCCAGGTAAATCTTGACTCATCAGCATGACACATGGAATTTAAAAAAAATCTGAATATATATTGTTTAAATCCTAGTACAATTAATTCACATTCAGTATGATACATTTCTTAGGGCAAAATCCCAGATCCCTATGCAGGGAAAACTTGCAAAGTCAATAGTTATGCCTGCAACAGGAGTACATGTTACAAAGGTCCCATTCCTAGATTTCCCTATCTTAGACAAGCTGATCCAATGTTCACCTTTGCTAAATTGCAAGGAAGAGCATTCACATATTGTACAATGGTCTAAATTGTTCCATTCCTCATTATGAAGAGACTGAGAGACCTTCCCTTATGTATGCTACAGAAAGCCTAACAAGTCCAGATACATGATTATCCTGCCATGTCAAGATACCAGACAAAATATATCCTGGGCTGGGGTTTGCAAACATGCCCAGTGTTGGCCTAATTCTGCTCCCTCTGAAGTTAGACCGCAGTTGCGTGATCCTGAAAATCCCACCCAGTGAATCTGGCACTATAGCAAAAGCAAGACTCCATCAGCTTGCATTAGAAAATGACCTCTCTTCTCTACTGTAATAATAAATGATATTCTCCTTCCTTAAGGATCACCATGGCTCCTCTGGAACTGCCTTTTCTGGGTAACAGTTAGAGGCACCAAGGCACAGGAAAAGGGAAAAAACAAAACAAAACTCTTGTGAAACTTTTTGAAATTTTATTTTTCCATCTATCTCAGCCCTGTAACATTTGGGCACAGTGTCACATAAAAGAACTTTGCTAAAAGCAGTTGCCGTGGCAATCTGGATAAAATATGCACTTTAGTCCTTGCAAAGCCCTGCCCACTACCGAAGTAGTGCACAGCTCCTCTACATTTAGGTCAATTTCACCTTTACTGTATAAGAGCTTTCATTTTTAAAATGCCTTGATCAGTATTTTGCAATGCATCTTATATGTTTTTCTCAGCTGGTCACCATCAACGTATGGAGTGTAATTCTGATATAAGAGCATGAACCTCCTTCCTCTCCTCCCCCTGTATGGTTACTATTCTGAATATAAGTAATTCGTTCATTGCTGTGTCATATTAAGTGCACCTAGTATCCTAGATGCATTTCCACCATTATAAAATACTCAAACCTGGATGCCGATACTATAAGTGAACAGTGCTTTCACTTTTTAAAGCATCTAACCTTGTTCTAAACAGCAGCACTGTCCACACAGATATTGTCCCTTTAAGATAAAAGGTTCATTTTAATCACTGTTGTATCTTTTAAGCCGCAATACAATTCAAAGCAGTAATAAGAAAAATGAAAAAAGTTGTAATGTAATAACTACTGTGTTTCTGGCAGGATATAAAATTTCACCAATAACTTTCAGCCATTTCATGTCATCAGCTTTAAAGCAGGGTTTCTACTCTACTCTAGACGTCTGTTCTGCTTTTTACTTCTTTCATCGCTAGGGAATCTGAATGTTTTCATGCAGTGATCACACATGGGCTGATGCTAGATTTGAAGAATAATAGGGAATTCTGCTCTAAAACTATCTGGCCCTTTATCACATTTGAGCTTTAAATTCTTATTTTTCCCATGGGGAACTTTCAAATCTTAACCTCATAAGAAAAATACTGCACCGGACATGAACATAAACCAATAGTTCATCTGAAGTCAGTGGAGTAATTGGAGTACAACTGGTATAACAGATATCAAAATCAGGCCCACCAAGTTAAGAATAACTTGGATTTATTTAAATCAATGGCAAGAATCCCAAATGACTTCCCTGGGCTTTGAATCAGGCTCTTTGGGTCTCAGATTCATCTCAGGCTTCATCCTGAACTCAGGTACACTAGAGTAAAACAGGACTAATTCCATTGAAATTAATGGAGTTTTGCTAAAGTAGAACCAGCCTAAGTGAAATCAGAATCAGGCCCAATTGAATTATATTGTTGTAAAAGCTAGTGTATGTGAGATCAAAGTTAGTCCCTGTATATTGTCATTCTGGAACAGTGTTCTCCTTTTGTTTGTCTTAGTAAATGCTTTAATAGGAGAAAAGTGCTTTACAGGCAAAATTCATATTACCAAAACCAATTGGATTTACAATTTGTTTTTATTACCACTAAAAGAGCACTAATTCAAGCTCCGGATGCATTATAGTGCTACAAAACAACAATAATCTTGTTTTTATAGCTCTAAACATGTTGAAAAGCTAAGCCTTTCTTCTACTACATAGTGCCCAAATGTCATTATAACTTACAAAATGTAGCTGACAGTCATAATTTGTCTTTTTGTTGATGGCCTTATATTTCTATCTAACACACAATACTTTTGTTCAACAATATAAGCAACAATTTGTTTAAGATAAGCAAGACACCTAAATTTTCAAAGTATGATTTCAACCAGATAACTACTGCTGATTTTAGCTAAAAAACCTTGGCAAGAAGCCTAAAAACTTTAAAAATGGGGAGAATCAAACATATACCGGGCACTTGAAAGCTACCCATATTGTGGTAAAAATGTCATTCTTTAGGCATAGCAGGAGTTTTTCCATTAATTTCAATGGGTTTTGGATCAAGGTCTTAAAGTTTGGCCATGTGAAAAGTCTGCTAAATCTGTTTAGCTGCAACTCTTTACTGAAATGATCTATTAAATTAAGTTTTGGGGAGGAGACCATATTCCCTGTATAAATATCAGCAAAAAACAAACAAAAATGAAACTAAACTAAAAAACAGCAAAATCCCCAACAACAACAAACAAATGCCAGGACTGAGGCTAGGGTACTTTCATGTTGCTTGAGCAGAGCCTTCCATCTCATCCGAGAAAGCATAAATAGTTTTTAAAGCCATAAGCAGCTAAGGAAGATTGCAGCCAACAGAGACATTGCCTACAATGTATTGAAATACAAAGGGAAGGGGCTGTGAAAACAACATTTAGAGTTGTGCAAGCACATCTTGGTGCCTAGAAGCTCCTCTGCTAGATCAATACCCGTGCCACCTTAACAGGATGCTTACTGGTTTCCACCTAGACTGTGTCCATTAACTATCCATGATATTTTCAGCATGAACTACAGCACACCTTGAGGTTTTAATGAGGATGACTAGCGTGGTATGGCAAAGAGGTCATAAGCAAATCATGCCTTTTGGCAGTGGAGGTATTAGGAGGAGCAATGGTGCACTGGAAGTTGCCTCAGGGAAACTTAAGGCTTAAGCTTTCCTCTGCACAGGATCATTGGCCTTGATTGTGTCATCAGGGCTGATTTTACAAGGGGGTATGTCAGTGATGAGTATAGAAAGGATTACATGCAGGAGGGCTGATGAGGATGGCTTTTCTACCTCTTATTGTCAGGCTGACAGATTTGATACACCCTTCTTTAAGTAGAAGTATATTCCCCATTGGTGAAATCTGCTCACTGATGAGTTACATTTGATTGGTTCAATTTGCCTTCATAGATAATTAGGCCAGAAATGACAGCTGTGATCATTTAGTTTGACTTGCTTTATAGACGCTGGCTTTACATACTTATAGCTCTGTTTTTTATTATCCAACACTGGGGTGGTACTAGATTAACAGACACACTGGTTAGAGGGGTGGTGTTTGAGGATAACAAATAGCAGAAAACACTAAGATATACAAAGAAGCTAAAGAAAGCAACTGACAATCATTTATGCATATTTACATGTATATTTTGCCTTTATGCCTGACATAAAGATCATCGCAAGACTGCAAACTGTGTATGAACAATGTTGTATTCCTTCATTTTAAAGTGTATGCTTGGGGTAAGTTATTGGGAGACAATAGGAGACTGTCGCCATTGAGAAATGGTTGGCTTTGTTCACAGCTGTGTAATTTCCAACCTGATAGATTGTCTACACAGAGACAGAACAAATATGTGTTGTCCTGAAAGCCTGAACTTTTTTTTTGTTTCCCTTTAGAATTATTTACTTTCTTTCCAGTCAGAAATGAACATATTTCATCAGTGTAGAAACCCCAGAGTGAAAATGTAATTTCCTACAGCTATAGCAGAGACTTCACAAAGACACTTATGACTATCACTCATATCCAGGAAAATAGTTTCTCCAATGGTATTAATAAAATTGACACATGGAACATTTCCTCAAGTGGCAAAAGTGGGATATTTCTGAAAGTAACCTTTGTTTAATTTATCCTTCTATTATATTTTATCCTTTCAGAAGAAATTAACATACCCGCATGCTATGCTGTAGTAGTTACACAAACAGGTCATGGACAAGAAAAGGTTCCTGAGCATTAATAACTTATACATAAATGAAAAAGTATTGCTCAGTTTAAGGTGAGCACCATTATTCTTTGGAACATGTTGTAATATTGTGCGTGCTACAACTTTGTACTGATTATAGGCATGAGATGGTGATTGAAATCAAGGTCAGACAAAAACAACCTAATCTGGCAAGTATTGTATTTGGACTTGGAAATGCCATAAAATTCAGAAAATGACATAACCAATTATAGTGGAAGTAACAACAAAGGATTAGAGACAATTTAAAGTTTTTCTTTAAAAATCAGACGTATTTAACAGTCAGACTTGAAAAATCCCATCTCAAAGCAAGCTTCAATTTTTCATCTCTTCTTAGTATCACTAGGTACCAACTCCTGTTAAAAGTCAGAACACAGTCATGGTTTCAGGAACAAAAAGTTAAACTTCACTGATACCATCATACTGTAAGCCAGGTTCTGCTCCCAGTCTCAGTTTAGTTCTGCAGTAATTTTATTGGATTGATTGAGCTCAGTTTCAGCAGTCTAAACCTAGAGTGACTCCATTGGGCCTAATTCTGATTTTACTTACATCAAAAAGCACTCTACTGATTTCAGTTAAGTTGCTGCAGACACACACTGGTCTAACTCAGAGCAGAATGTGGCCCGCTGAATATCATGTGACAGCAGATACTATCCTTGAGTACAGTATAATGTTGCTGACCTGTGTTGTAGCAGGGTCTTGCAGGTCAGCTTTCCATTGGAGAAGAGATTAGTGACATGGAGCTTTAGTGCAACATATTCATTTTACACTGTTTACACCAGACCTGGAACGGGGTGGTCACAAATGGCATTCAGACAATCTGCTTTTTCTGAACTCAGAGTCCAGCACCAATGCCTGGACCACAGGGAGCAATGCTGCCTCAAACTTTACTCTAGTTAGCAAGATTAAGGCAGAGAGTAAACTCCTGTGCTGCTTGCCACAGCTCCATCCAAAAGAAATTGCATCACAAAACAATGACACATTTATTCAGACTGTACACACTTGCATGCTAAGAAAAAAAGAACTTGTAAGACTATGTAGCAGCACCACCTGATGACTCCTGCCATAATAATATGAATATATCCTTTCTATTTGGGGGCCAGATTCTGTACTTAACAGAATGGCCCATGTAGGGGGAGGTGCAGAGCTATCCGGACCCAAAGGGAACTTTGGGAGGAATTGTGTTTGGGAGGCAAAATCGTTCCCCCTGCTCCTTATTGTGTAGGTGGTGGAGGATGCTATAGTCTGCTCTCCACTGTGTAACAGTCACCAGGTCCTTAAGCCGATGCAGAAAAAGGAAGAGTGATGGAACAATTAGGTTACTACAAAGGAAAGGATCTGGTGGTGGGAGAGTCAGTATGTATGGGTGGATGCACAGGTGAAGTCAAGAGATGGGACTGGAACAAAGGAGCATGTAGTGGTTTGACTGGAGCAGCCCCCCCTTGTGGACCTTGTAGGCACTTGGACACAGTTCTATCCCAGTGGCTGCTCTGGCTAGCAGGCCTGTCTTTGCAGCTCTGCAAGCCATGCTCCCTTCAGGAACAGAGGCAGAACTCCATCCTCCTTCCTGGTCAGTTAGCCCTGAACTTATTCAGGCTCCTTTTATTTCTTCTTCAGGCTTGGCATTAGCTGCTGGTATAGTGGGATGGGGCTAACTGGACCCAAAACCTCTCCTTAACTACTTCTCTGCAGGTATGGGGTGTGTCTGCCTCATCACAGGGCAGAATGTGAACAGAGAGAGAAGAATCCATTTTATATCTCACATTGTGTCCCTCATTTAAAGCATTAATGCCCCACTATGCAGTTTAGGAATTTGGGGGATGCTGAGGCCCTTATTGTGCTATAATTTGGGAACTGAGGATGAAAACAAATTCCATTGTCTTTGCAGTCATGTGGGGAGAGAGTTAACTGATTCATATTGACTGTAAATAGAACAAATGAAACAAGAAATGAGAGCCAGCATCTACTCTGGAATAATTCCAATTCTGATTGATTGCTCACTCTCCGAAAGGGATAGATTCATTTTATCCTACTGTGAGACTCACCACCATTTTACTTCACTGGAAAATGGAGGTGCATGAGTCCAAATATCACCAACTGGAAATCAGGCAATTAGTTTCTCTTAGATATATTTCTATTAATCTTACAGCCACAAAATTCAAGTGGTCCAAAGCAATTTATTTCGATCAAGTTTCTGTTTAAATCTGAAAGTAGTATTGCAACACTGCATCAATGAGGCAACTCCTACAGGTGGGGTTACTTTGAAATATGCACGATTTTTGAGTTTACGTAGAGAAATGCCCAGGGATATTATTGTGTCCTGATAATCAGATCACATGCTGTGTCTTATTGTTTATAATTCTCACTTTCTTATTAGAAAACCCATGTTCCATTAGAGTCTTTATATTACCAACTGACATATACTTTAATGGATCCTGAGCTCATCTCCTAGGTTCAAAGAACTGTAATTATTAAGGGATCTCAATACTAGTTGAAATTAGAAATCAATTATTTCAACAACCCACAATTTTGCTGCTACTTTAAAGGGCCTGGTCTAATTTTTGGAAATGTGTGTATCTTGTTTTCCCAGCAAAGTGAATTCCCCAAATTCAGTTACCAAATGTGTTGTACTATATCTCAGTATATTCGGGGGATTCAGCAGCAAGGTGTTTGAAAGTGGATTTTATAATGCAATGGTACTGGTATGAGCACGTACAATTATAAAGAAACTGATTTCTTTTATTGGCATATGTTGGGGAACTTTTTTAACAATCTACTTAGGAATCTTTCTTCATCTCCACAGTAATAATGGCCAAGGATCACAACCGTGAGCTACATTCTAGCTGAAGAAAAGGCAGATGCTCTATGATCATGGCATCTGCGAATTAGGGCTGGGTGGGAAATGGTTTTTCCATGATGAGAGAATTTTTGACATTTTGAAACTTTTTCATGTTCCAAATTAGGACAAAATGTCAAAATCTGGAAAATTGTCACAAAACAAAAATCTGAAAAAATAATTTAAGTTTGGGGCAATCGAAACATTTTGTTTCAATAACTTCTAAACATTTCATTTTCATTTTGACTTTTTCTTTTTTTAGAAACATTTTTGGTGACAATCTACCAGAATTTCTAAACGAAAAGTAGTTTTGACTCCAAAAATCAAAACTTTCTGGTGCAACAATCTCAAAACTTTTTTTACCACAAAATTGTTTGAGTCAGGGGTTTAGTCCAACCCACAGTGTTTCATGAACATTTTCTGTTTTGGTGATTTACATTTATTGATGAAAAAACGTTTTATCAGAAAATTCTTGACCAGCTCTGCTTGGATTGTGAAAGGTCTGGACTAGATGGCCAGAAAGGCTTTAGCCATCTTTGACTAACTATTCTATGAAAACTGGTTCTGGAAAATACTAGTGGTGTTCAAAAGCCTATAGGCTGGGTGGATGTTTTCTTGCCCTTGGTCTCTGCTTAACTTCTCTAGATACGGTCAACTTTTAATGTCATTCTGAAAGTACTTTTGCTGGAAATGGCCTTGCTGAAATGAATCTGCTGCACCACAAAGGCTTATGCCTCTACAAAATTTTCAGGAGTACCAAGGTTTTTGGAGCACAAAAGTGGCTATGCATTAGTTCTACTTCAGCACTTAGCAGGAACAGGGGATGCAAACCGGTAGAGCATCATCTCAACCATACCCAAAGAAAAACAAAAAAGGAAAAAATACTCAAGCTTTTGCATAAGTAGGATTTCAACCCATTGTTGTGGCCATATTCCAATCTATATTTTGCATGTTGTAAATACCCCTTCTAGAAAGCAGTGTTGCTGGTGTAGAATAGTTGGTGATGGAGATGGCAGCATTTCAGAGTTACATGAGTGACTATGCATATAGAGCAGTGGTGGGCAACATGTGGCCCATCTGGGTAATCTGCTGGTAGGCCACCAGATAGTTTATTTACAGTTGCACGGCTGCCCGCAGCTCCCAGTGGCTGTGGTTTGCCATTCCTGGCCAATGGGAGCTGCAGGAACCTGCGGCCCATGCCACTTCCTGCATCTGCCATTGGCTGGGAACAGCGAACTGCAGCCACTGGGAGCTGTGTGCGGCCATGCAACTGTAAACAAACTGTCTGGTGACCTGCCAGCAGATTACCCTGACGGCCCGCATGTTGCCCACCACTGATATAGGGGCAGATTCTGCTGTCATTCACACCAGTGTAAATTGGGAGTAACGCCACCGAAATCCAGGGACTTATACTGGTGCAATGTTCCAAGTAATTCTGGCAGGACTGCTGTTGGACCTAGATGCTTTACATACTGTAGATTAACTCAGTCTGTTCCTAACAGGGTCATATGACCAAATGAACCAGAACTGCATGAACAAAATGGCCCTGTTTATCTTCAGCATTTACCTGAAGCAAATATTCTGAGAGTCATATTTTTGCCATGTTATAGCAAACAGAATGACTCAGAAGCAAGGAGTGCTAAAATATCTCCAGTGGAATAAGAGCCAATATTGTCATTTAGGCACAGCCTGGATTGGGAAGCAGCGCAGAGTGACACTGCTCTGGGCTGAGGTTGCACCAGTGTAAATTGGGAGTAAATCCCCTGAAGTTACATTGGTGTAACTGAGAGATACTCAGTAAATTTGGGACTATTCCTGATGAAAGGTGACATGCAAAGCAGAGTCAGTATGTCTGCTACTACACACCTTTGTTAGTGCAGTTTACTCCTCCTCCCATCCCTCTCTTCCCTGTTTGGGGTATTGTGCTCTATTGGGAGAGCAAGTTGGGGATAGTTCCTGCTCCCTACTTTATCTGGTCCATCGGTGTAGTGGTTCCTTTCCTTTCCTTTTACTGCACACTGAACAATAAGATAGGAACTATCTGGCCTTAAATGAACCAAAAGGTTATTTAGGTTCTGATTCTGAATAATACCTTACTCTGAAAATATTCCTAGTCAGTTAGAGGACTAGTTGTATAGTACAGCAATACTTAAGCAAGAAAGGGCGCTAGAATTAGGGCCTAAAATTGTAACACCTTTAAAAAAAAAAACCCAACACACTGTAATAAACACTTCGGCTGGCAGCCTATTGATTTTGTTCTCTAAGGTTATGTTTACACTGCAATTAAGCACCCGCATCTGGCCCATGTCAGCTGACTCGGGCTTGCAGGGCTCTGGCTATAGGGCTGTTTAATTGCAGTGTAGACATTTGGGTTTGGGTTGGAGCCCGAGCCCTGGGACCTTCACCCTCATGGCACAGCAAGTTTAGTTTAGAAATGAATACAACACCATGTGGTAGACTAGAGCTGGATTCTGCTCCCACCAGCTCCAGTGGAAATCAGAGAAAACTCCTTTGTGCTCAAAGGGGTAATACCAGCACTCTGAATGGAGGCATTGCCTTTGCCGTGACACACAGTGAATGCAGTCAGGATGTCAGAACTATTTGTGAGCAATAATGGGCCTGGATTTGTAATAAACATATATTAGTACTGCATCTGCTCTTCAGAGAATTTTACAAGTGTTAGTCACAAAAAGCATCATGGATAATGGAAGTACACTGTTATTCTAAAGTATGATAGAAAGTTTCTAAACTTTCCAAAGTTTAACAAAGGGAATAAAGACAAACGGAAAGTTAACATGCTAATTATTATTCCTTTCATTTATCAACTATACTGCAACTGTTTTTGTCTTATTTTAAGAGCTGTGATTTCTCATTGACCTTAGATTTGTGAAAATTAGTTAGAATTAGGTATAGCATGTCAAATGCGAACACCTGTTTAGTAGGATAAACATATTTAAATATCAACCTTTCTGTCTGATTGGTTTTTGTAGATGTACTGATTAGGAACAGGCATGTCAAACCCTGACCTTCCAAGATGGTAGATAACGAATGGTGAACATATGCCATTAAACTTTGTTATTATCAAACCATCTCATTAATTTAAAAGGGCAGTCTCAAGAGCCATATTTTAGTTTATTTTTCTTTTTGTTATGCATCATGACTTGTACTGTTCCTGAGAATCTTGAGGAGGAAGTTTCTGGGCCATATCCTCAGCTGGAATATATCAGCACGGAGCCGCTAAAGTCAACAGAGGTATAATGATGATCTGAGCTGGTCAGGAAATTTTTTTATCAAGGTTTTTTGTTGTTGTTGAAAAATACTGATTCATCCAAATTGAAATTGTTCATGGAAAAGGGTCAGTTAAATTTCTGTTCTTCAAAATGACTTTTCAATTTGAAATTTAACATAATTTCTATTTAGAAATGCTTTAAAATAAAGAGTAAAAGTCAAAGTGGAAACAAATATTTTCCAGTTATCAAAACAAAATATTGTAATTGACCCAAATTGAAATATCTTTCAGTTTGTCTGTTCCTAAACATTTACAAGGTTTTGACTTTTTTCCTGATGTAGGATGGGGGAAAAAATGCAAGCTCTCAAAAATTGACTTTTGCAGGTGTTTTAACTAAGGAGTGTATTTTTGGCCTATAAAATATAATCATCTCTCTGTACCAAGTCAGGTTGAATTTTCTGAATAATGTAACATGAAAACGTCCATTTGTTAAACATAAGAGAGAATCAGTTTAATACTGTAGCTGAATATTTACTATCACAAGTAAGTATAGCTGTATAATCACTATTTGACTCTGTAAGTTTCTAATAAATCCTTTCTTTGGGCTAAGACTCAATTTAGAACAAAACCATATGCAAAATTTGTTTCACATGAAGAAATTACATATACTGGTTTTAGATTTGCAGCCGTAATCTTGTCAGAGCAGATTATCAAATGATCAGAGCAATAAAAAAAATGAATTGGGGTTTAAACTTTTATGAAAAAAGCAGTTATATTGTGGGATCAGACTTTTTAATGGACTGCAGGCATTAAACAGACCTTGTATTAGGCTCTGAAATTAATGGGTCACTATATAACATTCCAGTCTTCATAGCTTCGTAAGATTAATGCTTGCTTATATAGAAAATTCAATGGCTCATTTAATTTCATATGAATGTTTAAAATTAAATTGCTTTTGGATTAAGTCTAAACTCATTATTCATTTTAATGTCTGAAAGAACTTTCATTTTTCTTTCATTTTATTTAATCAAGTGCATCATCATTAAGTATAGGCTATGAACCTAGATAGCTGAGAAATAAAAGGAAGTTTATTAATTTAGTTAAAAAAGATCAATTTGTTAAACTTTATTTAATGCTAATGCCATTTTAAATTTAACATGATTTCAGGAAAAAATAGTGATTTTTAGGTGTTTTGCTTTCTTTTGATTATATTAAATGTATAGTTTGCTCTTGGGTAATTCCCCTATCTGACGTGTTACTCAGGCTAAGTATTTAGAATGCACAATTTCTTGTTAAGTACAAGTTTTGTATTCACCTCGCTCTTTTGCATATAGAAAGACTCATCCTTCTTCCACTGAAGTCAATAGGACTTCTGATAGAGCTAGGTTCTCAAGTGATGTACATCAGCTTAACTCAATTAACTTCAATGGATCTACATCAATTTAAACCATCAGAGAATCTTCCTGATGTATGTCTCCTAGAGGCATGGAGGGGGCTGATAGTTGATCTTTCCTAGCTTTATCTGATGAAATAACCTTTGATAATATGAATAAAAAGTAAAACCTTTCAAGCATTTTCGAAGAAGGAGAGGACCTTTTAACTTACTTATCAACAGATCTCAGGGATCAGTTTCCTCAGCTGTTCCCTACAAATTCACTCTATTATCTGCCAGGAGCATTCACATTCATCACAGATTTACGCAACGTGGACTAATTTTAAGATCCCGTATAAATGCCTCTTCAAACACACACACACAACCTTTTATTATGTAAACCAGTGGTTCCCAAACTTGTTCCGCCGTTTGTGCAGGGAAAGCCCCTGCCGGGCCAGGCCAGTTTGTTTACCTGCCACGTCTGCAGGTTCGGCTGATCGCAGCTCCCAGTGGCTGTGGTTAGCTGCTCCAGGCCAATGGGAGCTGCTGGAAGAGGCACGGGCCGAGAGACGTACTGGCTGCTGCTTCCCGCAGCTCCCATTGGCCTGGAGCAGCTTACAGTGGCCACTGGGAGCTGCGATCGGCCGAACCTGCAGATGCGGCAGGTAAACAAACTGGCCCGGCCCGCCAGGGGCTTTCCCTGCACAAGCGGCGGAACAAGTTTGGGAACCACTGATGTAAACCTTAATACGTTTTATGAGGAACAATGGCTGAGGGAGCACAAAACCCCCGCCCTGGGATCTACCTGGAACTGTGAGAGTTGAAGAGAGTCAGCTAATGAATTATTCAAAATGAATGGATAGCTTGGGAGAGTCCTTAACTTGAATAACACAACATTAGCTTCCTTAGATACGGTTTCTCAGCTGCTTCAGCCATAGGCACATCTCAGGCAGCAAACTCCATTTCCCTCTTTCAATGTAGATGCTACAATGTACTACCTAGCAAGGGGAAAATGTATGTCCTATAATACTAAAATTAAAAACACCTAGTTCTTTTATAATACTTTGCATCAACAGATCTCAAGGAACTTTACAAAGGCGTGCAGTAGCATTGTCCCTATTTTACAGATGAGGAAACGGAGGCATAGAGTGGAAAAGGGACTTGCCCAGGGTTACCAGCAGGCCAGTGTCAGAACCAGAAATAAAGCCCAGCTTTCCTGAGCCCTCTCCAAAGTTCTCTGCACTAGAACACTGCCCCTCTCTCCTAAAGGAATAACAGCATTTTCACAAGTTGTAAGAGGACATTATTCCTTACTCTTTCCTCTTTTCCCTTTCCCAATCATTATAGATGCAAAACAAACAAAAACCAAAACAACAACAAAGAAATATTATATGTGACAGTTCTTATTCCTGGAGAGTTTTTTACTGGGGAGCTGCTGTAGTTTGGCTAGCACCGTACTAAAGTCTTTTATTTATTTACTGATTTATTTAATTAACCAGAGGAACCCGGTTTCTTTATATGATTGACTCTCCATGGATTGCCTCATGCCAGTATCTGATTTCGTTTGCGTATTGTGTAGTATGAATCTTTGGTGCAAAGATTTGTACAAGCCTAGAAAGAACTGTAGCATGATTTCCTAGCTCTGTGATTTACTTTAAATTATAAACCACTTGTAAATAAAAATACCATATTACAATGCCAACTTTTACAGCATTTGAATAACTGATCAGGGAGTGAGTTTAAATCAGATTTACACTGAGTCTTGCTGGTGTTCTTTTTACATATGAGATCAGGGAAGTATGTTCTCAGAGAACTAGTAAACTGTTCCTAAAATGGCAACTCTAGATGAGATTGTGACTTTTACTCCAGGCCCATGCAGAGATGTAAGGGAGAGTAAGGCACACGCGCACACACCCGCACCCGCCTTATGCCCAGGTGTGAGCCACCGGGACCGTGGGTTCATGTGTGTTAGAGTAAGTGAATGCTGTGCATCTGCTGCTCCTTCCACACAGCCTGGAGGAAATGAGTGGGGAGTGACAGACGATGAGATGTCCTGACCTCCCCCTCCATCCCTTGCTGGCCAGCAAAACTGGCTAGCCCAAGGTGTATTGTATCTTGGTGATGGTTAGGGTCAGCTCCCCTGGGGCAATGGGGAAGAAATGGGCCTCTGAGGCACAATTGCTCTTGGGACTATCTCTGGGGATGATACAGTTTAAGCACTACCCTTTTTGCTCAGCAGCTGAGCTTAAAGGCAAAATCTTCCCAAGAGCCCCAGGAGGCTTATGGCCTGTCAATCAGTCAGTGTTCCTCAGGAGCTCCTGGCACAGGTCAGTCCTTCCCACACTCCTCCCTTTCCAATCCAATGTGGGCTAGACACAGTGGGGGTTAAGTCAGGTAACAAGATGGGAGAGGAATTGGGACTAAAGGCTAGCTGTAGCAATAATGAAAACAGTTACATAACACGGCATCCGCTGTGATTCAGAGGCTGAAATAAGCAGCAGTGTTGTACAGATCAAAGCAGTCAGAAATATCACCCTGTACTAATAATATCTCCCATATTTTTAAAGTGTAGAATAATGTAAAAAGCAAACCGCGTATTGTATTGCCCCAAGCCTCCAGCATTAGAGATGGCTGATAAACCCTGCAAAATACTACAGTAGAAAGACAGTGGCCCACTGGAGTACATGGAGTACACTGTGTTCAAGCTAAAAACCTTACATGACAGATACAAGGCAAAGCAAGCGTTCAGTTCTGGCTGTCATTAAAAAATAGCTTGTATGACAATGTACCAAGGAAAGGGCTAGATTGTGCCTTTAGGCATAGCCCTGAGGAAGTTGCGTGTCGTGTGCATGTGTGTACATTGCCCTGTCCCAGGAGTAGCCCTGGGTGGCAATGAGATGCAAGATTATTCTCTGAGTCACACTTCCTTCTCTGCTTCCTCCTCGTTCCTCTAATGAACTGCTGGCCTTTACCAGGAGCAAATCACATCATTCCCCTCTGGCCCCTGCTAGCTCAGCTATTCTCTGCCCAGCAGGTAGGGGATGACGTAGTGCCAAGGCTTTACCCACTTCCTGCCCTAAGAGGGATAAGTGAGCAAGCAGCCCTGGTTACACCTATGCATTTGGACTCAAGGTCGAGGTAGACCATGTAGGGGAGAAAAGGGGGTTCTTACTCAACTACATGAGGCCTATGTTGAGTCACAGTCTAGCCTGTAAATCATTATGAATGATAGAGCTCCAGTAATAGGCAGCATGATCTAGTACAGTGGTTCTCAACCAGAGGTCTGGGGACCCCTGGGGGGCCGCGAGCAGGTTTCAGGGGTCTACCAAAATAAAGCGGAGAGCAGGGCTGATGTTAGATTCACTGGATCCCAGGACAGAAAGCTGAAGCCCGAGTCCCATCGCCTGAGGCTGAAGCCAAAACCCAAGTAATCCCAGGCAATTGCTCTGCTTGCTACCCTTAACACCAGTCCTGGCTTTGTATCTACTGGATGCGCAGAAAACCAGTTGTGGCACAGGGGGGTGGTGCAGTTTTTACGGCATTTGGGCGGGGGGAGGGTTCAGAAAGAAAAAGGTGGAGAATCCCATATCTAGTGGATATACCAGTGGATTCAGGGTCAGGATCTGTGCAAAATGTGTGCCAAAACAGGTGCTGAATATTTACATATATCTGCTTGACAGGTCCTGAGAATAAACCTATTTCAGGTCATCATGTTATGTACTGCTCGGATTGCTCACAATTGTGCTATTTGTGCAATAGTTGGCAATCATTATCAAACAGTCTTATCAGCTGAGCCTTTAACATCAATGTAGATTCTGCTAATGGCATGTATGTGTTAGCTGAAATGTTTATCACAGATTATAGTGTGAACTTCTGATATTTTGCAATAGTTTACAACATTAACAATGAGGCAACTCAAATAGAACCCCTTTTAGTGGCAATTTTCATGAAAATAACCAAAGGCAAAATGAAGAGTTATTCAGAGGTAATGAGAGAGGGCTAAAGGTAAATGGAGCAATGTATTTCCAGCTAGGTTGAGTCTCAGATTGGAATGCAAAGAAGCATTAATGCTAAAGGAATATTGTCAGATTCAAATTACTGAGAAATGATGGGCCTGATTCAGAGAGAAGCTATGTGCAGCCAGCTTTTCTCTTAAAGACTTCAGTATTCCCAAATTGCAGGGGTATAGTTTAAAAGTACTGTGGGGCAGATCTGCAGCTGATGTGTACTGGTGTAGCTTGAAGTCAAGGAGCTCTGACAGCCAAAGATCTGTCCTGTATGTGGTACTAGTTGCATGACTTCACTTGGTTTTAAAAAGTGTCACCACATCTGTAATCCCTTATATTGTTTTTACAAAAGTAAAAACACTATTTGAAATATACCTTATGCAAACTAAATCCAGAATATCTATTTATCTATCTAGATCTAGATCTGTATATCTGTCCCCTTAGATCACATGTGCAAACATAAACCCTGTAAACCCTGTGCAAAGTACATCCTCAGGCTATTAAATGGTCTCTACCTGCCTTTTTCTTTTGGCAGACACACAGATTCTGGAATTACAAGATCATCCCCTGAGGAGTGTCATGTAAAAACATCAAATAACAAATTGCCATATTGGTGGTGGACTAATGCAGACTTCATGATTACTTGCTTCCCTACAGTCCTTTGACTTTTTAAGAGCAAATATGCACTGCTCCCACTTGGACTCCTGCAAGACACATGAAGAATAGTTGCTTTACCTTCCACAGTCCTTTATGAATTATGAAGCAGTAAGCACATTTTTAAATACAGCTTTTCAGCTGGCAAGACACAGCTCTACTCTGACAAATTGAAGCTCGTTTATGAAAGTACCTCTAAAAATGCTAAGGGAGTAGACTTATCAAAGAGAAGACATCAAGTTGTCACTCATTCTTTCTACATGCACCTGCGTTTGAGGAAAAATGTTTTCTTTAATATAACTTGATATTTGAAGAGAATATGACAAAAAGAAGTCCCTTCCCTTCATCATTTACATTGTGCCTTAGGGGTACAAAGCCGATCTAAAACATTTTGATTTATCCCTATTAGTGAGGTTGTACCTAGAGATGATCTGAAGGTTCATTCTGGTTCCTATACAATTCTCAGGTATGGGGTTAGGGAACTCTATTAGGCATAATTAGAATACAGCTATAAATGTCATAAATTTTGGTAGTTCATGATATATAACATTTGATATATCAGCCTTTTTGAAATGAGGAGGGCTTTTCCCCCTTAAAGACTGCCCCTAAACTAGAGAATTGAAAAACAATTAACATAAAAAGAAAGCTTCCGTGCTTAGAGACTGGTTGGAGATGGGTAACTTATGAACCTCTGTGTTTTCCCATTTGACAATGTACAGTGCCACATCATGAAAGGACAACTCGAATGAGACTACCTTTTGTCTTTATTTCAGTCATATATATCCTTTGTGGTTCAAGATGTAATAGAGATGCGCTGGAAGGGCGAATACAGCTATGTGCTGATATGGGGAATCTAGGAGAATTCAACATACAATTTGTGAAAACTGACGTGCTTTTATATGCAGCAGAAAAGCTTTGGATAAGGACTGAGGCCATGAAAGACATCCCAACGTGTGAGAGGTCATGTATAACATATTTTTCATGTGTAAGAAATAAAAAAAGGAGGAGGGATATAGGAATCTATAAACCACAGCTAACTTTATGTGAGGGGAAGGTTTAAGGGTCAAGTTTAATAAGCATATTGAGAGGTGCATATTAGCAAGAGATAGTGAGAAGAGATTTATAATAAGATCAGATTTGAACATATCTGGTTGGATGTGTTAAGGTACTTTAAAATATTTTTATTACTATTATTTTATTGTCACTATAATCAGAGCAGTTAGGCAGATGCATAAAATAGTAAGGGACAGTGGGGAAACGAAGAGCTGATAGATCATTTTGATTTGTACTGCAAGCACAAACCAGAGAGCAAATTCAGAGTTGGTAGTGACTTCAGTGATGATGGTGGGCACACATAAGAATTACCAAACTGGATCAGATCCAAGGTCTATATAGTCACAGTGGCCAGCAACAGATGTTCCAGAGGAAGGTATAAGGCATCTCCCAATCCCTAATAGTTAGAGTTTGGCACAAGCCATCAAGTAAACCATACTGCCCCTTAGATTTGGGATGAGCTGCCTTTAAACATCTGCAAAACTAATGCATTGTCTTGCTTCAAAGCCCTCCTTCAACTTTTCATTTCCCTGGTGCTTACAAAATACCTTATGCTAGCTTGCTGGTATGCTGAAACAACTGCCTATCCTGCTGACCAGTATTGCCCTATTGTTTCTTTGTATTCCCCCATCTGTCTATATTCATCTGTTGTCTCTTGTCTTGTACTTATACGCCCTTTTTGTTCTGTGTTTGTATAACACTTAGCACATTGAGGACCTGGACAGTGACTAGAGTGCCTGGTCACTACAGCTGTACAAATTATTATTATTATTATTAATAATAGCTTTCTAAAATGTTTGCTAGCATTAGCAGTTATAACCCTGGATATTTTTGTTATTCATATATATGTCCAATCTCTTTTTAAACCTTGTTAAATTTTTCGCTTCAATGACATCCTGTGGCAATGAGTTCCACAGTTTAATTATGGTGAAAATGTATAAAAGTAAGTACAGAAAAATATAGGGAACAGGAAGGTGCATGGTGAAGGAGAAATGGTCAGTTATGTGGTCTGGAAAACAACAAAGGAGATGGAAGGTTGGTGGACATATGAGTTTTTGAGGAACAGCTGACCAAAATATATTTAACAGCTGTGCCAGCCAGTGTGTGGAGGAGAAGCTATTGTGGTGTGCAGGTAATAGACACTGGATAAGTCACATACTTGTGGTATGAGGAAGGAAGAGTAGGCCTGAGGGAGGAAATACACAGCCAGCTTAAGGTAATTAACATGGCAATTAAAAACCTGCGGCTGACCCATGCCAGCTGTCTTGGGCTTGCGGGGCTTGAGCTAAGGGGCTGTTTAATTGCAATGTAGACCTTCAGGTTCAGTCTGGACCTGGAGCTCTAGGACCTTTCCCCCTAGCTCCCAGATCCCAGGCTCGATCCCAAGCCTGAATGTGTATACCACAATTAAACAGCCCCTTAGCTCAAGCCCGCAAACCCAAGTCAGCTGACACGGGCCAGTCGTAGTTGTTTAATTGCATACTAGACATACCCTTAGAGAGCAACTTGTCTGTAAAGAAATGCTTGTAATAAGGAGTTAGCTATGCAACTCTTTGAAATCTAAGCAGTTCATGATATGCCACTTCAGTTATGCATCAGGACTAAGGCCCCAATTCAGCAAGATACTTAGGCACAAGTCTAACTTTGATCATTTTGATTCAATGGGAATTCTCATATGCTTAAAGTTAGGCACCTGCTTCAGGATCTTAATGGGCTAGAGCCTAAAGGATTAAAGATACAGGATCATTTAAAATTTTAGGGCTTGTGGAAGTTCTTTGGGTCATTTTGGAACAGATGTTAATGAGCCACTGAGCCCATGCAAGTTAATGACACTAAAGCAAGGCTGAGTTTGGCCCAATATGTTTATATACTCCTCCTATATTATGTTTTTTCCCCTTCATTCATTTTTGAATTCTAGTGTCTCACTTCACTATAAACTATATGAGACAGTCTCCTCAGGGAGCAGCTAGAGATTTGAAATTCACATTATTTTTACCTTTAAGCCTGTCAGATAATCAGATAGCCAAGAAAGTGCTAATAGCTTATGCTGTGGTGAAATATGTTTTTCTGTATATAATTACCTTGTATTATGTTCCCCTTACCCCTGATTGTCAGCATTTTAATTAAAAGTAGAGGTGTGAGAACATGGGAAAACCTATCTGTGGAATAAGTCTACTTTTGCTTTTAGTTAGCCTATTTAGTCTGCAAATTTAGGGCCTAATTTTGCTGCCTTTATTTGTTTTGAGAATATCTTACTCTGTAAGTAGTGCCATTGCAATCCATGAAATATCAGTTCAAATTAACCAAGTATGCAAGGCCTGATACACTGTACATAATGCATATTAGGCAGCCTTTCCCACTGTTCCTTACTATTCTGTGCTGTGTGTGCTGTGATCACTGCTGAATTACAGTAAGCCTGGGTGTCTCTCTGAGACCTTGTATCATCCCCCTGTCTGTTCTACCCAACTGTTGTTCTTGTCTTACAGACTGTAAGCTCTTTGGGGCAGGAACTGTCTTTTCATGATTATTTATGTACAGTGCCTAGCAGTCATCTGTGATTGGGGTGTCTAAATATTACAGCAATACAAATAATAAAATGATGAATAATTATTATCATTAAATATTGAAAGAGGCTTATCGTTGGGTCTGGACCTTTTAGGAGAGTCAAAGACCAGTCGACTTATGACAGGCTCCTGTAAGAGATCGAGCCAACTCAGATCCACCTGCTTATGAGGTATGATCCTAAGTGGAGCACAGAATCTGGTCCAAGAGGTGAATATAGCTGGACCATTTGGTAATTGTGACCCTAATATAATTAAATGTAACATCCCTGTGGTGGGGAAACCAGCACAGCAGCCCAACACGGTAGCTTTTAATTTCAGAAAGGGGAACTACATAAAAATGAGGAGGTTAATTAAACAAATTAAAAGGTACAGCACCAAAAGTAAAATCCCTGCAAGCTGCATGGCAACTTTTTAAAGATAATAGAGGCTTAACTTAAATGTATACCCCAAATTAAAAAAAAAAAAAAACCACAGTAAGAGAACCAAAAAAGAGCCACTGTGGCTAAAAAACAAAATAAAAGAAGCAGTGAAAGGCAAAAAGGCATCCTTTAAAAAGTGGAAGTTAAATCGTAGTGAGGAAAATAGAAAGGAGCATAAAATCTGGCAAATGAAGTGTAAAAATATAATTAGGAAGGCCAAGAAAGAATTTGAAGACCAGCTAGTAACAGCAAAAAGTAATAGCAAACATTTTTTTAAGTACATTAGAAGCAGGAAGCCTGCTAAATAACCAGTAGGGCCACTGGACAGTTGAGATGCAAAAGGAGCACTCAAGGACTATAAGGCCATTGCGGAGAAACTTTAAATGAATTCTTTGCATCGGTCTTCACGGTTGAGGATGTGAGGGAGATTCCCAAACCTGAGCCATTCCTTTTAGGTGACGAATCTGAGGAACTGTCCCAGATTGACGTGTCATTGGAGCAGGTTTTGGAACAAATTGATAAACTAAACAGTCATAAGTCACCAGGACCAGATGGTATTCACCCAAGAGTTCTGAAGAAACTCAAATGTGAAATTGCAGAACTACTAACTGTAGTCTGTAACCTATCATTTAAATCAGCTTCTGTACCAAATGACTGGAGGATAGCTAATGTAATGCCAATTTTTAAGAAGGGGTTCAAGAGGTGACCCCGGCAATTACAGGCGGGTAAGCCTGAATTCAGTACTGGGCAAACTGGTTGAAACTTTAGTAAAGAACAAAATTGCCAGACACATAGATTAATAAAACTTGCTGGGGAAGAGTCAACGTGGTATTTATAAAGGGAAATCATGCCTCACCAATCTACTAGAATTCTTTGAGGGGGTCAACAAGCATATGGACAAGGAAGGATCCAGTGGATATAGTGTACTTATATTTTCAGAAAACCTTTGACAAGATCCCTCACCAAAGGCTCGTAAGTAAAGTAACCTGTTGTGGGATAAGAGGGAAGGTTGTCTCATGGATTGGTAACTGGTTAAAAGACAGGAAACAAAGGATAGGGATGTACTGGCTGCAGAGCTGGGCCTTCAGTCAGCAGCGTCCACTGTCTGGCTGCCCAGCTCTGAAGGCAGCAGCGCAGAAGTAAAGGGGGCAATACCATACCATCCTTACTTCTGTGCTGCTGCTGGCGGTAGCTCTGCCTTCAGAGTTGGGCTCCTGGCCTGCAGCCGCCACTCTCTGGCCATCCAGCTCTGAAGTCAGTGCAGAAGTAAAAGTGGCAATATCGCAACCCCCCTAAAATAATGTTGTGACCCCCCCCAACTCCCTTTTGGGTCAACACTCCCAATTTGAGAAATGTTGGTGTCCCCCATGAAATCAGTACAGTATAGGGTAAAAGCACACAAAAGACCAGATTTCATGGGGCGAGACCAGATTTCACTGTCCGTGACAAGTTTTTCTTGGCAGTGAATTTGGTAGGGCCCTACCTATACCCCAGGACAGGCCAACTAGCCTAAGTATAAAGCATATCTACACTTGGGACAGATGGTTTTCTGTGTGACTGGGAGCAAGGCCAAACAACAGCCCAAGTTAACTCTGCAGTGCATTCAAGCTCAGTGGGGTCAGGATTTTGCACCACATGTATCCTTTTGTGTGCAACTGTTTGCGCACACACTATCAATGGTAGGATCTGGACCTAATCATTTAAATAATCTGTGGAGAGGAGCCTGAAGAATTAAAATAACCAATCAGAGTAGAGAGATTTGCATATTTCCAGTGTGTTTATTGAAAATAACTAACCAGTATTTTTTTAAAATCTTTGCACTCAATGTTTGGCAGCCAATCAGAGTACATGGATTTGCGTACACTATAGTTACTGAGAAATAATCATACAGTGATTATACAAATAAGGAACAATCAGAGTGAAGGGAATTGCATAACTGGGAGAAAAAAAATCAGGGTGATTATGTATCAGTAATAATACAGCATCCCTGCCCTCTGATTGACTCAGATAATTCCATTTCAGACTAACGCAACATTCATATTAATAGAGTTATAAATCGACCAAATCTTGCACAATGAGAAAATGTCCCCAAGTGAATGCACACTCTTTGCAAAAGCAGCACTGATGTGCACACCTCCTTGGACCAGCAGTACCTCTGCACAGCTTTTCCACTCAGATTACCTTGGACAGAATCACATATAATGTGTGTGAAATGAGACCTCTGTGTAATCAGGCTGGGCGGTTCATGACCATAAATATGTGGAACATGCTCTTGCCCTCGACTGAAATTCCTCTCAGCAATTCATTAGAGTGAGTGGATGACACATGGGATTTGGAAACAGGGATTTGGATAGGGGAAGTGTGTATGAGCCAACATTTCATCCCACACTCACTTTTCTGGGTGCAGATTTTCTAGAAGGAGCTTACTCTGTATGAGCATTACACTGTACCAGTCTCTTTGCTTTCATTATTAATGCTAAGTCCAATATCTATACTGTATCTCTCTAGCTACATAAAGTAAAAGCTTTGTTATACGACCCGCTGGGGAAATGGGGGGTGCCGGTATGTAAAAAATTCCAGTTAACTAAGCGGAAGGGAGTTTGAGTGTGGGAGTTGGGCTCAGGGATGAGGGTGCATGGGAGGGGGTGAAGGACGCAGGGTCTGGGGGAGAGTTTGGGTGCGGGAGAGGGCTCGGGGTGCAGGATCCGGGCAGCGCTCACCTTGGGTGGCTCCCCAGAAGTGGCGACATATCCCTGCTGCTCCTAGGTGGAGGCGGGCTAGGTGCTCTACACTCTGCCTTTGCCTGCAGGCGCCGCCTCCCCAGCTCCCATTGGCTGTGGTTCCTGGCCAATGGGAGCTGTGGAGCCAGTGCTTGGGGTGGGATGGGGGGGCAGTGTGCAGAGCTTTCTAGCCCGCCTCCACCTAGGAGCAGCAAGGACATGTCGTCACTTCTGGGGAGCCACACAGAGCCAGGGAGGGAGCCTGCCAGCCCCACGCCAACTGGACTATAAACCGGACTTTCAATGAAGATCAGAAATGCCATTTATAGAGCTTTCCAGTTGGTAAAGTGCCGAATAACAGAGCTTTTACTGTATCATTATAGATATGTTTAATCTTCAGATTATAGCCATGCTAAAATCAATTAAATAAATGTTTTTTCTTAGACAACCTTAGACTCAGACTTTTTCATGGCTTTTAGGATAACAGGTTTTCTTTTGCTTTAGAAAAATTGGTTGCTGATATTGTTGGTTCATCTTTGCTCACAGAGGTAAAATTAGAGGCCTCAAGACTCCTGCTGGTAGAACAAGCTCTCAATTTCTCACTGTCGGAATTCAATCTGATTTTTATCTTTTTCACTAAAAAGCTGTCAACAGAAAATAAGCAATCCCCATCAGAGAGCTATATTAGTTTCTGAGGAATATAAATTCAGTTGGTGGTAAGGAAAAAAAAATCCCAGTAATTTAAATTTTCTGTCTTCTGATTTGTTTTTCTAGGAAATCAAACATAAAAATATTAGGGTGGGATATAATGACTACCCCACCTTGCACAGAAGAAAATAGTCAGAAAGAGAGGGGCTGGTTTACAGCAAGAGTCCTGATCATTTGTTTTCAGCATCTTGCATATTTTCCTCTTTCTTATGTTAGTGTAATACCATAGTTACCAATAGAATTATTCCTCATTTACAGTGGTGGAAGCAAGAGGACAGCCTCTCCAACCTTGTTGACAATGAATGGCAGCACAGTGTTGCAGTCTGAATCCTGGTTTGCGGCATGGGATAATATCAGAACTAAAACGATCAAATGAGATGTTCTTAATATGCCAACAATACAAAGTCATTTTTCCAATGTGAAACATCTGTATCTAGGGAGGTGAATGTGCAAAGCAGTTCAAATTCAGGTATTTTTAATATTTGTGTTTTACTTTTAAAATATGTTTAATTTATAAGAGGAGATTTAAAAAGCAAACAAATTATTCCGGGACTTTTTTATAGCTATTCTTGATTTGGAGGAATAGGCTATCCAAATTTCTTCTTCCCACTTTATTGCACTATCCCTTAAGTAGGAGAGGGATTTCGAAAACAGACAACTTGTAGGTTGAAATACAATCTATGCTTTCTTGTAAAATGTCTTTTAAAAACAGACATTTCCCTTTTACAGACTGTTCTTGATTTTGACTATGCCTGTCAGAACCAAGATGTGAATTCTGGCTTCTTCTCATTAATCTCTTTGTCCGATAACTGAACAGTACCTTTGCTCAATTTAGGATCTAAAGTCACTTTAGATTTCTCTTTAGTTGAACCCACAGCTTCATTAATGCCATTTCCCTTGCAGTAACTCAGGGATAATTGATGTGTACAGAAGTTACATTTTAGGTGTGTCATATGTACAGTACTAGCTCTTTGAAACATACTGGTTGCCTTAGATAACTAAGGGTCTGATTTTGTTACGCTTACATTGAGTTAGCTGCACCTTATTCCAGTAATATCCCATTGAAATTACCATGTCTGTGTTTATGCCATCCCCTCTTGACACCACTCATGCCCAATGTACAGTGACACTGATGACATATTTGGGTCAGGTGGGGGACAGAAGGGGCTGGAGACAGCAGGGTCTTGGCCTTAGGAATGATCCCTAGCAGACTGCTCTAGCCAGTATAAATCAGAGCAGCCATGTGACTGTTCTAGTTTGTGCCGGCCAAGATGGGTCAGTTCAGCCTCTATCCAGCCCCAGGATTCGGGAGGACATAACAGTATTTTAGACTTCTTTTGCTTTCCCCATAAATTATTTGCCCCAAGTGTGAACTTGGTATTGCTATGGATTATGCCCCAAGTCTTCAAGAGTTGTCTCATTACTGCTTTCCTATTGTGTGTATCCTTAGATTCTTGGTACATAGAATAGGTCAGATGATGCCTAGATATTTTTCCTTCCCCAGCTTTCATAGCTCATAACTATTTAGCTAGCATATCTCACACTCAGTTCACTTCCTTTTTAATTGTGCTTAATATACAAGCAGAATAAAATGGAATGATAGTGTCCTTAGATAAATAAAGAACTACAGCTATAGCTATGCAGAATAAACAAATCCTTTATGAGGTCTGGAACAAGAAATCCCTACATGTTTTATAGTGCATCTAACCATGGAAGCACTAGATCACCACATGATATGTAAGAAATGAGATATTTTGGGTTTACAGTACTCAGTGGCTTTTCCCGGTGGATTGACACAAAGTTCTTTAACACAGGTGTTTCATTTTGTACTTGTAATACACTGAGAATGTTTATGGTACAGTGTTTAATGGCCCTTAAAATCACACTTCTCCCTATGGCGTATGTTGAGATAGTGTCAATACACCAGGCTGATAATCTAAAACTGGAGAACTGGCTGTATTCACAGCTCCTCTGTGATTCTTTATTCATCCAAACATATTGCTTTCTACCATCAAAATGTATAGCACATTGGAAAGACACACTGTGGTGCTCCTTCCCAGAAGGGATTAGAATGACCACAAATCTCATCGTCTTCAGAACAAAATGTAAAACTCTCTACTTTCACCTTGTTTCCCTTAACAATAATAATCCCCATGAACAGGGGGATTGAGATAGGAAAACAATACTTCTGTATGTATACTCTCTAAAATGTTTAAGGTGCCCAGGTATCCTGATAAGCATATTACAACTGCACAGAAAGACAGATAAGCCATGATGGGCAAACTCCGGTAAATTCAGAGATTTGGTTGGATCCATCATTTTTCAAGAGAAGAAGGATAGTCTTGTGGTTAAGAATCTGGTTGAACTCATGAGACCTGGATATAAATCCCAGCTCTGCCAGAGATATTCTCTGCCACAGTAGATACGCTTGTCTAAGTCACTTAGGTGTTCAAAGTGCCTAACAATGCAAATGAGTGCAGAGTGCTATTTCCAAAAGTGCCTAGGGATTTCAAGGGCACTTTGAAAATCCCAGTGGGTATCTATTGGCATCTTTAGACACCTAAGTAACTTGAATAATCTGGCTCTTAATCTCTCTGTGCCTCAGTAAAATGGGGATTCTGTTTCCTTTATATGTCTTTTCTAGTTACATTTAAATTCTAAGGCAGGGACTGTCTCTCACTATATACAGATCTGAGCACAATTTTGATTGGGGATTGTAGCTTTACTATAACACAAACAAGAAGTTATAATAATACCAAGTATCTATATGTTTGGAGGAATATCCAAACATCCTGAGGCTGCAAAACCGAGATGAAAGTCTGATGAGAACATGTTTTCTTTTGGTATTTTTAGCTCTTCTGTTTCTGCAGCCTCCAGAAGGCTGACATTCAGAAATGGACAATTGTGTGAACATAGTTAATCAAACTTTTTGAAGTTTCAGAAGAGATTTAGTTCAGTTTTGGTTTGAATTGTGGGCAAAAATTCAAGGTGGCTGGGGAAGGTTCTGATTGTATCTGAATCATTTTGTCTATTCGTAAAGCATATAGCAAGAACATGTGAATATCAAATAGCACTGGAAAGAAACCCTCCCCCAAAAAGCCCATGAAGGATAAATGACAAAGATCATGTTCAAATCTGCAAGCACATCATTTCTGCTTTACCATGTGCTGGCACACTGCCAGCATTTAACAGGCATATACAACACAAGCAAGGGCATCTCATGGAGTTGGGAAGCATTTAGCCACAGGGGTGGCAGACCTGAGGCCAGCTTTTGAACTGGGTTCTGCACATAATCTACATAAGCTACAGGACTCACTCCTGAACTGAGAGCTTGAGAACTGGCAGAAATGAATGTTTAAGACAGCATGAAGAAAATGTGTGGGAAATGCCACTCTTAAATCTTCTGGCCCATCAAAAGGCATTGGCAGTTGAAAATGTTAACAACTGTAATTCATTTAGCACTGCAAATGGTAAACATTAATGATCACTGCTAAAACATCCAGGTGCAGAGACAGACACAATACAGCATACAATTTCCAACCCCTTATACTGCAAAGAGCCCAATATTGAGTAACTTGTGCTCTACCCTCACATTCCACATGCTGGGAGTTCTGTGAACAATCATCTGATGAACCTTCACAGTAAAGCTCCCCATTTTTCAATAAAGCTCACTGCTTGCTCCTTCACACCCTCTGTGGATGGGGTTCCAGAACATCTATCTATGGTGTTTACATGCCCCCGTTACCAAACTATCTGAGCACCCCACAGTCTTTCATGTATTTATCCTCACAACATAAGTGAGATAAGGAAGTGCTGTTATCCCCATTTTACAGATGAGGAACTGAGGCAAAAAGAAACTTGCACAAGATCACACAGGGAGACTGTGGTGGAGCAGAAGATTGAGCCTAGGTCTCCCAAATCCCAGGATAGGGCCCTGATCAATGGATCATTCTTCTTCCTTCCATAGAACCTACCATAGGTTCTTTTTGGCCAGCCCCTTCCACAAAGGCCCATGACCTGTGCTTTACAGATCAGCTCCAGGAGTTAGGGTCTTTTACCTTTTTGCTCAATTATTCCAAAATGCAGAAATGAATGCATGAAACTGAAGAAGCTGGTGCAGCTACTTTGTCATTAGAGGGACAGTTTGGGTGAGTTGGCAGTTAGGAGGAGGGATAAGAATTGAGCCACTTGTTTAATTTTCTTTTACATTTGGATAAAAGTTCATACAATAAACAATACCTGAATAAATTAAACTGAAAATTCTTGTGTAGTAGAGGCAACAAAGATAATGAACAGAATAACATACTTTCACATTTCCTGAGAGTTAAAAATACATGATTAAAGTTAAAAAAAACAACATATGAGCATAAAGAATGTTGGGAATTGCACACACCTGACTGTGTCAATTTGCCCGCAAACCCTTTCAATCTTAGTGTCTCGGACAATTTCTTCCTGACCCCTTAATTCCGCTTGATGTAGTGCTAAATTCTACTACAAATGACAATTAATGCAAATATTGTGCCATCATTAAAAACTCTTCATTGAAATCCACGCTAGTCCTGCTTGCTTTCATTTGTATTTTCACTGCTCTTTAATCTATTTGAAAATATTATGCTTAGGAGAACTTTTTTACTTATGCAAATAAAATAATTCTGCGATCTGTGGCAAATTAAATAATAATTCTAGCCAGTTAGATGTTGTGATTAGGTTAGAAACAGTGCAGCTGATCACAAACAAATGAAAAACACAATCCAGTGTTCTGAACAACAGAAGGCAAGTGAAGAAACAGTAGCTTATTAAACTGATAAATACTATCACCCAAAAAATATACACACCATTCAAAATTTTCAGATGAGAGTTTTTCAAGGACTAATGATCATAAATCTGTAATTATTACTTTACTAATTGTTGACTGTTTTCAACACTTACTGTAAGCACATGTAGCTTAGTGAATTATGGAAAAAATTAGATATTTATATGACTGAGGCTCATCTGAAGTGCCACTGAGTATGACACAAATTAAAAGGACATTCTTATACTCCAGAGCATACACTGCACAGCTGGAGTTGAGAAGACTCATTACATCTCCTCCTCTAAAGTTGCACTATTCCATGTATTATTGGTATTTAAGCTTTTTAATGACACATTCATTTTTTCCCACTGTCAGAGACATGTACTAGCCTAAATGGACTAGAACATCCATTACTGAATGGTGATATTTATATTCATTTACATTTGTATGTAGGGAATAAATAGTTTTCTGAGTTGACTCTGTGAGTTCATGGTGCACAAGAATACAAAGAGTCCAGTTCTGCCCTAATATCTGCAGAACCAGTTCTTGCTGAGATCAATGATAGCTGCACTAACTAAGGCTGCATTCGGTCCAAAATAAAGAAAGCACTGGTGCTCTGTGTTAAGGAAAGAAGCTCATCCTTTGGCAAACTTCTCAAACTAGTTCTAGCTTCAGAAGTAGAATTCAAGTTGGTGATTTTTTTTTCTATAATTTAAGCTCATGCGTCTTTCCTTGAGGGTGAATTATATAAATACAAGGAATACAAGAACAATCCCCAAAAGCAAGGGTACCATAAATCAGTGCTTTATACTACATAAAATGGTCAAGATTTTCAGCTGATGTAAATCAGCATAAATTACACCAGCTAGCCCCAAATCTATCTATACACTATATTATTTTTTTTCTGTTAGAATTTTCATGTTAACACAGTGGGCCATTATGTTTCTGTCACTCACTCCTGTTTACGATTATGGTGTAACTCGGGTCAAAGTCAGTGGAGTTACAGTGGTGTAAAACTGATGAAAGTGAGAACAGAACCAGGCCCATACTATTTAAAGGGTATTATATAAACCCATTGGGGTTCTATATAAACCCACCTATCCCTGCTTCTCATTGTCAAAAGTGACCCTAGTTTTCTATTAAACATGTGATTAAGTTAGACATAGGGAGGTTTATCACAAACAAAAGGAAAACCTAATCCAGTTTTCTGCATGCTGAACAGCTGATGGTAGATCATTTTTCTTAACTAAGACTACAGACAGTAGTAGACTTATGAATAAAAATTGTATTAAAGGTTTGTGCCTCTCTTCCTCCCTCTTCTCTGTCCACACTCATAACGTTAAATTTGCTCCCTCACTTATTTCAAAGGTTCATGTGTAGTTAATGGAAAATAGGTTAAAATCTTTGCATGTCAAACACATAGAGTGAAACCCTGGCTCCAATGAAGTCAATGGCAAAACTCCCATCAACTTCAATGGGGACAGAAGTTCAACCACAGTCTATTTTTATTTTTGTTTATTTATATTTAGTGCACTCAGTGGTCCAGACGTCTGGGTTTGCTAGCATCTCTGATCATGCTTTGATCCATTGGCATTTTATTATTTGTCTGAAAAAAATTCAACAGTCTATCAAGAGTTTGCCTGAAGTGTACTGTGCAATTTATTTCAGATTGCCTGGAAGTGACAACTCATGTAAAGCATATCAAATAGAGAGTTCTTGCTTATCTTGAGTGAAAAAAGAGAAATAGCTTCATGTAGGACAGGGGTGTCCTGGCATTCACTTGCTTAGCACAGCTTCTTTCATTTCATTCTTTTTGTTGTACTATTGAGATGTTAACTTTTCATTTTGTGTCTTTGCTAACAAAGAATACTGACACTACGCCAGCAAGGTATGCGACTCTAAATGCCAGCGTTATATCAAACCCTAATATTCATTTAAATGAAAGTTCAATAAAATTAAATAAGTCACTTGCATAGACCTAATAAACAAGAGTTAAGGTTACCAAGCTTGCCATATGTAGTCAGAGACAATTGTAGCCCACTACAACAGTAGTAAAAGCCCAATAGCTTCCAGTTCCTGTTTAAGAAAGAAGTTGTTTGTCTTGCCTTTTTTGTATTTCATTAAGGGAGACAGTTAAGAGGATGGTTCCTAAAAGGCTTTCGTCTTGGGATCAGGGTGGCAAAAATCATCTCTCTGGTGCTTTCATATTGATGATAAGATACAAATATATTATAGGCAAAGCAAAGCTATTGTATGATGTGACTATTAGCATATTATGGTATCATAAATAGACTAGCTGGGTGAAAATTATACAATGGCATGAATATTAGATAAGGATTGATTAAAATGTTTACTCCAAAGCACACAGAGCTAAATGGAACATAGAACTTTAATAATAGTTAATATTGACTGTAATTCCTTATGTCTGCGGGTGCTGGAGGTTTCAGCCTGCTCCAACTGCAACCCTACTGACTGAGGCATACTCCTGCCTTAAAGAAAGAAAGATAAATTCTGTTTTCAGTTTTACCAGTGTAACTCTGGATTTGCACTGGAATAACCCGAGAATAGAATTTGATGCCGAGTATCTGTATTCCTTCCTCATTGACCTTGGCATTCGTATTCTTGATATGTACAAAATCTAAATATTAGCAACTACAGATAACAAATACTATGATAGCTCCTCTCTGTGTAAATAGATAGCTTTCCAATACAGGGACACCACAATATGATATTATGCTGTCATACAGGGTAATGTCTAGGAACTGAGAGAACTCTACTTTCAGGAAGTGGTTGGTGAGAGACTACGGTATGTGTGGAAGAAGGAAGAAAGCCTGAATATTGCACTGTCTTGGCTCACTCTTAACATCAAACACTCTCGAACTCTTAGTCCCATATTCAACTATCAACATGATTAATAGTAGTTCGAGAGAAGATAATCTTTCCTTTGTGACCATTATTCTTTTTTATTTCCAGATAAAACATTATTTCAATCTATTTATATGATGTTACCACAGAAGAGTTCCTGTATGCAAAGTTATAAGTAATGACCAATGTACCTGTTCATGACACCTGGAGTATCAAAATGTGATATAGAATAAAAATGTTTAATTAAAAAAACCTCAACAAATCAAAATGTCAGTCTATTCTACTAGGGAGACCAAGAAAAATATGGGACTCAGTGACTTTTGAAGTCAATGAGAGTTTTTATATTGAGTTTAGTGGGCTCTGGATCAAGCCCTAAATTACAGATTTGGGCTGTAATCCTGCAAACACTTACGAATGTGTAAATTTTGGTCAGTGATTAGTCCTGTTTAAGTCAATGTGACCAATCACATGTATAAAGTTATGCAGATGCTATGGGCTCCAATTATGTGATTCAGTACTTTGCTGAATTAGAATGGACTGACTGGGGCCTAAATGTCTGCAGGGTCACACATCTTTGTAACTGTGGGGAGCCAGAGGGAAACCATAAAATAAAATAAAATAATTAAAAGGACAGACTGGAATAAAGATAAAGACAAAGCCAACAGGACTGTGAAAGATAATAGTTATCTGCAGCAGTAATCATGAAGTGAAAACAATCCATGCCTTCTGATAACATTTAACGTGAGAAAGTAAATTGGATGAAGAGAATACAATTGAAAAATGAAAAACACATTGATGACCAGAGGTAAAAGAAAAAATATATAAAGATCCTTTTGTTATCTTTACCCTGTAATTGAGATAATGCTTGTTTTTAATGGTTACTGCAGCTACTTGCAAGTCCACAACTAAGACTCAGATACAGCCAAGCGTGGTGCTATGCTTAATTAGCACAGCTTTACTTTTGGCGCTGCTGAGGCAGTCCTCTATTTAGTCACACTTCTGAAGTCATACTGTTCTTTGTATGCCCAATACTTAAGAGCAGTCAGTTGCAAATCTGACTACAAATCAAAGATTTAAAATTCTGTAGGTAAATTGCTCCATTTATTGAGAACTCCAGTGACGGCTTTTGTTTATACATCTTCAGTTTTTGTCTGTGTATAAACCATATTCTCAAAAAGAAAAGGAGGACTTGTGGCACCTTAGAGACTAACCAATTTATTTGAGCATAAGCTTTCGTGAGCTACAGCTCACTTCATCGGACAAAAGCTTATGCTCAAATAAATTGGTTAGTCTCTAAGGTGCCACAAGTACTCCTTTTCTTTTTGTGAACACAGACTAACACGGCTGTTACTCTGAAACCATATTCTGTTACTCAGACATTGACAGAACAATTTTTTTCTGCTATCTCAAGGATTCACATACTTGTGGGGCCAAGTGAATGCCAAAATACAGGAGGTGCATATTTACTATGTTCTAGCACTCATCAATGAATGTGAAATCAAAAATGTCACTCTAAAGAGCCACATAGGCCAATTAAAGCTAATGCTAAGCTATTATGATGATTCAGTTGCAAGTGGAGTTACTTTTCAGATACTAACTGTCCAAGAACATTACATAAACTAACATAAAATATGCCAGAGTGCTAACGAGTTGGGGGTCTGTATTGTTCTGGGAACTAGAATATGTAGTACTGCCTTTCACTTCTCCGTTACTGGGTCAAATTCAGAGTAGCTTAGAAGTAACCATTTTTTTTTTAATTTTTTATTTTTACCATCTGATGACTCTTGAGTGGCTTAGGGGAAATTAAACTGATGAGTCTCAATCCAGTTCACAGTGGCAAATGTCCACATCACAAATTCTACCACCACAGTAAGCAGTATAATTGGTAATAAGAAAAGGACTGACAGGGCATGGAGTCTGCAATGGTCCCTCTAGCTTACTCTAAGTCAGCAACATTAAAAAGGAAGCCAGAGAGAAGCTTTTCCTGCCATTTTCATTGCTATGCTTGTTCTGTGGATAAACAGGACTTTCTATCTCCTGGGCTTTCAATCCAGTACCTTTGATAGCCAGTAACACACACACACACACAAAAGAAACGTGTTTGTAAGGTGGAGTCCTTTATACTGTGAAATTCTAATCTGCAAAATGATTGAACAGTGAAGATTTAGATATATTTGCTGAATGTAAGTGAGCTTAATGTGTAGCTATCTTCTCTGTGAACCAGAACTTCATGTATAGCATCTGTCCCCACAGACCAGCTGAATTTCTTGGATTTGTATTGTCTAACTGAGGCATGTGTAGGGGCTCCATTGCAAGGCCAACATTATAACTGAGACTGATATTTTCAATGCTAAGGGTTCATTTTCCAGGAGAAATAAAACAAATTAGAATGAAAGCAGAGATTCCCTGGAGAACAGCAGTGTCAGACCTGCCAGCCTAAGAAAAAAATGATACCACTGACCATTATCGGTGATGTCATCTCCACCTGTTCCTTCTCTTCCTCCTCTGAATTAAATTCTAAAAATATAAACACTGAGAAGAACCTATCCAGATGAACTTTACAAGAGCCACTAGGGACTACTGAAGATAATTGTAAAGACCTCTAATTAGTACAAAACACAGCAATCTTTCTGATTAACAATACAGGTCAACAGGAACACATTGCTCTGGGGTTCTGCTCTGTGTCTTGGCTCATCAGTCCAATTTAAAGTACAGTAGAACCTCAGAGTTACGAAAGACTGGTCAACCACACACCTCATTTGACAAGGCCAGCAGCAGCAGCAGAGACAAAAAAAAGTCAAATACAGTACAGTCCTCTGTTAAATGTAAATTACTAAAAAAAAAGATTTGACAAGGTAAGGGAACTGTTTTGGTGCTTGTATCATTTTAATTAAGATGGTTAAAAGCAGCATTTATCATTTGCATAGAAAAGTTTCAAAGCAAAGTCAATGTTCAGTTGTAAACTTCTGAAAGAATAACCATAATGTTTTGTTCAGAGTTACGAACAGCTTCCATTCCCGAAGTGTTTGTAACTCTGAAGTTCTACTGTATTCAAAGAGCTCCATGGAATTAGCCCTGGCTACCTGCCAGATCATCTTTGACCTCTCATGATAGCTGTGTTGAGCAGAGATCATGAAACTATCAACCAATAAAGGGAGGCTCAGGAGGACAGAGGACAGCACTTTCACAGGAGTAGACCGTAAGACTAAAGAACTCATTCTCTTATGACCTAAGAACGACCACTCACCTCAATGCTTTTTGAACCAAATGAAAATTTATTTATTTGCCTCAGCAGTTTCTCCACGCACACACACATGCACAACACAGTCACTCACATACATTTTAAAAACAACCACCAAAAAACTGCAAGTTTTTGCTTCCACGGGTTGGTGAAGGAGCAGAGCCAGATAAAATGTGTTGGCATGTGCAATATTTTTGAGGCACTTCGATACTGCATATAAGTAACTAGAGAAAAATATGTATGCACTAGTTCTCAGCTGGTGTAAATCATCTTAGCTCCATTGAAGTCAATGATTTCAATGGGAGTTGGGCACCTAATCTGTTTAAGCTCTTTAGAATATGGTCTGCATCATCTGATGATGATCTGCATCTTCTGCATTTTAAAATACCTTTGAAAATTTAGCCCTTAGGCACTACTGAAAATGTTCCCCACTGTTTATTTCTAGTTAACATTTGTTATTCCACTTTTACTCATTTTATTTTCTCTAAATCAAAGGTTCTGAGTGAAGAGAAAATGGAAAATAATAAGACTCCCCAAAGTAAATAGAATGTGATGTGGACCTTTTCCATCCTGGCTCGCCAGATGAATCTAATCATGCAAGTGTTCTCATATGCTTATAGACATGTACTTCTATGATCTCATAAATAAAGGTACAGGCAATGTCATCCTGTTCAGATTCTCTTTTCAAAATGGTATTTGATCATCATCTTCTCCACATCTGTAGCTGTACTAGTCGGTATGTTTTATCTACTGCACTGTAGCTATTCATTCATCATACGCAAGAAGCTGCTGGTACATCCTGACAACTCTTTTAAAGAATCATGTTTCTTTCAGTACATTTTTGCACAACTCCTGCTATTTTTTCTAAAGTGTATCAACCAAAATAATTGTGTTTGATTATGAAAGGAGACACGGCATTTCCTTCTGACTGATTGGTCTCTATGCTGAATTGTGAAAATGTCTGTAAAGCCCTTTAATTGGTGGTGACATTTTGCTAACACTTTTTAATTTAGTATCTTCAATGAACATTTATTTCAGACTTAGCAAAGTAGATATTGCTTTTTAATTAAATATAAGATGTCTGTTAAAAGAAAACATCGAGCATTTGAAAGATAAATCTAATAGTCATGTAATTAGCTCAAAATTACATAAGCAAGAAATGCCTAATTTTATTCTTATTAGCACATGAACCTTTGTAAGGAATGCACAGATATTTAATTAACATTTATCAAAGTAGCCTACAGCAAGTTAGGTTTCAATTAATTGTTAAAAAAGAGTGATATCTAATAAGCATTAAATGATAACACACTTGTTGCAACCATTCCATTTAGTTGCTAAATATTCTCTAAAATATGTTGTCAAGGTTCCTTCCCCACTCTGAACTCTAGGGTACAGATGTGGGGACCTGCATGAAAGACCCCCTAAGCTTATTCTTACCAGCTTAGGTTAAAAACTTCCCCAAGGTACAAACTTTGCCTTGTCCTTGAACCCTATGCTGCCACCACCAAGCGCGTTAAACAAAGAATAGGGAAAGAGCCCACTTGGAGACGATTTCCCCCAAAATATCCCCCCAGGCCCTACATCCCCTTTCCTGGGGAAGGCTTGATAAAAATCCTCACCAATTTATACAGGTGAACACAGACCCAAACCCTTAGATCTTAAGAAAAATGAAAAATCAATCAGGTTCTTAAAAGAAGAATTCTAATTAAAGAAAAGGTAAAAGAATCACCTCTGTAAAATCAGGATGGTAAATACCTTACAGGGTAATAAGATTCAAAACATAGAGAATCCCTCTAGGCAAAACCTTAAGTTACAAAAAGACACAAAAACAGGAATACACATTCCATTCAGCACAGCGTATTTTACCAGCCATTAAACAAAAGGAAATCTAATGCATTTCTAACTAGATTACTTACTAACTTAACAGAAGTTTCTGAGTCTGCATTCCTGATCTGTTCCCGGCAAAAGCATCATACAGGCAGACAGACCCTTTGTTCCCCCCCCTCCAGCTTTGAAAGTATCTTGTCTCCTCATTGGTCATTTTTGTCAGGTGCCAGCAAGGTTATTTTAGCTTCTTACCCTTTACAGGTGAAAGGGTTTTGCCTCTGGCCAGGAGGGATTTTATAGCACTGTATACAGAAAGGTGGTTACCCTTCCCTTTATTTTTATGACATATGTCTATATCAATAATGTTACAATCAAGATGGCCAAAAGTAACTAGGGATTTTGGGTAACTTAATTTTTAAAGTATCCGATTTAAGATGCCTTAAAGGGCCTGATTTTCAGTGGATGGGCATTTAGGACACTCTAAGGTGTCTCAGGTTGCGTACCCAATAAACTGGGTCTCCAGCGTTCCTGGTCATCTTGAAAATCCACAAACTAGGAATAGGTTGAGATAAGGATTGGTTTTGGTTTTTCAAAAACTTGTTAATTAAGGTTCAAGCCCTGCTCATCTTATTTAAGCAAAGAGTCCCTCACTGATCAACCCATTTCCAGAATCTCATACATTTAATGGAATGATCCTATTCTCTTCCTTTCTTTTCTTCCATCCTTTCCAAATATACCTTAGGACAGTCATCAGTTCCTATTGTACTGATCTGAAGTTTCATATCATGATAGACTGTATCCAGGAACTTCTTAGATTGGCTAGTCACATTATTTAAAGGCAACTGCAATTTTTTTAAATGGACTATTTGGTTTCTTTATGTTACATCACGATAAACCCCAAATTTGTTAGGATTTGGACAAGTTGGGTTTTCTGCTCCTGATTTTCCACATTAGAAATGGAGGTCTTGTCTAGAAGTCTGGACGACTTTGTAGATTACTAAAAACCTATTGGGTTTATGACAGATACCAAAGAAAGAAAATCTAATTAATTGTGGGAAGTGTCCATACTCTTTAGAACTTGATCATCTTTTGTTTGTTTTACTAGCACCTATTTAACTGATACACTTGGGAGACAAGTTCATTTTGCAATTCTACTGCCTCTCAATTAATGACTGAGGAATCTCCCTAGTCACATTTTTGAGCCATCTAACAAGTTATCCCATAAAAAAATCTTAAGGCAAAGTGTGACATGCCTGATATTTTTATGGGGGGAAAAATCAATAAAATAGCTAACAATTAAACAGGCAACAACAACAAAATCTTACAGGGCCTTTTAAAACAGCCAATAAACCTCAAACCAAATAAACAAAGATTAAAAAATATAAAAAGTTTTGAGTTCAAACAGTGAAACCTCAAGTTTCACTCACTATTTGTGTGCAGCCATATTATGCACATTAATTGTGCATATGTATTCTATTCTAAATGGTAGGTTTGTTGTTGATTTGGGGAGTTTGTGTGTTTATGGAGTGCAGAAGCTCTGTTGGTTTGGAGACTATACATATATTGGGCATACACCAAGAGTAATGACAGGGTGGCAGTGAAAGGAGAGCTGGAGTACAAAAATATTCAGAGCATACTTGTTCCTGAAAGAAGGACGTTTAGAAACATGTGCCAGAATATGCATTAATAAAACACACTCATGTTTATAATGTGCTTGCTGTTTGCAAAGTTCTTTACAAATATAAATTAGGAGCTTAAATGGGAACTTTAGGGTTTCTTCAGCTTAAAGCAATCCCTGGCCAGTCTAGAGCTAGTATGGCTGGGTTTATGACACCCATTCCTGGCCTTCCCTGCATAGGGGTATGCGACGGTAGAAGGGGGAGAAACAGACAGTCTGCCCAACCCATCTTGAGTCCAGTGCCAAGTGTAACTTGGCCAGACCTCAGGAGCAGGGCCTCAGTTTTTGTTAATCTATTTAGATTTATACAAGGTGTTTTTTATCAGAAGTTATTTGAGGTGGATTTTTAAAGAAAATTACTAAATTGAGAAAAGGGTCAGACTTCTGAAAAGCATTTTGCATTTTATTTCACTTTTTGGATGGAAGACTTAGCAGTAATCCTTTGAAAAGACAATTTACAATTGGTTCTGGGATAGATTCTGTTCAGCTAGCTAGTATAATCTAGAGTAATGCCATTGCCTTCTGCAGAGTTATTTTGGATTTACACCAGTGTGAGAATAGAATTTAGCCCTATGTCTTCTAACAACTTGTATAAAGTATTATAGAAGTATATAAGGGTTTGCTGATCACCCTGGGGAGAAATATAGTGATGATCATTCACAATTTCAAGACCAGATTTCTGAACCACTGAAAGAGAATTGTGCTTTGTAGACTCCAGCATTCCCAGACCAATGCAATTTGTTTTCATAAAGAACCTTTCACAGCAAGAATCATAAAAAGCTATAGAAAGACAAATGTGGGAGAGGGAAAATATATTACTCAGTTGACTTCAATGAGCCTCATAGTGGCAGAGAAACAGTATGAAGGACAGAACAGACATAAAATAGAGTGAAAAAAGAGAGGGAAGGTGTAGAAGCAGTGAAGGTACAAGGTAGGGTGTACAATGTAGTTCATTGCCTATCTGATGGGATTGGGAGAGGAGAGCGGGAAATAACAGCTCTGTTTCCAGAACAGAACACACACAGTGCTTGTGTGTTCTGTTACAAGAAGCAGTTATGGGCCTTGATCCTTCTCCCAGTGAGGACACTGAGAAAAGCCTCAGGGAATTTCATGATACATGACCAAGTCCAGGGTGGAAAAATACCAGAGAATTAAAACAACATATAAGAGGGTAAGGACATTTCTGCACGAGGAAGATATTACAGAATTCTTAGACCAGAATAAAAGTGACTACATAGAGAGTTATTCTGGAATAGCTATAGTGGAATTGTCTCAGAATAGCTACTCTGGACAATTACCCCATGTAGACAAGCCTTTGGTGAGACTATCTGAACACATGAAGTATATCCATCTAAGGAGGAGAAACTACTCCCATCACAATTGGAAAATTTAATGTTTTTGAGCACTAGAAAATCTATCTTCTGCAAAATCATGCAAAAATATTTTTGCATGGGTTTCATAACCAACTTAGTCTTAGCAAGTTGGGAGTAAAAGGAAGTAAAAGAAATTCAGAGTTAATTTTTTTCACAGTTTCATAAAGGCCTAATATTAAAAAAAGAAAAACGGCTTTGATGGGCCTAAAGAAATTAACTTGGCTCTCTTCAGCTTTCCTTCCTTCCTAAGATCAGAAGCAAATTCCAGATGGAAAACAGTCCATTTATCCAAGGAAACACACCTTTTGGAAGGGTTATGTTATTTAAGGAGTGGGGAGGAACTATGGCCCATTTTCTTACAGATAATAAATTGTCTTTGAAATGGACTTTCCTCCAGTTTAGATTTTATTCTCTAAACTACATTAGCAGATCCTCAATGGCTGTAAACAGGTGTACGTCCATGGATGCTAAGCAGATTTGCTGAGGATTTAACCTCAATTATCTTGCCCTCGAAGATAAAACTGAGTAAATTGATTCCCTTCTATTTTAACCCCCTATGTTTTTATTAAAGAGTGCATAGGCTGGATAGGGAAATAGCCATGGGTTATTGTCCTCTATGTGCATATGTATAGGCCCCTAGTCAGATGCTTAATTGGTATAACTATTCCTGATTTAGGATCTCTTTCTACAAATGAATTGTCTGTCATTTTAGATTTTCTTCTTAAATTGAACACAGACCTCCTGAATCGGAACCTTGAGCTGGAGCCCAGATGTTTACACTTCAGTTTTATAGCCCCGCAGTCTGAGCCCCATGAGCCTGAGTCAACTGACATGGATCAGCTGTGGGTGTTTTATTGCAGTGCAGACCTACTCGTACATTTATAGACTTTAAGGCCAGAAAGAGCCATCATGATCATCTAATCTAACGTTGTCCACCCACTCCTGTAAAAGACCGATAATCTCTGGCTGAGTTACTCAGGTCCTCAAATCATGATATAAAGACTTCAAGTTACAGAGAATCCACTCTTTACACTAGTTTAAACTGCAAGTGATACCTCAAATGTCTTCCAGTTTTTAAGCTTCTACCAGCTGAACAGATATTCCCAATATATCAGATGGGGAATAGTGATGGAACTACTAATATTTGTACATGAAGAAATGTTTTAAGAGTGACCACTAATAAATAATGTAGACAAATGACAGTGCAACTAACCAGACTAATAATACAACAAATGAGGTTAGCAAGTTTTCTGCGTGATTAATTATAAAATCCATTTGGAAAAGAACCCCACTAATGCTGCCTCCTCGCACTACAAACTCTGCTGTCCTGGCAATGACCTATATATTATATGTAACAATTTCCATTCAAATTGCCCACTGATGGGCATGCATTGCTTTAAATGGCATGTATTATTTCACAAGTAGGATAAGAACCAGTGATGTGGTAATTCATTTAATTTGTTTAAGCTATTTAATACAGACAGAGTATGCAAGTACTTGTCAGTCCATTAGCTGCTACAATTCTGGGGGCTATTTTGTCTCAATTTAAGCACATTCTTTTTCTACAATATTTATTATAAGTAACATATATATGATAGCTAATCTACTAAGTAAGAATAAATATGATCTATTTTATTACTTCATTCCTGTGGTGTAAAATTATGAAGTGATCAGTAATCTACAGTGTTAAATTATGTTAATGAATGACAAAGAAATCAACCATTACTATATGCTTTAAGTATACTGGCTATGAATACACTGAAATAATCCTGCATTCTCTAGCTTCTTCTGCCATAAATAATGAAAGAATGAAGTAGTAAAACATTTTATCATTATGGATAGAAACCTTCTACTAGCAGCTATTTATGATCATAGAAAAAAAGAAATGATTTATGAGTCTGATACTGTCTGGTGAATGGTAGTTATGGCAGTGGTAGTGTGTGTCTGTAGGTGGAGTAGTAAAAATATATAGTAGAATGTGGTTTATGTTTTCATTTTCTGGCTTTTTAGGTTTGACATCAGGAAGCTTAACTGTTTCATAATGAAGTTGTGTGTGTGTGTGTGTTAATTTCTTATGGTTTTTAATGTGTAAAGGAGATGGACATGTGTGAGGTAGTTTCCAAGGCTGTGCCAAAGAAGTGCAACAACTCTCAGTAGATTTTATCTGCCAAGAAAGTGCAGCTGCTGATGGAGAAGAATTTATCTGTCAGCAGCTGCGCATAAAACCTTCTCTGTTGCATGTTATAATGCAAAAAATGCAGCTGCTGATGGGGAGATTTTTACCTGCCAAAGAAAGACAGCTGCTGCCAACGCAGGTTTTATCTTCCTGATAACTAAGAAGACTCTACCTGTTAGTAAAGTGCAACTACTGACAGAGAAGATTTTGTTCATCAGTGCTGAACTCCTCTCGCACATAAAACTTTCTCTGTCAGTAGCAGTACATACATTTTGTTTCCATTTTTAGGATAAAATCTGACAGAAGAGTGTGGTTGCTGATGAAAATTGTGCACGATAGAGAAGATTATATCTGTTTGCTACCTGTTGGGGCATAAATGTCACCAGATGAGGATCCCAGACCTATAATGTATTACATGCATTGGTGAAACACAACGTATTATTGTGGGAACCAAAGCAATACTTCACTTCTGAGAAGTAACCTTATTATACAACATTCTGTAATATCAACAATTTGCTCAGTTTTTCACAGGATTCTAAATTATTACTACTGTAGACTGAAGAACTGAGATAACTAGTGCAATATTATGGCATAAGGGAGTATCTTCATTTAATTTACCTGCTTTTATTTGTGTCTCAAACTTGGGCTGATCTTCCTAAACCAGAGACCTAATTTGCATCCCCCAAATTTTTGTGAAACTAGTGCATGCACAAAGCCATGTCCTTCTGAATATTTATGTACCCATTGAGCTACACTTCTCTGGAATTCAAGCAGCTACCTAGTTCCCTACACCAGTTGAGAAGACACATTCTAAGCAACAAACTCTTGTGTTTTCTTTTTAAGAGGAAGGAAAATGTACAACTACAAAGGTATGCAAAACCTCCCAAATATTTGACAAAAATATTATCAACTGTGAAATGTATATATAATAAAAGGCATTTCCCTTTCTTCTGTATTTCAAATTCCTTCCACGTAAGCTATTGAAAGGATGAAAATGGATCAATGTGTAGCCACCAGTGGTGTCCGACTCATGCTATATAGAGAGCTACCATTTCATTAAGTTTGAAGTTTTTGAAATAATATGATCACAATGAAAGAAAGGAAATAAAATTCTCAGAAACTTCTCAAAGGAGTATTAAAAAGATGAGATTTGAATAAGACTGATCAAATGGTGGAATAGAAGATGCAGATAGGTCATAAGCCTTTGCTTTTTTGATTGCCCATATTGTCTCGAAACTGTTCAGGAGAACAAAGAGTTTTGTGGATGAAAGACTGGTGTGAAGTAACATGAATGTCAACTTGAGTTCTGAAAGACAGTCTGCTAATGAAATATTCTAAAAGTCATTTTCAAGGTGGTAGAAAGTTCTCACACTGATGTGCACCAATGCTTCTGATAAAATGCATCAAATAGTAATGTAAGTATTGGCTTTTAGGACTGATAAAATAAAGCAAGGTTTATATGACTCCAAATGTTGCACAAAAGTATTTTGTGTTTTATAGTTTACTTGCAAAAGATTAAAAAAATAATTGGAAGGTTTCTTTAGATTTCAATTCAGGCAGCCAAAGCAATTATGATTCAGTTTATTTTCGGGCTAAAAAGAATAGATCAATATCAGATAGTACAAACTGGATAGTCTGAAAATGAAATGAGAGATCATAAATCTATTTGGTACTTGGAAAATATGAGGTTTGGATTGTTATATTTCTGTGAACAACATAGTTGTCCACCTAAGCAGTACAGCAGAATAAAGAACATATTTGGTTTCTCTCAGTAGAGTATGACTTTCAAATCTGAGAAGAAGTAGATGTAAAAATGGTAAACCTATTTCCAGCATAGCTTGGTGAGCAGTAATGATTAAATTTTGGAATATGAAGGTTTTAGAAATAATATAGTTAATTCCCACCTGCCACTAGAGTTCCCTTCAGGATCAGATTAGAAAAAGGCTTTGCCTTTCCTGCAGTGCATGTGGGCCACATTTTCAAAAATAGGATCCAGAGTTATTAGTCTCAGTTTAGGCTCCTAAATAAATGGCCTGATTTAAAAAGGCGCTGAGCACACCCTGACTTCACTGGGAGCTATTTCCCATTGGCCCCTTTATTTCAGTGGGAGCTATTAAAATAAGACTGTGAGACTGTATATCTGAGTCCAGAGCTTAGTATGTCATGAGAGTGAACTGTATAACTGAAGTCTTTTAACCTGTGGTCATTCCTACTTAGTAGAATTTCAGTTTACACTTTCTTTGTTTCTAATCTGAATATCTGATCCAGAAACAGGGTGAGGGTATGTCTACACTCTGAAGACTATACCGACATACTATGCCAGCATAGCCTGGAGTGTAGATGCAGCCCACATCCACAGAAAGGCTTCTTCTGTAGTTGAAAGACTAACACCTCCCTGAATGACATTAGCTATTTCAGACAAAGTTGCGTCTACACTGGGGGTTATGTCAGCGTAGCTATGTCTGTCAAAGGTGTGATTCTTGCACACCCCAACTGACTTAGCTATGCTGATATAACTTTCAAGTGTAGACCAAACCTGTGTCTCCCAGATAAAGCAATGTAAGCTTTTCTTGATTCTACACTTACTATTTTCAGTGAGTGTATGTTAGGACTACAGTAAGATCTGCTCTCTATCCCAGAAGGTTAGCAATGCTACTAGGTTTTGTAAAAGATAATACACATTCTACGCTAATAGAATACAGAGTGTGTTTGCTTTTAGCACATTCACCTTCGGAAAGAGAAGAATGACTAGTTGCTGTTGGCTATTACCCCTTATGACTTAAAAGAAGCACAGTACGAAGGCTTTGCTGACTGGCCTTTGATTTTCTGTCAGTGCAGTTTTGCCAGAATTTTAACCTAAATCCCCTAAGTCAAAGTAAAACATTAATCTACTCAGCCAGTCAGTCCCTGGATAAACCTTGGAAACTGTGCAAAATATTTACAACAAAGATATTATAAGCCTTTGAATACTTAAAAGGATAATTACAAAGCATAGCATTCCCCATTACACTATTTAAGATGTGATAATATTGCTCTGAATCTGGATGAACAACTGAAAAGATATAGCCTATATTTTAAAGTTATTTAAACTTTTGTTTAATAATATCCTTAAATGAAATGTTTAACTCTCTTTAAATGTGACACCATCCATCACAATTTTATAGTTAGACACATAATAATATATAATCTCAGCTTGCTGTCCACTTGTTAAAATGGGAATAGACTTCGAGAAATAAGCAATTTCCCAACAGAAAATTGGAAATTCTGCCAACCAATTCCAGGTGACCTGCCATCAATCAGTGTTATATTCTCCGGAGCTATTGCTGCAGGGTATTGCCGTTACTGATGGGCTTCACCTGGTGACTAATGGTATATAACAAATACATTCGAGAACTATAGAAATCCTAAGAATCTGTAATTGTCAGTTAACTTTCAGCAAAGACCTTCTCAGGCAATTCAGAAATAAAGTGAGATTTTTATAACCTCCACACCCCTTGCTCTTTCTGTTTAAAAAAAAAAAATCAGAATGGTTTGATCCCATGCACCTAAATTGCATTTGGTTATAAAATATGTCTTTATTATTGAATGAATTAATGGAGGTAAGTTTTGCCTTCTGCCCTGAGTATGTGCTAATGTGACAATAATTCTAAATCTGAACTTAAATAAGTTCAAACTTCCAGTAAAACTTTGTGTGTGATATTAATAATTATGATTAATGTTTGAAGTGTACTGTTCCAGGGAAATAATTTCCTTTATTTGCCTGAGAGTATATTTAGAATTCATTAAATATTCAAGCTGTTCAGTTACCCACGTACAGCCAGTATAACTGTGAATTTCTTTTAGAGATGGGAAACATGCTACAGATAAGAAATTTCAACTGTGTTAAACCAGCACCAGCCAGAGAAATTATGATGGATTTGTGATATGAAATTTGCGGGATAGGGAAAAGGTTTGTTGACTGTCATCAAAACTTGAATCTATTAGGATTTGAAGCTTTGATTGTAAAGTACACAAAGTAAGCATCCCCAGGAGAACTCAAAACAAAACAAAACAAAAACAGAGAAAGATGGAAAACTCTGAGGCCTTGATCCTGCAATCAGATAAGCTTGGAAAGTCTCTTTCACCCTCACAAAGCCCCTTTGAAATCATTACTCCCAAGTTCAAGTTCTGCCTTTGCCACTGAAGTCAATGGGGCTGAGCACAAGTATTCACCCACACAGCTATGATTGCAGCTTTAGAGCCTGACTTCAAAGGGACGACTCGCTTACGTGAAGATAAGCGTGTAAATGCTTGCAAGACCAGAGCCTAGTTTTGCAAACCTGTAACTACAGATGTGTAATTAACCACACACTAGGATAGCGGCTAGATAACAGAGCCGTACCCAGAAAATATCTGCAGCTTTTTCTCTTTGTAAATCAGCCCACTTCATACTGTACGTCACCAGGCTTTTATTGATAATGGAGAGGGTCTGCTATTATTATTATTATTATTACTATTTGTATTACTGTAGCACCTAGTAACCTTAGTCATGATGCAAGGTGCTGTACAAATACAGAACAAAATGATGGTCCCTGCCCCAAATAATTTACAATTTAAGGACAAGACAAAAGTGAACAGATGGAGACAGACAGATAGGGGAATACAAGGAAAAAATGGGTATGTGTCCACTTAAAATGCTACTGTGGCACAGCTGCATTACTACAGCTGGGTGACTAAAGCACTTCAATGTAAACACTAAATACCCTCATGGGAGGAATTCTTCTTGTCAGCTTAGGTAATCCACCTCCTCAAGAGGCGGCAGCTAGGTTGATGGAAAAATTCTTCTGTTGACCTAGCACTGTCTACACCAGGGGTTAGGTCGGCTTAAGTATGCTGCTCCAGGGTGTGGATTTTTTCTAGTGTAGATCAGGCCAATATTGGTGGTCACAACACACTAGTAGCCTAACTGTTGTCAGGTTTTTTGTGGGTATCACAGCAAAGGAGAGGTTTTTTTGGGGAGTGGGGTGGGGGGAAGAGGATTTGAAGATGGATAATAAGGTAGTTTTGCAAATGTTTACAAGGAATGCCTAGTACTTTAATACATTTCTACTGGGGAAAGGCTGCATTTTGGCTAGAATGTACAAAGGAAATTAAGCCATCCCTACAGATGAAAACAGGACAAAATAACAATGCTGATCCTGTAGTCACATTTTAAAACTGCTTTAATGTGAAGAAACATGGAAAATGATGAAAAGGAGAAATGAATGGAGGATACAAATAGGAGACAGGCAGACTGCAAATCAATGACTTGTTTTCCAAATAATACGCTTTTTCGTGTCTCTCATCACAATGGAACAGATGAGATGGATGGATCTCTACATAAAAGAGACACCTGGGTTTTTGTGGGGTTTCTTTGTCCATATTGTATCATAACAGAGTTCTGAGGTTCTTTCAGAGATAGCCATGATAGGATAGTGAGTCCTTTTTATGTTCATCACATACAGTGTGTATAGCCTCCATTATGCTGTCTGGAGTGGCTCTCTAAAGCGAGTGCATACCTCAGAGCAGACTGTCAAAAGCAGGGCAAACACCCCAAACTGGTGGTATGTTCTACAATTAGATTTCACTAACCTAGTAACAAATGTGAACTTCTGGAGGCTTACCATGGAGTCACAGTCCCCTTAAGCTCTCCAATCTATCTTGCCACCCAGGCAAGTTGGACTTACTGATAATTGGTCACCTATACCAAAGATCACAAGATATTCAGGTTGCTTTGAGTCTCCAAGGACCAGTCATATACCCCAGATCAATTTGTACCTCAGATCTCACACCAAAGAAAACACTTGTAGGCAATCCTGTAATAAACTAAATAAAGGAAAAAGGAAATAAGAGTTATTTACATGATAAAGTCAGTGAGCATAAGTTACAAATTAGGTACAATCTATGGTTCCTAAAGATGACAGTGATGTAGTAATCTCTCATGGAAGACATTTTGAATTTTGAACTATCACAGGGCCAGAGATACTAAACTAAGGCAGATGTTTTCAGAAATCATAGAATCATAGGACTGGAAGGGACCTCGAGAGGTCATCTAGTCCAGTCCCCTGCACTCATGGCAGGACTAATTATTATCTAGACCATCCCTGATGGGTGTTTGTCCAACCTGTTCTTAAAAATCTCCAGTGATGTAGATTCCACAAACTCCCTAGGCAAGTTATTCCACTACTTAACCACCCTGACAGTTAGGAAAAGTTTTTCCTAAACCTCCCTTGCTGCAATTTATTCATTGTCAATTATCTAGTGAGAGAGCTGGTCAAAAGATTTCAAACAAAACCATTTTTATCCAATTAAAAAAAGGGATTTTTCTTGAAAACAAAAAAGTTGTGAAGAAAACACATATTGAAATTTTCATTTTGTAATTTTAAAAAAATGTTTCCAGTCTGTAATGTAAGATCCCAATCGACTGAATTTTTCACAGTCCATAAATGGGTACTTGGCCAAAAAACTTATAAGTAAGAAATGTCAAAATAATATCCGTCTTTAATGTAACTTTTATGGTGTATTTTGAAATTTGCCGAACATTTGCATGCTTTTGTTTGTTTTGTTTTTTCTTTTTTGTTTTGCTTCATAAATTTTGTTTTCTTATTTAGATTGGCTTGAAATAAATAATCTATTATAAAATAAAATATTAGTCTCATTACTATATTGAGTTGAAGTTTTAAGTCATGCTGTTAGTATTCCACCTCCCTCCCTCTTTTTTTTTTTTAAATCCTGCATTCCTGAACACCTGATTTCAAATCCGTTTCACAACAATGGACAGGGGTGATCTAGTGTAGCTTCACTGAAGCCAATAGAGTGCTGGCAATTTAAGCCATCTGAGGATTTGGCCCACGGTGACTCTTTTCTCCATGTTATTTTTAATAGATATAAAAATGGTTTAGAGCTATTAATGGTAAGACTGACTATGATGGGAGATATGCAATATGTATCCTTAGTAAGGGTCTGACTCATATGAGTAGTCGCATTGAATTCAGTCAACTACTCATATGAGTGGGTACTACTCCCTGGGAATAAAAACTGCAGAATCAGGCCCATATTTTTCCAAATTCTAAAGAAGAAAGTCAATTAATATATTTATAGCAATGGGTACTTCTGATCTAACAAAACATCGCAAGACACAAGATCACTGGTGATGCATACCAATTAGAGCTGCTCTAGCCTGGAGGTTTATGTCCATTTCAAGCTTTACACATCGCCCACAAAGCCTGTTCCATATTGTTCAGACACATTTTATACTAGCATCGCCATCTGTGACACTTCTCACCAATGACACATAGGTAGTAAGAATAAGCACTTCAGTTCACACACAAAAAAAGTGCTAAGGATTACTTTTAAAAAGCAATTAAAAAGCCATCGGAAATAAAGCTCCTTTCCCCTAGAGTCTGGTGGGACGAGCTTTGCTTGCTATCTGACACATCTCATACTATATGAGTAGGGAAACTAAAGAAGTATACTAATGTGATGGCATTGGATTATTAATCAGATCTGACAGAAATTCCTGATAAATCTGTGGATACAATATCCGTTTTTAACTGGAATTTCTTCTCATCGTATTCCACTATTAGACACACTGACACCCTGACTATGCTATACAGCACCTTACCCCATGAACGGTCTCATTTACTTCAAGAGGCCTACTCATTGATACATTTGTTATAGTGGTGTAGGGACCTGGAAGTGAAACCCCACTTTATATACGTGGGGCTGTTTTCTACTGTCATTCAATAGCAGAAAATCTCGCCACCAAAAGCAGAACAGTGTTAACAACCAAACAAAACAAAGAGCGCCAGAGCCTGAAAAAGTGATTTTGTTGCCCTAAATACAAACACCGAGACATGGTTATGTGCTTTAAAAGCAAGACCTCCCCCCTTGAAAAATACAACGAGGGGAAAAACTTTCAAGTGGTTTGATAAACGCTCATCTCCACTAGATCGCTAAGGAAATTTTGAGGATGGAAAGCTTTTACATAGAGCTGTTTTATATCCTCTCTGAGATTTCTTTTCTTTTACAGTGGCCACTGCTTCTCTGTAAAAGAATGGCATGACCCGTTAGGATGTTAAAATGGCTGGAGTATGATTACCTGGGGTAATATTAAGTAGCGATGGGCAAACATTTTTAATCAAAACTTTTTTTTCAGAGAAAAAAATATCATGAATTCATGTAGATTTTGCTGAAGTAATTCGGTCAAAAAAACCCCAGGAGTAATCAAAATGTTTCATTTCAACATTTTCTAAATGAAACAATAGTTCTCTTTGAATGAAATTTCAGAACAAAAAGTCATTTTGAATCAATTTTATTTTTAAAAATTAAAAATAAAACTTAAAATATTCAAAATCAAAATAAAACTCTTCATTTCAAGTTGAACAAAATGTTTCTTTTGGCCCCAAATGTTTTTTTTTTCAATTTTTCAGAATTGCCAAGAAACCAAAAAACTGGTTATTCTCCTAGCTTTTGTAAGTCATGTGGTGGCTACAGATACAGTAGGCCTATGTTCCAGTGCTTATACAGTGGATTTCTTTCAAGGCAATCAAAATAAGAAAAACAAGACAATATTCCATTTTTTACAATTAATAAATAATAAGAAAAAGAAATTCCAGTGGTTCAATGAATTCCAATACATGCTCTAGAAAATGATTCAAGAGTCTGTAAATATTTTAAAACTTGTAAGTTTTTTGCAGGTAAAATGTGAATATCCTTTGTGGGAACCACTGGGTGCTGGGAACATTGGGAAATCTGGCCCAAAATGTCCAAAACATATAAAACTTGGTAGGGATTTCACAGGTGATTTACTTCTTCTGGTGTCACCATTCATGTATTTCACCCCCACGTTGAGGCATGTGTCCACCTGCCAAATCCAAATTTGGTTGAGTGGAGTTCTGTCATTTCTTTCAACAGGGCGCAGCCTCTGATCCAGCATGCTCCCAGGATACTCCTCTGCAATTCTGAACTAACAACTGCACCTGAAAGCAATCCAGAATTAAGAATGCCAGAGGACACATACTGCCTGATTGAAATCTACCTTTCGAACCCCTCCATTTTGGAGACAACTCACATTAATAGGACACCATGTCCCCCATTGGATGAAAGGAATGTCAGGAGGCCAGCAAGTCTTGAAGAGCACACACAGATGATAATTTTATCCTCTTGTGAGCCTTAAAGACCAGTTTTTGTAAATGAGAGTATTCAAGAAACAGAATGGGTGGTTCAGAAAGTGATGGATTTGGATGTCTATTCCCTAACCCATAAGTGCATGACTTACTATTATTGTTTAGTCTTTGTGGAGTCTTTTATAAAGCCATTCTTTGTCCTTCTGGGGTAGAAGCTGTAGAAGATTTTGTGAAGGTGTAACCTTTTAAAGTCCAAACAACAATCAGTGAAGCAAGATGCATCTCTTTAGAATGAGGAATTACACTCATAGAGTCCTTCCATGGTACCATCGGAGTTCATACTCAGTACACAGTATAGAGCTGAAAATTATGAAGTTGCTCTATAACCTAATGTTACACCAAAATATGCAAACTTAAGATAAAGGAGTATGAAGCTCTACTGCCTTCTGACAACTCATCCCCCTCTGTTGAATATTGTTTTTATCTTTTCTTTTCCCATTGTCTAAATCAAGATAAAATGGGAAAATCAGAAATGGACCCAGTCATATTCCTCACATTCCCAGCAGTGGGCTACATCCACTTTGATTGAATTGGTCTCGTTAGCACTACAAAAAGTAATTTTCCCTCTTGATAGTCACCCCTTCTTGTCAATTGTTGGGAATGGGCCACATCCACCCTAACTGAATTGGCCTCGTTAGCACTGACCCCTTATTTGGTAAGGAAACTCCCATCTTTTCATGTGCTGTATATTTATACCTGCTTACTGTATTTTCCACTCCATGCATCTGATGAAATGGGTTATGTCCCATGAAAGTTTATGCCCAAATAAATTTGTTAGTCTCTAAGGTGCCACAAGGACTCCTCGTTGTTTTTACTGATACAGACTAACACGGTTACCCCTCTGAAACCTGTTACTTTTCCAAAGAATATGGCACGACTTTGAACTGCTAATAGTTTAGGCAGATTCTGAGCCTGATCATTTGTTCAGAAACCTTGATTATAGACCTGATTATAGTTTGACCTCAGTGGATTAACTACTGATTTTCACTGTCATCAATAAAAGGAGAATCAGGACCGAGATATTTTGTTGGCCATGTGATGTTCCTGAAATATTGAGAAATCTGCCATAAGAGACCAGCTTGGTGGGGACAGCTTTTTAATAAATGTAGAGCAAAGGAATATAATAATTTAATCTGGGAATAATTTGAAAAGGTCTCTTTAGACGGGAGCATGCCTGATAAGGCTGGTCTCTTATACAGGCTCTGCTTTCTGGATTTTTGTATGTGCTTGACTATTTTTCTTTTATTTGATCATGGAAATCTCACAGTCTTTTGTACCCTATATTTTTAGAAATAAAGTACTGAGAGTACTGAGACAGCATTGGAAAAGAGACATTAATTATCCCAATCTTTTATACCAGAGTATAGAGAAATCAGAGGAAAATTCTCACTCTGTCACTTAAAGAATTCCTGATTCTCTCCTCAGAACCATTAAGATGCTATCTTAATAAACTTTTAGCTTCATAGTGAAGCTGCAGTGTAATTATTGGCCTACCTACCAGTATGTATGCTGGAATAGGAAGATTTGGACTGCTTTGTGTCTTAATAAGCACCAGACTGAGGATTGTGAAAGCCATGTGTTGATTTGAAATTTTTAAGAAGAGTTCTCATAATGAAGCAGCTCTAGTGACACAGATATTCTAATCAGACATTTAATAATGTTGCTTTGCTGTTTGGAAAATGTCTTTCATTTAATTCACCTCCTAGGAGCTGTGTGTCAGGCAGTTATTCTTTAGCAGAGGATTTCAAAGCCCAAGTAAATTAAATGGGCTCTGTTCTTAAAGCAACACTGCCCTGAAAGCATCATTACTGTTAAGAACTGGAAGCACAAAGGTCTCTATTCTCCTCTTCCTGCACAGGTGTAATTCCTATTAATGTTAATAGGAGCTATGTGGACATATTTACAGGTCTGACCATAGTGTGTCATATGCATGGAGAACCCCACTGAATTTCACTGACACTCCCATGAGAGAATCTATTGAAAATAAGAGCTATGTTTATTTTACAGAAAATTGAGACCTTTGGATTTATTTATTGTAATGTATTATGGCCTGCAGCTGTACCATTTCCAACTGTGATCTCCTTAGATATGATGAGGCCTGGTCAGCAATAGGATCGTAGACCTCTGAGGAAGGTCATGAACATTGCAGGACATGATGTCCTGTTTGGAACATTTTCACCAAAAGCTGCTGTTTTGTTGAAGCCAAATCGGTTTCTGTGAAACTTTCATAGGGAAGGTTTCTGGGTCTGATAGAGAGAAGGAAAGCAACCAAGCAAGAGACTGTATGGCTGTGTGGCTAGGGCACTGGACTGGGATGTGGAAAACTCAGGTTAAAGTCTCTGCTGTGCCTGGTTTGGAGTGAACTGGGATGAAAAACTTGGTACTGAATTGAGAGCAAAGACTTAAACGTAGGTCTCTCACATCCCAGGCTAGGGCCCTGACCACCAGAAACAGAGTATGGCTTTCAAAAACCCTCCTTTAAGCATTTTCAGGCTCAAGGTCATGGTTCAGACATGACATAAGTAGAGGACTCTAGATCAGTGGTGGTCAACCTGCAGCCTGCACACGCATCAGGGTAATCCGCTGGCAGGCTGCCAGACAATTTGTTTACTTTGACTGTCTGCAGGCACGGCAGCCCACAGCTCCCAGTGGCCATGATTCACTGTTCCCAGTCAATGGGAACTGCGGGAAGAGGTGGCTAGCACGTCCTTGTGGCCCGTGCTGCATCCCGCAGCTCCCATTGGCCGGGAACAGCGAACCGCAGTCAATGGGAGCTGCGGGCAGCAGTGCATGAGGACGGTCAACATAAACAAACTGTCTTGCGGCCCACCAGTGGATTACCCTGACGGGCTGCAGGTTGACCACCACTGCTCTAGATGGATAACAGAGGAGAATTAGGTATGGAATGATGAGATTTACAACAATAAGAAAATGGGTACAATTTTCAAAAATGCCTGGGGATAAGATTTACACAGAGCTTTTGATATTTAAAGATAGACACCTGGTAGAAAGTGCCTAATTGAGGTAGGTGCTTACTACTCAATGGCTTTTAATGGAAGTTAGGAACCTGACTTGCTTCGGTGCTTTTGAAAATCCTACTGGGCACCTGTCTGCATCTTTCGATGTCTAAATAGCTTTGCAAATCTGACCCTTAGGAGCTGACTTCTCAATGGCTTTCACTGAAACTTAGGCTCTTAAGTGTATAAGACATTTTTGAAAGTGGGACTTAGGCTCCTAAATCACTGAGGCAGCTTTGAAAGTTATATCCAACATAATTACTCAGTAAAGCCCTGATCCTGCAGTCAGCTCTGTGCAGGCAGAACACTGCATTGATGTGGAACTTATTGCAGGATTGGAGCCCTAAGCTGTGTCCACATCAACCTGGATGTTTCAGTTACTACAGGGCTTTACATTCTTTTTGTATATTTCTGTAGATGATGCAGCAGAAAGGAAGAGAGAGTCTGTAAAGTGCATTGTGGTTCTTCTGGATGAAAAGCTCCATATCAACATAAATCACTGATATATTTATTAAATTCCACATTTGAGAAGTATCACCCATTAAGAATTTTTTTTTCTAGTTAAAACTCCAGTTCCTCTGCAATTCCCTGTCAGTAGTAAACTTTTTCCTGATTCCCAGAGGCAGCAATTAGGATGCTTCACATCTCTGCTGTTAAAGGTTGAGGGAAACCTTGTTGAAGCTGGTGTGTAAGTAACAGCCACCCTTTGTTCAGGATAAATGTAAAAAAAAACCAATGAAGCTGCTTTATGGAACAGATATCTAGGAGATATCACCAAAACACAGGCCACATGTAATGCTGGAGCAGGAGATGAGCTAGAGTCTGAGCGATTTTTCCTGGAATCTGAATGCAAATACAGGGGGCTGGATGGAGATATGTGTATGCGAGCCAGCAGAAGCAGAAACACCACAGAAACACTAGAGAAGGAAGCCCCAGAGACAGATAGAGAAGAAACTGTCTCCTGCTGTTTGATTCCGGCTGTGTTCAGGGAAACAGGACTTTGTGTATATTCTTAACAGATAAACAAGATTGCATCAAAGAAATACCTGACTTCACCATCACTTTCTCTCCCTAATGGCAACAACCTGCGAGACCTGAATATTGGCTAACTGCTCTGGTCAAAAGACGTAACAGTATATTTTAAAATTTTTTTGACGAGGATAATTTTTCAAACTGTTGCAAGAGGAGTTAATCATGGAAATCCCTTCAAACAAAACAGTCTTAGAATCACAGATCTATTGAAACACTTCAAATGGAAATTATTCTCCAAAGTGTATCCATCAATATCCTTCCATAAAGAAGAGTCAGAGGAAAACAATACCCAGGTTTCCTTGAAAGATGATACAATTCCAGAGCCAGTTTATTCTATAACAGACCTGTGGCACTAAAGGGCAAACAACAGAACTCAGTGCAGAGTGTGCGAATGCAGTACATCCTGTATTGCTAAAATTCTGCACAGCATCTGATGTGATCTCATAAAGAACCACTGCCATAATGAGACAGGCCATGAATGCTATCGTACCATTTTATTGCTGGGTATTTTCCTGGCCAGATTTTCAAAAGTGCTAAAATCCTAGCAACTCCCTTTGAGAACAATGGAAGCTGTTGGTTGCATTTTTGTAGATCTGTCAATCTCTGCATTTGTTTTTCTATTTTTTTTATAGCCAAGATAGAATAATGTAAACTTAAACTTTCTAATCATTCTTCTCTCTTGCTGCTTTATCCATTCAGCAGTATCATAATTCATATCATGTGACATTGCAGTCACCATAGTGACTGTGCAATCTAACATTGGGTTAGACAGCGGGTGACAGCTTTGGCCTGGATTTTTTTTTTTCTGATTGTTTTATCCTGAGTAGGATTTGCTGCCTTTTTAAAACAAAAACAAAAAAAACCCTAAGATGGACTTTTTTAATTGACACCTGGGTATGTAGCTTAGGGGATAGCTATTTTATTAATTATTGTGATAATTAGTGTTAAAATTTCTTTTTGATGAAAATTTTACAACTGGTTACAGAGCTAGCCAGAAAATAGAAAACTTTTAAATTAATATTTTATTTTAATGGAAAATTTCCTACCAAACTGCCTCGTAAGTAGCACGATCCATATTTGATATTTGGTTAAATTGAGACAGAGAGGTTAATGACAAAATTTTCAGAAAGGCCTACATGACTTAGGAGTCTGTTTCATTTTCAAAAATGATGTGGGCACTTATGGCTATATGTTCAAAGGTATCTGCATCATTAGGTGCCTAAATATCTTTGAACATCTAGCCCTAAATGACCAGTCACTTCTGAAATTGGTATGTAGGCTCCTAAATCATTTAACATTTTTTGAAAATTTTACTATTCCAAGTCCACACACAGAATTAGGCTGTGACCCAGAAAATCACACAGGCCCATGCCTAAGTACATGAGTAGTCCAATTAGCGGTTCATGGAACTGGTCATGTTCTTAAAGGTAAGTACTGTATATGCTAAAGTGCTTTGCTGGATTGCAGGCTTAGTGTCAGATCCAAACCGGAACAAATGAGTTCCTGAATTTCAGTCCCCAAATATGTTCTCACTGTAACTGATATATTTTCTTTGATTTCTCATGGCTGCATAATTAAGTATGTAATGGAAAATATACCTTGTGTTTCAGGACTTAAGACAATTTTAACCTATTACAGATCAGAATGAGACCTATGTTGGGGGCTGACGATCCCACATCTGCCAATGGCAGGGTTCTTGCACCTTTCTTTGAAGCATCTGTGCTGACCACAGTCGGAGATAGGATGCCGGCGTAGATCTGTGAATCATTTCAAAGATAAATCATGATACATATATTATTTGTTTGTACAGCGTCTAGCACATTGGGGATCTGGGTGCTATTGTAATACAAATAATATATACCAATGATTAAAATTAAAACACCATACAAACCATGTATTATACAAAATGTAAAAAAGTGACTTGGGTAGTAAACAAGGACACAGAAAAACCCATCTAGAGTCAAAGATAAGTATACTTAAAGTCATAAAATTACCACATGTCAAAACTAATCGAGGGAAGCAGCTTGTCACTAATGCAATTGTGCTTTAATAATTGAAATGGCATCTACATGAGCCTGTGAGAAAGGCAACTTTTAAAGAGATAAATGAAAACTTTCAAACAGATCAGGCTCATTCTCTCAGCTATTTGTGTTGTGCATCAGGCTGAAATAATTGGATGGTGTCATTTCAAAACATTCCGTTTTTTGCTTGAGTGGGTCGGGAGGGCCTCCTGCAGTTCACAGTAACCCACAGTTTGTTCTAGGGACCTTCAAAATTTCCCAGGTGATCCCCAGAGAAACTTCCCATGTTGTCTGATCTCCTTGTTCTTTTCTATTCACAAATGCATATAGTCTGGCAAGGTCATCATTGAGAAAGCCATTTAGAAGTTGTCTTGTTTTGCATTTCTAGCCTTAAGTGTCGCAATGAATCAGCTATCTCCAAACAGAGAATTGGTCCAAGAATTGGTCAGAACTTAATTTAGAATTTTATTAAGGACTTATCAAGTAAAAAGGATTGAAACAGAGAAGAATAAAACATTTTATTTCCCCCATCTCCCCCGCCTCCCACTCCATCTAGTCTGAAGTCCTTTTGAGGTCACTATTGCTTAAGCCTATAAAATGAAAGTGCTACGAATCACAATCAAATAACTGTCAGGTGCCTTATTAAATTTCATTCAATTCCATACCAAATCTTAAGGGTCCATCGCTATCTTCCAATTTAGACAAAGATTAAATAAAAGCTGATCAAAGATTTATAGAATTCTAAAGTGATACTAAACACAACATGCCATGCTCGGAGAGCTTTCTCTGTGCAGTGGAGTGAGAAGAGGTCTGCTTTCACGGTTTCATTCAAGTACTACTTTCAATAACAGAAAATATTAGTAGTTCACAAACACCTCATCAAAGTAGTCAAATGTTACTAATTCTCTGTAAATAGGGTTTTACATAGCAGTTGGCATATAAAGTGTTGACACGCAAGAATAAAAGCAACAAAAACAAAATAGACACCTGCCCCATTTTTTTTTTTAATGCAGGAGGAACAAAAATATCCACTTCCAGACTGGCAATTTGCAGCTAATTTTGGGATAGATGGTCAGAACTAGATCATTACCTCCATGATGTCAAGGGCTGAAATCCTGGCCTCACTGGACTTCACCCTCTTTACCTCTGTTTATATTTATATGAGATTCATCACCATAATAGCGGAACAACTCACAATCATCAATGACTTTTGTCCTCACAACATCCCTGGTAAGGAAAGGAAGTATTATTCCCATTCTTTAATTTGATTTGAGGAGCTGGGTAGATTAAATGACTCATCTAAAGTCATATAGGAAGTCTATGACCGAGCTGGGAATTGAACCCAAGTTCTCATCTGGGGTGCTAACTACTATGCCATCTATTTTCACCACTAGAGTATCCATTGTTCGTCTTCTACCATGGCGATAATAGACCATATATTTTCAAGTCATCTTCCAGCATCATTAATACAGGCAGTCAGGGGAGAAACGGAAGCAAGGAGAGGAAATAAAGGCACAATATATAAGGAAGCTGTCTCATTGTTTTTTCTGTTTGTTTGTTTGTTTTTGTGGTGTGAGGAAGGTTGAATAATCCTAAGCATTCTTAGACAGCTGTCTATGGATATATAAAATAAATGGAAACAATCAAAATCAGATAATCAATTACCTTTCGTATTTAACAAAAAAAACTCTTAAAAACTCTGCCTTTGAATGTTTTCTGTAAATTTTACTCCATAACAGAATGTTCCCTTTACCATGTATCCCACTACTGGTATACACAGAAATCAGTCTGCTTGTTGCAGGATTTAAGGCTAGTGTACGATAGACTACACATGGCTCAGAAAAATACAAAATGGCACTGTCAGAGCAAGCCATTCATCCCTGGTGTGACTCCTTTATGCAGCTGTACATGAGATACATTTGGTCCAATGGGTTTTTATGGGGTGTAAGTTAGGAAGTCATTTCACCCATTGTTTCATAGATTTTATCTAATGTATTCTATCTAGTTATCTGGGTTCTTATATTGGTGGCCACCACCACAGCACACTAGTGCCTGATGGATCCTTTCTTATTGAGCCTGCAGAGATATACAACACAGAAAATCTTACCAAGGAGTAGAACATTTGCCTTACCAAATGAGGATCTCTGAAAAGTTGAATGGAGGCTAAAAATATGGGCCCAAATTCTTCCCCTACTATACTATTGATTTCAAGATATGTAAATAGAGGCAGAATTTCTAATGCAAATATCTATGGAATGCATTTGTAACCCCCCTGCAATTAGTGATGCCTTGAAATTATATTCCTATCTACAGTGCCTGGAGAACACAAGCAGTACAGCAGGTAAGGTGAGAAGTTGGGTGAGGTAATATCTTTTAGTGGACCAACTTCTGTTGGTTAAAGAGACAAGCATTCAAGCTTACACAGGGTTCTTTTTCAGGTCTCATTCACCTAGTATATCTAATATTCTAGGACCAACATGGCTACAAAAACATGGCAGACATGTAAGGTAATTTAAGAGCATACTCTCTTATCAGTTCAGTATCTTTGTATACCTGGCTTAAATTATAAATAGTGATGTCAGTGACAGGATTTGAATTTTTAACTAGTAGACAATGGTATAACTAGTACACTGTAGAATTGAACCAAGTTTCCATGGCTATGCTTCTTAAAGCCAACCACAAAAGAAAAGACAATAAAATGATTTACAATAAACACATTTACTTTATACAAACAACTGCAAACTAAGAACCTTTCCCTCTATGTAGCAACATCAAAGGTGATTAAGCTAATAGCCTTTTGTCATGCATTTAAAAAAGTATATGCAAATAACACTATTAAACATGACGAGAATCATTGCCTGCTGATCATCAACTTCAATGCTGGCATGACTAATTCATTTTGATACTACTTAAAATATATAATTTAAAATGATTTCTAAAGTGCCAAGGTAGCTGTTTGTAGAGACGGATTAGATGTCAATTAACAGGTCTTTTCTGTATATCCTTTCAAATGATCACATTTGTTGCTTCTTTGTGATTAGTATAGATAAAGATTAGTGACTGGTAAATTAAAAAATAAGTGCCAGCAAAATGAACTGAAATGGAATCACATTGTATGTGACCCATTCATCTGCAAGGGATTTTGTTTCCATCCTCCCCTTAAAGTAGGCTCCCTAAGGCTTGTGAAATGTAAATAAATTATGAAACATTTTAATTTTCCAACTGTTAGTGCCACAGAGCCCTCTTTACAAGCCTCTCCAATGGGATTTGTGTCTGAGGAAGTAGCTTCATCTGAATTCCAGAGACAGGTTTGGTTTAATATTCTTTTTCTGGAACATCTCCAAAGAAATTGTTAGAGATTAATAGAGATGAGACAAAAACTTGAAACTGTCATTTCCCAACTTCTGTCACTTGGGTCACCTTAGTTACAAGCCAGCTGCAGATGCTTATAGGGGGAAAAATGGTGAAACAGATTTGTAAGATGTTTTAACTCAATGTGTACAACCTATGCCTGTTCTGAGGGACATAGCTGATATCCCACTTCTGATCTTTAAAGATGGCAGTCAGAATTCACACATATGTCAGCCACCCACTCATTCCTTTCTCAGTTCAAAGCTGGAGATGGTATTCCTTAATGATGCATGAACTTGTGAAAATGCTTTCACCAGAATTTGTTTTTTAAATTCTGCTTCAGGTGATTTCTTACCAGCAAAGTTTTATTTCACATGAGACTGCAAACACTGAGGATTTTATGTCTAAGAAGAGCTGGGGTCAGAGCTGGGGTCTTGTAACTAGAACAAGTCTCTTTACGTTATTGTGAAGTGTAACCTGTACCTTTCACCACTGAGTCTATGTGTGGAGAGTAAGTGATGATGATCTGTTAGCTGTGTTGAACTCAGGCAGTGCCAGTAGAGGGATTAACCATGCTCAGAGCAGTAGGTTGGGTGCCCGTGTTTTCCCCTTCATCTATAAGAAGGGAGTTTGAAGTGGAGCTCCTTGATTTGTCCTCATACTGATGGTTGGACATGGGATGAAAAGGGGCTCACTACTGCCCAAGAAGAGGGAGGGAGGATACAGAAGAAAACCCACCAGCTTCTTTCTCTGCACTGGCGGGAGGTTGAAGAAGAGCCCACACCTGGCCCCTTACTTAGTGCCTTGGGGAAGGTTATGAAGAGAATGTCACAGGTATCTCTCACAGGCACAGACCCTTCTTACAGAAATTGACTTTCACTCACTTTAACTCTCCCCCCCCCCAGCACAAGCCCCTTCTACTTTATTACATGTTTAGAATATTTGGGTAGGGCAGGTGGGAAGCTGTTAGGGGCCAAGATCCTGCCAACTTTCTTATTGTCTCTAATGTTTCTCTTTTCAATAAATGACATTTTCTACTTGATTTCCCAGTGCCTAGCTCAGGCTACAAGAGGGCTACACAGCTAACCCCAATTCGATACCTTCACCTACTTTTAAAGGCTAACCCTATTATGCAGACCTTAATTTGAAATTCTGAAACATTTGGATATTTTATTCTGGAAAAGACCAGATCAGTATTGATTTTAATCTCATTTACACAGACTGATAGGATTTAACTCAACTAAGCACTAACTGGTCAGATCCTCAAATGTTGTCGATTGTCCTAGCTCCATTGATGTTGGACCTAGGACAATGTCCACCAGCTAAGGATCTGCCCTCTGAACTTTCAGATGCTTGTCCACACTAACCGAGCACCAAACCATTAGTACTGCTAAGATTTTATTTTCACTCAAGCCTAGTGAAAATAAAATCTTAGCAATACTAATATCTATGTACTAATTAATATGATTTTCAGACCTTATGCCCTAATGGCAAAGTTTTTGCCATTAGATATCTGCACACCATGTATTTAAGTCAATGGGAGCAGTGTACATGCATCTCAGGGGAAACTTTGGCATTGGCTCTTTAATCAAATGAAAACCCAGAACCATTTTGAAATCAGCTGAATCCTAAAACTGAAGCTGTCTTCAGGCTGATATATTTCTAGGGCAATGCAAACAATTCATGTTTGTTTCCATTTGGGAAATGTTAACAGGAACAACCAGTAGATTTTCTTTTCATTGTAGATTTTGCTTTTAGACAGAGATTGACAGACTAACAAACAAAACGGATATGAAAGTTTTTAAACATGAAAATCTTGTCCATTAGGAAACCAAATTCAGTCCTCAAATCTGTATATAATAGCACATATGATAAAAGACCTATACATAAAACAATACCTTTCAATGGTTCTGTCCAAAACCATTTAAAACATAAAATCTTCAGTGCAGAAAGTGTGTGGTGGACTACTAAGTCATTTCTGACAAATCAAACAGTATCCACTCATATGAATTGCTTTCTGAAAAAATGCCATGTTTATTTATTGCAATAGGAAGCTTCATATTTAGGCTTAATCACATAGTGCCTTCTTTCATGATTTAAAAAAACAATTTCAATGACATTCTGGTTTCTTTAATTATTTGGAACCTATCAATTTAGCCACAGTAACATACTGCAGCTGTAAAATCAAAGTGGTAAATTTTTGAAACAGACTAGTCTTAATTATGGGGAAAACAATTGGAGACACATTTAAAGGGGTCTGATTTTCAGAAAGTGCTGAGCACTAGAGGTAGTTTAAAACTTTTTTTTTTTTTAACATTTAACTTAGGGTTACCAATTTTTTTAAAAAGAAAAATTCCAAAGCCTAAATACTTTGATTTGCTTAAAATGCATTATTTTGTAGCAAGTATTTCTAGCACTTACGGCATTTTCTTTGAGACCAAAGTCGTCCTCTCCACACAAAAATGAAACTGTTCAGTTCATATTTTTAAATTAAAGGCTCATGCACAATGGATAAATTCCTGTGAATCAAGGAGTATTTAATAGAAAATGGCATCTATAAGGACAAAGAATCCAAGATAGTCTCTTGGTGGCTTAAACATGTGACAGCCCCATAGGCAGCTTCAAAGCTGCTATCATGACTGCATCTGCCAAGGAGACAGATGCTGCTGCTAGACAATCTCTTTTGTGACTTGGCATCTAGGTCTTGCAATTGCCATTCAAAAGCAACAGAAGGAGTCTCATCATATAATGGTGTAGGTAGCCACTACCCTCTCACACAATCCTTTTTGAGATAGCAGCTGTGGTGATAAAACACACTTTGTTTTGAAAACTTGAAAAGGTGGTTTAGAAAAACAACAGTAACATCACATTTTATATC